>NC_079497.1:282438-650189 GCF_030052815.1 Hevea brasiliensis | reverse complement strand
ACATAAAAACACATTAAAAATATTAAATGTGATGGGAGTAAAATTAATAAATTATGCACTTATCAAATAAAAATTAATTTTGAGCTCCAATTGACTAAAACTTTCATATATTATTTATACACAAATCCTAAGATTTAATTCCTAACTCTATAACTTTCATACCTTCAACTTGAGTCTTAGCTTTTATAATCTTGTTCTTTCTCAACTTAGATTCATCTTGAGATGCCTTTGAGTGCCCTTCCTCCTTAGATGCAACCTTAAAGATTTTTCATGAGTAAGAGAAACAATCTATACATTACTTGAAATTGAGTTAGATAGATTCTAGTTGAGTTTTATTATCATTAAAATCAATACTCATTTTGAGCTACACGGGTCAACATTAATTTTATAAAAATATTCTTTAGTTAAAATTTAAACATATAACACATATGGTGCATTTATAATAATAAATTATATGCACTACAATATATATACAAGTATTAATGAGGAACCAACTTTTTAAACTAATAAAAATATTCTTATTGTGACACCCCTCACCCGTCTACAGTGAAGCCGAGCAGGGTATGTCACACAGAGTGCTGGAGCACCATATTTTATCTTATTTCAATTTACAATTCTTAATTTATTGATTAAAAAGCTTTTGGGTGAAACTCATAATATTTATGTTATTTATTGAAATATTGATTAATTTTTAGAATTTCTAAAAATTTTACAGAAAATCCGACAGAGTGCTGGTTAAAAATTGAGAAAACAGTTCTTCAGTACCTGTTAAAAACACTTCCAATATAATCATCACCTTCTCAAATTCCATTTATATCAACACAATCACAATATTTCTCAAAAATTTCAACATTTCAACACAAGTCCATAATTTCATCCATATTATACTTAAACTCAATCTCATGGAGAAATTTTTAAATTTTTAGCTGGCACTCTGTCGAATTTTCTGTAAATTTTTGAAAATTTTAAAAATTAATCAATATTTCAATCAATAACATAAATATTATGAGCTTCACCCAAAAGCTTTTTAATCAATAAATTAAGAAACAAGATAAAATATGGTGCTTCGGCACTCTGTGTGACATGTCCTGCTGAACTTCACTGTAGATGGGTGAGTGGTGTCATATTTAGTGATATCACATTTAGTGATATCAGAGTTGCTCACGTGTCCTCTTGGGTGATGGTGGGGGAAACCTCAGTGAGAACTCTGAGTCCCGAAAGGGGGGAGAGAAAGGTCCCTTAGGCAAATCCCATATCGACAAAGCACGAAGATGGTTTTGGGTTCAAAAAGTAATGATATATAAAATGGAGAAACTAATCACTAGAGGCTCCTTTTGGTGGAATGGCCTGGAGAGTTGGAAGAATTTCAGGGTTAAGCGTGTTCGCTTAAAAGAAATCCTATGATAGGCGATTTCCTGGGAAGTTCTCCATTCCACCTATGGGACAAAACCGTGAGGCCTATGGCCAAAGCGGATAATTCCTCTAGTAACTGGGGTCTGACCGTTACACTTATAAATATTAATAATATATATATATATATATATATATATATACACTCACACACATATTTATAACATATATAATATAATTTATAATTAAAAAAATGTTTATTAAATATATTAAATAATTAATATGTTAAATAGGTTTTGAAATTTTTTGTATTAAACAACATGACAATATAAAATTTTAATATATTAATATAATAAAAATAAAAATTATACAATGATAATGCACTAAACTAACAAAAATTTATTTTAAAAATTAGTTTATTTTTTAATTTTATAAATAAGTTTCTTTCATATTAATTTAGATAAATAATTTCATTATGAAAGTTAATATTATTTTAAATTATGAACAATTAAAATAAAATATATGTAAATCAAACTTTTTTCATAAAAAAAAAATAAAGTTTAAATGAATTAAATTTATTAAGCTAATTTATATGTATCATTAATTTATTTTAATTTTTTAATATTTTCACCTATTTTTATTTTTAAAACTTATTATTATATTTTGTTTATTATATTAAATTTAAGTTTAATTATAATTAAGATAATATTATATGTTAATAATATGACACAAAATTTTCATAAAAATTTAATTGAATAAAAAAATAATTTTTAAATTAATAAATTTTTTTATTTATATAACTAATTAATATGATATTAAATTAATATTTTAATTTAAATAATTAAATATAATATTTTTAATATTATGATAATATTATATATTATATAAAAAATTAAATTACAAATTTTTATAGAGTAATAACGTGCAATGCACAGAAACTAATTATCATAAATATCTCATATTTAAATTTTTACAATTTTTTTTTAATGACAAAAAAGTTACAATATAAACATTCATAATTTTTTGAACATGAGCATTTAATTATCTTAATAAATTTTTAATATCCCAAAATGGTAAAACTAAATAAGGATTTTTTTTAATATATTAAAATTTTTAAATAATTTTAGAATTTTTCAGCCCACCGAAAGACGTAAAACAATTCATGAATCCGTACTAACGTCAGCTTTTGAATATTAAATTATTATTTTCATATCATGTCTTCCGCGTTGCCTTAGGACACTGATTCAATAGGTAATCAACGAAAATCTACATAAAATAAATAATATAACAATAAAAAATTAAAAATTCTTACCTATCAAAATATAATAAATTAATTAATTTTAATTCAATAATACTAAAATTATATTTATAATTAAAAATTTTAAATATTCAAAATTAATGTAATAAAATATTTTGCTCATATAGTACTTTCAATTTGAAAATTTTATAACACTGAGTTTTGATTTCTCAAAACCATAAGATTATGATTTTAATTGAGACCAATTAATTAAATGGTTTAAATGACAGCATAACGCATATGTTTTTGCAAAATTCTAATTGGCCAACCAAACGCTTTGACAAGAGTAATGAATACTTAAATTTCCGGCAGCAGCAGCAGCTAGGTGGTATTAATGCCGCTTCTCAACAGGACAAACCACAACTTCGTCATAGCTAGGTAGACTCCAATCAATGTCAAAGCTTGCACTAGAACATTGCAGTGTAACATCCAAATAATGTCACAGCAGAGGTGGCCAACTTGCTCATTTCTGATGCGATAAAACCAAAAAATACATATTTATATTTTGTTATTTTTCACTCTTCATTCTATTCCTTATGCAAATCTCCATAAACAAAAACTGGTGCCGCTGAATTTCTCACTCAAAACTGATGGCGAATATAATTATTTGTCTTGCACAAACACAAAGTGCATTGTTTTCCTTCATTCCTGATTTTTTTTTTCTTCTGATTATCCTGCCATCCCAAAAATGATTATAATTAAACAAATTAATATGATTGGAAGCAATAATAAATACTGCTAATTGCGGTTCAAGCTCATCATTTTTGCTGTCAACTTGTGAGCTATTTATGTTATTTTTTACTACTACTTCAAGCATATATATGGCTGTGGCATATACCTTCTCACACACCTAGCTGTGGCTAACGTGGTGATCTTTGTGAGGTTTTTTTGCTGTTGTTCTCGTGGGCGTAATGGGAAATGTTTTATTTCTTTGCACTCTTAGTTATCAAAATTTTCACTTAACATTTCTATTTTTCAAATTTAGTATTTTTTGTTAATTTAGTTTACTGACTTAATTAGATTAGATTGAATTTGCTTTGTTAAATTTTTCCTAGTTTATTTATTAATAAAATTCACTCACCAATAAAAAAAAAAATTCATTTTTTCACAATTTAATGGTAAATAGCAAATGTAGACAACTTCTTAATTAATCTCTCATCACTCAATCATGCTCATTATTTTCTCGTGATTAAATTATATAATACACCTGAAACATGTAATCCTTTACTCACATACAAGTGAGACTAACTTCTCATATTTTTGGAAAAGTCTATATTTTTGTTAGCATATAAAACACTAAAATTTAGTGTTTTATATTTTTTTTTTACGGAATTAGTTATAATTACCAAAATGAGAATTTCTATCCTACACTAGGGTGTATACCCCCATTCAATCAATAATTGATGTATCACTAAAATGATAGAAGGAAAATTCATCACACATAAATAAGTTAACAAATGAATTGGAGCTATGTAGCTTCTCTCATTTTCCCACTCATACTTTCTTGAATGCCCAAGATCACTTGTTTCCATTTTCCTAGCCTGGAGGGAATGGCATATCAATAGTTACTGTTAAGAAACTATGCTATCACACAAGACAATAACTCCTCCTTTGTAACAAATATTTGCTGGCTTCTTTGTCAGTTTACTCGTGGACTTACCAAAACGAATGCTCCCTTGGTGGAAAACAATCCAGACTGAATCATCAGAGCTCAAACTATACATATATGTAATAATTAATATTAAAAGATTGATATTATGTATGTTGACTGTATGTAGGAAATAAATGATTATAATCAGTTGGGTGGTAAGTGACACGTATACTCATTTGATCCGAGTCAATCCTAAGTTGTTCATTTATCTTATTAATGTTTCAAGCGTCTATAATTGCTACTGTTGGTGGCAATCATTGAATATGATAGTGGTGGTGGCCTGGGCATATGTATAGACGGTGATGGTTGTAGAGATGGATGTGGTGGCAATGATACTGTGCTGATCATGATGGAAAAGGTGATTGCAAGGTGGAGGAAGTACTGACGGCAATGACAATTGTGGGGTGGTGGCAGTGGCGGCTGCAATAGTAGCAGGATTATGGTGGTAGTGGTGACTGCATGGAATGTAGGGAAGTAATCATAGGACAAAATTTTGATTAATAGCTAAAATGGGTATTCATATGCAACCCTTATTTATCCAAGCCGTACATTAAATGGATTGATATATAGTTTTTTTTTTTTTTTTTCTAATCGTGCAAAAGGGTGAGTGTGTGTGGGCAAATAGATATAAATAAAAATTGACACCTCTAATAATACATGTTCATAATTAATATGCATATGGATTGACGGCTGCCTAAGTGATACCATAAACATTTGCATGGAATCAAAAAGAGAGATAAATATTGGCTCAAAATATAAAATTTGGGTCAATCTTGGTCACTACTTTCATTGCAGTTGTTGATCGCCTGAAGCACGGCCTGTTTCACCACTTGAGAATCTAAGCTATCAGCATCCCCTTGGTACTGCAAGAATTGAGAATGTTTTCTCTTTAATCGAATAGAGATTAATTAATACGTGAATTAGCAATTGCAAATTGGATAATCATTGAATTCCAATACTGTCCACCCAAATATAAAATTATAAAAAAATTTCCGTAACTTATGTGGTTCTCACCATAAGTGCTTGTGAATTTCACATGATATTTTTGTTATTTCCCTATTTATTTATTTGTAAGGACTAAAGACATACATATCCATATTCACAAACATATGTATTGAGGAAAAAATGCAAAGCCCTTTGCATTGAAATATTTAAAGAAAAAAAAACAAAGAAACAACAGCTATTTCTTACTTCTCCTCCAACTGCTTCCAGTTGAAAATTGTCTTCACAGGAAACCCTAGCATCAATCACTTCAAGGCCTAGTTCTTCGAAGGCTTCCAATATGGAAACAAGCAAACCTGGGCAATTCTTTTCTGACAGCACATTAATAAGGAAACCCTTTTCTAGGGTTTCCACTGTAACCTGCTGTAAGTATGAAAAGAACGACGGCTTACATCACTTGATATATATATATATATATAATTGGTGGAGAAGAGGAAAGAAAAAAGAAGAAGACATTCACCATAGGTAATTGATTTTGGGAAGTCTCAGCTAGTTGTGAAGTTCCTATCTCTTGGTTCAGCCTTTCCACTTTTTCCTTCAACTCTTCTATATATTTAGAGGCATCTACAACAATTGAGGTTTTATTCATCTGCCAAAATCAAAAAATTTCAGAAAGAAAATATCAAACTAGCAGCAATCAATTCAAAGAAAAAATAAAAACATCATCACCATCGGTATTTTTTCACTTTCATGATCATCACAATATAATAGCTAGGTTGATCAGTTTGTGCAAGTTCTAGCTATCTTGTTTTGCTTGCAAGTTTTCAAGATTTAATGTTTGCGAAAGAAAGATTGTGAACAAAAGGGGGAAAAAAAGAAATGAATGATCGAGTGATGAGAGACGACATAAAAGCTTGAAGATTTATGGTATTTACAGCAGTAGAGTTGGTAACATCACGGAGCAATTGCAGCTGGTCATATAGAGCAGCCTGCTTCTTTTGCTTCCGAGAAGCCATGTTCGTGACTCTTATCTTTAGCTATATCTCAGCTGCCTTTCCTTGCCCTTGATTTTTCACCACAAGCGTAAGAGGGTTTTATAAAGACAGGGGATGACCTCTCCACCCTATGTGATTGCTTGTTCGTTTCCTGCATGAGTGCCCTCGTTTCCCCACACCAAATTATAATTCATCTTTCTAAATTTACCTTATTAACCTCCTTTAATTTTCTTCATAGATTGTTGTTTCACTCATTCCATGGTGTTAAATTACTCAATAGTCAAATAATTGTCGAATATATAATTAAAATACAATAAATAAAATATTTTAATTCGTAACGTTTGTAAGTAGATTACAATTCCATCACCAATAAGAACATTGCAAATTTCATTACATCAGCTTTTCCATTCTTCCTTTATTTTACAACATTCCTATTATTATATATATCAATATTACATAAAAAGATTGATTCAATTGCATTTATGAATTTTAAAGGGAATTGATATCTGCAGTTATACTTTTATTTTGTAAAAATATTTTTATGTTTAAACTCGTGATTTTTAAGTTATCGATAGAATATATCAAAGTCACCCCCACCTATGTATTACATATTATTAAGAAAATACAGAGACTACTAATAAGGTAAAATATTTTTTATGGGAGAATAAATTTAGAACAAAAACAAGAATGATTGCTTTAAAAAAAATGATGGAAGAGAAATGGGGTGCATTTTGGAATCGCATGGGAGACAGACAAATGGATGACGGCGAGAGAGAGAGAGAGAGAGAGAATGAGATAATATAAAAGAAAAACTCCCCCGTGAGAAGTGTTTGGAGGGATTGACAGCTAAACATCCTTTAACGCTTCCTTCGCTGCTTTCGATGCCTCTCCTCTATCTTCCATGTCTCCGATCACGAGCAGATTCCTTTCCTTTACGCGTACAATATTAACTATCCTCCCCTTGCACGTGCTTGTCTTTCTCCACGTGAGCCCCTGGCCTCCCTTCAATTCCCTTCTTCTCCTCTTCCAAAAACATGGGCTTGCAATCAAATCTTACATATTCTCTTCTCCGTAATTTCTTATATATTTATCATTAGCCTTTTTAATCAAATAATTAACGACAGTAAACCTCATATATAGTAAGAGTTGCTAACTATTCACGAGCTCAGAGGCACATCTTTCAATTAGTGCAAAATCATTTTTTTGTCAACTACTGGCAGTGCTGTATATAAAAAATGCTACCAGCTATGAGACAGTAGTACGTGTAGCTAGCCTGGCCAGAACTGAAAATGAAACAACAAAGCTAGCCTGAGCAGCAAATGCTATGTGTGGACAGTGTCTGTTAGGCATATGCTATGCATCACCAGTGCTATACAAAATTTGTTCAACTATATATATCTTAACTCCTAAAAATGAACTTATATTCAGGGAGATTAATCTATATATATGTCATTCTGGAATAGAGATAATGTTCTCTCTATTCCAAACAAACAAAGCACAATGTGCCCACCCATTCACATGTGTGTGGCCATTAATCCACACACATACACAACCTGTCCCAACTTTGTCTCTTGCGCTAGTTCCAATATCTGCTCCTCTCTATTAGGCTTTTTAGGGGCATAGATCCTTAGAGTCTTCTTTACTATAATTTGCACTGTATTTAGCTAGGCTAGTTTAATAGTATATAATGTAATACAATATACTTAATTATATAATGAAAAAAATAACATAATTATTTTTTATTTAATTATAAAATAAAAATATAAATAACATAATATAATAATTTTTTATTTAAAAATTTAATTTATTTGTGATGGTAATCGCAAAATAATAATAACAACTATAATAATTAGTAGGTATGTAATAATAACGACGACGGCAATAATCAAGAGATGATAGTGGTTAAGTGGTTACAATAGTAGTAGTGGTGGTAGCAGTGATAATGACTAAGTGGTAGCGATGGTTATAATGCATGGACAATAGCAATGGTAGCGAGTACTACTGGATAGTTGTGTTGTTGATAATTATTAAATGATAGAGATGATAATAAAAAAAAATCAAAATAAGTAATCATGTATTTTTTATTCATAATGTTAATTGCATTTGTCAAAATGTAATTAATTATATGATATAATTATTATTTTATTTGCATTAAATTTTTTTTTATATAACCAAACAAAATAATAGAAATACAATATAATTACAATTCTATTACATATTTAATTACACCCGTAAGTAATAGAGATCAGATGCCTGTGTTGACGTGGGAGAAGCCATCCGTGGGTTCTCGCAAATGCAATTTTGACACAAAAGTAACGGATGTCATGGCTGTTCTACCCTTGGGGCAGTCTTACGCGATGCGGCAGGTAGCTTTGTTGATGGGTTTTTTGGTTGCATCTCAGAAAGGAGGACTGCTAGTGAGGCTGAGGCGTTGGCCCTTCAGAAGACTCCATCCTGGCCGGTCGAGAAAGGTTTTAACAAAGTGGTGGTTAATTAGGTGGATGCTAGAGAAGTGTGGGTGGAATTCGTTAGAGGATGACTATAGTTTTCTAGTACACCAAGATGTTGATTTGGGTTAAAAGCAAGCCAACAATTAATGTGGCTCATGCTCTTGATAGAGTAGCCTGTGATTATGCTTGTCCTATGTATTGATCCTAGGTCTCAAGTTTTATTGGAGCTCTTGTGATTTCTGATCTTGAATGAAATTTCCAATTTTTCCCTTTATAAAAAAATTTCACCCAACCAAACATATCCTCATTCCTTAAATTTTGGATTAATAGACTATCCGAATGTGCTATCATCCAAGTCGATTATTAAATATATCACACCCTTTTCGGATCTTCAGTTATAATCATTATTATATTGAATATAAGCATATGGTTATATTGAAATTCCATTGTAAATATATAAACTTATTATATAGTTTTCTAACTAAGTAAGCAAGATGGCCCCATTATGTGAATATTAATACATTGCCGTTGCTAACTGTTTATATATGAAGAGAATAATCTGCGGCACGTGCCCTTGTAAATTTATTGATTGATGTAATGAGCAACTCCTTGTCAAAGTTATAATGGAACTTGATTTAATAATTTTGTTGTTTTTCTCGAAGAAATTTCAAGACACTAGGAGACAACAATACTGGTCTAGGAATTGAGGGCGACTTCGTGCTTATCATCAGAATGATGATGTTTACGAGAGCAATTAAAAGAAATTAATTTAAGCTACTCAGCAACTATATACGGAAAACAATTTTGACACGCCTGGAACCCGGAGGACCTAATTGCATTATTTCATCCACCAAACTTTAATTTGTTTCATAATTAAGGTTTATTAGTTCTTTAATTTCTTAATTCTTTTGCCTCAAATACAACACTTTTAAACAATCATACAAAATATTCACGAGTAGATTGTATATAAAAATTTTAATTTTATCATAAAGAACAATAAATTGTACTATTTATTTATTTATTTTTATTCCAAGACATTGACAATAGAATATATATATATGTTAATGTGTGTGTGTGAGAGCCACCAAAGTAGAGTTGTTTGATTAAACATACTGATATAATTCTAGGTTTGAAAGTATGCCAAGTCTACAGCCAATTGGAAGTATGATCAGACCAATTCCCTTTACGATTTGATTGCGTTCCTAGGATCCTTGGAGAAAATTAATTTATAATTTCTAGCTGACGAGATGTTCCAGGGATTGATGCTTTTTGTATCACAATATTGCTACAAGCCAGACTAGACCAATCTTCTTGTTCTTATATTTTAATTATATAGTAGACCATAATCATCAACAATCTAATGCCTAGATTGTTTTTCCTTGGGTTAGTGTTTTGGACTTGTTTCTTCAATAAAATCGACTCTTTCTTATTTAAAAATAAATAATCTAATGACTAGATTAGCCAAGGGGAAAAGTAATTAAGAACCAAATTGTAATTGATG
The DNA here is from genome assembly GCF_030052815.1 of Hevea brasiliensis. Classification (NCBI taxonomy): domain Eukaryota; kingdom Viridiplantae; phylum Streptophyta; class Magnoliopsida; order Malpighiales; family Euphorbiaceae; genus Hevea; species Hevea brasiliensis. The sequence goes on along the minus strand of NC_079497.1, from coordinate 640,003 downwards.
CCTATCATCACCTAGGTGGTGCATTGAACATAATAAATTTATTTTATTAATTGAAGCATCTAAAGAATATATACGAAAGGCATGATTGAATGTCCAATCACACTCTCTATTCAGAATGGGGAAAAAAAAAAGGTCTAATCACACAATACCTATGTTGATACAAATAGTGCTAAATTTGGAAAACTGTCTCGTGACAAAACCTATTTTCTTCTTTCCTAACTTTTCTTGCAAACGAGATTCCAGTGCCTTAAAAGAAGTTCAAAAAGGAAAGCAAAATCATATACAAAAACCTTGAGAAAAGATGTCTGCGCAATGAATTTCCCTTTGTCTAACTCATCATGCAAAATTTCACGACATTCGCAGAACATGTTTTGCTAATTCTTTCTTTTTCTTTTGATATGAAAGAGTTACTTGTTCAACTCATGACTTTCATATGAAATATTTTTAGGCATTTTTGAAAGAAAACTTAATACCAAATCAACAATCAGATTAAATAAAAAATAGTAAATATGGACCACAAACAAATAATAAAATTCAAATAATAACAATATAAAATTAAGAGAAAAAAAATTAGAGTAGCCTATGAATTTGTGGATTGAAGCACGCTGAATTTTAGCGCTACCCTTTGAGAGGAAACGGCCCGTCTGCATCGAGTAATCAATCAACCACATCCCTCTCGCAAGATACTTCAATTTGTTGGAGCTCTTGTGTGCAGCTAAGAGTTCCCCGAACCGATTATTCTCAATGCTCAGAATTTATTGGTCGATATACCAAAAAATATAAGACAAAAAAATTGCTTCTTTCAGTAGAATAAAAAAATTGATGACCATAATGAATAGTTTATGAACTGCAAAAAATATGCGTTTTCAACGACTAAAAAATCCATAGTTTTAATCCATTAATCAGAGATATTAAGCCACTAATCCTTAAAAGTAGCAAGCAAGTAACGTTAAAAAATAAAAAAAAAATTAGCTCCCAAAAAATAGGGAACAAACTTTACTGGGCCAAAATTTTATTATTGTTATTTTAATCATTATATATATATATATATATATATATATATATATATATATATATATATATATTTTAAATTTTAAATCAAGAATCCAACATTCCCCCACATAATTTAAAATTTAATTAATTTTGAGCTTATAATACTGTGTAATAGGCGTTAGGTACCTTCAGGGTTTGAACCTACACTTAGTGTTAGTGAGTTTTAATCTGAAAGAACATAGTAACATAAATGTTTTGAACTAGTCCTTTTTAAACCAGATTAAAATTCACCACACACACAGTTTGAGAAATCATCTAGGTTCTATCAGTGTTGTGCTTTACGGTCATGCACACCTATCTATTTTTGCTATCGTTGATATCTTTTCAATACTTATTCCTTAATCTTAGTCCTATCTCACCCTTACAATTTGAGAGGTTGACCTTGGGCATGAATACATTGAGGGATGACATGAATAGGATTTTGGTGGAGATGAGAAGGGATAGGGAAGAGAGAGCAAGGGGTAGAGATGATGCTAGGGACAGAAGGCAAAATGTGAGAAATATAGGGGAACCAAGAGTGGAGAACCTTGAGGGTGAAGCGCATGTTGAGGAAGAGTTTGAGGAAGAGATAAAAGAAGAATTTGAGGTTGGGAACTACAACTATGGTGGTAGGGGTTATAGACCACCTAGGGCCAGGGGAGCTAGAGGTAGAAGAGGAGGTAGGTTGCCTAGATTTGGGGAGTATAGATATGGTGATTATAGATATGGAGGCCCAGAAGAGAGGGTAGACACTAATGTGGGTAGTATTAAGATGAAAATTCCTCCCTTTAATGGGAAGGAGAATCAGGATGCTTACATGGAATGGGAAAGGCAAATTGAGATAATTTTTTAGTGTCATAACTATAGTGAAGAAAAGAAGTTGAAGCTTGCAGCCGTAGAGTTTAAGGAGTATGCTATAGTGTGGTGGGACCAGTTGATGGTTAGGAGAAGGACTTTAGGTCTTAGACCCATTGCTTCTTGGGAGGCTATGAAAGAAGCAATGAGGGAGAGATTTGTCCCCCAGCACTACTTTAGGGAACTTCACCAAAGGTTACAAAGGATTACACAAGAAGGGAATAGTGTAGAGGAGTACTATAAGGCAATGGAGATAGCCTTAGCAATGGCACAATTAGATGAACCTCCAAAGGCTACTATGGCACGTTTCCTAACTAGTCTTAACATGGAAATTGCACATGTTTTTGAGTTACACTCTTACACTAATTTGACTGAGTTGGTGCACATAGCCATTAAAGTAGAAAAATAATTGAAGATGAAGAGAGCTTTGAAGTATGGTAGTGGCGTCCATTCAGCTCCAAAGGCCCCTTGGAAACCAAATGTAGATAAGACTTCTAAGGGTGAGAAAGAAATTCCTAAGTTTAGGAAAGAAGAGTGGAAGGGGAAAGAAAAGGTAGAAAGTAAAGATAAGGAGAAAGGGGGTACTGCCACTACTAGGACTAGGGATATGAAGTGTTTCAAGTGTTTGGGATACGGGCATTATGCTTCCCAATGTTCTAACAAGAGAGTCATGGTAATTAGGGAAGATGGGGAGGTAGAGAGTGAGGAAGAAAATGAGGTCAAACCTTTGATGTTAGTTGAGGGGAATGAAAATGAAGAGGATGTGCACGTTGAAGAGCCATCCGATGGGTATGACTTTGCATTGGTTACCATGAGGACCTTGAGTGCTCAACCTATTGTAGGTAGTAATGAGCTGCAAAGGGAAAACATCTTTTATACTAGGTGTGTGGTAAAGGAGAAATTATGTAGCATGATTATAGATGGGGGTAGTTGTTGCAATGTGGCTAGTTCCTTACTTGTGGAGAAATTGGGATTGCCTACCCTTAAGCATCCTAAACCTTATGGGTTACAATGGCTAAATGATTGCAACAAAGTGAAGGTAACTAAGCAAGTAGAGGTGCCTTTCACTATAGGGAGCTACCATGATGAGGTCTTATGTGATGTAGTGCCCATGATAGCTACATGCCTTGGTAAAGTTGAAGAAAGATGGCCGCACACATGCCTTGGTGCCCTTGTCACCATCACAAGCACATGAGGACCAAATGAGAATATTGAGGGCTGTTGAGGAGAGAAAAGAGAGTTGGAAAGAAAAATTAAGAGAAGCCGAGCACAAGAGTGAAGAAAGTAAAGAAAAGAGTGATGGGAAAGAGAAAAAGAAAGAAGTGAAAGAAAAGAAAGTGAGTATAATGGAAAAGGGAGAGGGCTCGGGACAAAAGGAGAGAAGAGAGAAAAAGATGAGCTTATATGTTGGGGGAAGGGAGTTGAGAGGAGCTTTGAGGGGTGGAATGCCATTGTGCATTCTCATGTGTAGGGAGAATTATTTAAATGTTTCTGACCTTGACCCCAATCTTCCTTCTTCTGTTGTGTCTCTTTTGCAGGAATACCAAGATGTGTTTCCGTATGAGATACCTTCGGATTTACCACCTATTAGGGGGTATTGAACACCAAATAGATTTCATTCCTGGTGCTCAAATTCCTAATAGACCAGCCTATAGGAGTAGTCCAGCTGAGACTAAGGAGCTTCAAAGACAGGTAGATGAGCTTTTGGCTAAGGGACATGTCCGTGAGAGCATGAGTCCTTATGCGGTTCCTATTTTACTTGTGCCAAAGAAGGATGGAACATATAGGATGTGCGTGGATTGTAGAGCTGTGAATAAAATCACTGTAAAATATCGTCACCCTATTTCTAGATTGGATGAATTGCATTGTTCTTGCTTTTTTAGTAAGGTTAATTTGAAGAGCGATTACCATCAAATTAGAATGAGAGTTAGTGATGAATGGAAACTGCCTTCAAAACAAAACATGGCTTATATGAGTGGCTAGTGATGCCTTTTGGTCTCTCTAATGCCCCTAGTACTTTCATGAGGCTTATGAATCATGTTTTGAGAGCTTTTATTGGACAATTTATTGTTGTCTACTTTGATGATATTCTTGTCTATAGCAAAAACATTGATGATCATTTGCATCATTTGAAACTTGTGTTTGATGTGTTGTGAAAAGAAAAATTATATGCAAATGTGAAAAGGTGTTCTTTTTGCTTAGAAAGAATTGTATTTTTGGGATTTGTTGCGAGTAGCAAAGGTGTTGAAGTAGATGATGAAAAGGTTAAGGCAATTAGAGATTGGCCAACACCTAAAAATGCATATGAAGTTAGGAGCTTTAATGGATTAGCAAGTTTTTATAGGAGATTTGTACCTAACTTTAGTGCATTGGCTGCTCCATTAAATGAACTTGTCAAAAAGAATGTGACATTTGTTTGGGGTAAAGAACATGAACATGCATTTGCCATGCTTAAAGAGAAATTGTGTTCTGCACCTTTATTAATTTTGCCTAATTTTGACAAGACATTTGAGATTGAATGTGATGCATCAGGAGTAGGGATTGGAGCTGTTCTCATGCAAGAGAAACGTCTAATTGCTTACTTTAGTGAAAAGTTGCATGGTGCCACATTGAATTATTCTACATATGATAAAGAATTTTATGCACTAGTTAGGGCATTGGAGACATAGCAACATTATCTATGGCCTAAGGAATTTGTCATACATTCTAATCATGAGTCTTTGAAGTATATCGAAAGCCAACATAAGTTGAGTAGGAGACATGCTAAATGGGTAGAATTTATAGAGTCTTTTCCTTATGTTGTGAAATATAAGCAGGGCAAAGAGAATGTGGTAACTGATACACTCTCCCGTAGGTATAATCTTCTTACTACTCTTGATTCTAAATTATTGGGATTTGAGTATGTTAAAGAATTATATGAGCATGATGATGAATTTGCTGCCATATTCCATGCATGTGAGAAATTTGCATTCCAAAAGTACTTTAGGCATGATGAATATTTGTTTAAAGAAAATAGACTGTGTATGCCTAAAAGCTCTTTGAGGGAATTGCTTGTAAATGAGAGTCATAGTGGAGGTCTTATGGGGCATTTTGGTGTTGCCAAAACACTAGATGTCCTTAGGGAGCATTTCTTTTGGCCCCACATGAGAAAAGATGTTGAGAGACTATGTGCTAGATGTGAGACTTGCAAGAGAGCAAAGTCTAAGGTGATGCCTCATGGGCTATACACACCTTTACCCCGTGCCTAAGCATCCTTGGGTTGATTTGTCCATGGAATTTGTCTTGGGATTGCCTAGGTCACAAAGGGGTCATGATTCAGTTTTTGTTGTTGTGGATAGGTTTTCAAAAATGGCTCATTTTATCCCATGTCACAAAAATGATGATGCTACATATGTTGCTAATCTATTCTTTAGGGAGGTTGTTAGGTTACATGGTATACCTAGAACCATTGTGAGTGATAGGGATGTCAAGTTCTTGAGTCATTTTTGGAAGGCTCTTTGGGGAAAATTGAGAACTAAGCTACTTTTCTCTACTACTTGCCATCCCCAAACTGATGGCCAAACAGAAGTAGTGAATAGGACCTTAGTCACACTTTTGAGAGCCTTTGTGAAAAAAAAATTAAAGTCTTGGGAGGAATGCATATCATACATAGAATTTGCATATAATAGGGTTGTGCATTCATTTAGTGGATACTCTCCTTTTGAGCTTGTTTATGGTTTTAATCCACTTACTCCCTTGGATTTTTTACCATTGCCTATTGATCATGTTGCTTCATTGGATGGTGAGAAAAATGTTAAAATGGTTAAAAAGATACATGAACAAGCTAGGTTGCATCTAGAAAAGAAAAATGAGCAATATGGATCTCATGCTAATAAGGGGCGAAAGCCTATGATTTTTGAACCTAGTGACTTGGTATGGATCCATTTGAGAAAGGAAAGGTTTCCTAACCAAAGGAAATATAAGTTGCATCCTAGAAGTGATGGCCCTTTTCAAGTGCTTGAAAGAATTAACAATAATGCTTATAAGATAGAATTGCCTAGTAATTATCGTGTTAGTAATAATTTTAATGTAACTGATCTTACTCCTTTCCTTGGTGCAGAAACAAATTCGAGGACGAATTCTTTTCAAGTGGGAGAGGATAATGAGGATCATCATGGAGCACCACCACCCTTCAAAGGGGCAATCACTAGGGCGAGAGCTAAGCAACTTCAAAGCATGCTCATGGACCATAAAAGCATTTCGGCTTAGGAGGGGAGCTGCATAAGGAAGGCCTAGCTTGCTTGCTCCAAGAATCTAAGTATATCACCATGTGCCAACCTGGAGCTTCCATTGCCACGTCACCAGCCACATCAGATTCCATTACCATGTCACTAGCCACGTCACCAGCCACTTTGGACATGCCTCATGCCACCTTGGAGTCCACTTGGTAGCCACCTAGGTGTTTGTAGGGTTCACGCCACGTGGAGGGAGCTTATTGGTTCATTTGAATTAAAAAGAGCTACTTTTTGATCAAGTGGGCCCCAATATTCTGCCACAAAGAGGACTAATTACTGCCACCTTCTGCCTTTTGCAATTAATGCTGCTGCCATCTTTTGTCTTTATAATTAATACACTTACTATTCTTGTTAGGATAGCCAACATAGCACAATTATTTATAACTTTTGTCTTAACAATTTTAGCTTGTGTTTCTGTAACCCTAGGTTTATAAGGAAGAGAATACCATCTTCTTCTTTTAGTTTTCATTACTGCTATAGATGAGAGCCTCCCTTAGAGAGAGTTTGAGTTTTCTTTCCTGCTAGTTTCTGGAAGAACTAGAACTTAGGCAACTTGATCACTTGCCTATTTTACTTGATGATCAATATAATCTCCCACAAGTTGGGTTATTGTGTTGACACTTGATCTGTTCCTCTTTGAAATATTTATTCTGGTGCTTCTTTTTCCATAAAGATTGCATCTTATTTTGTTCAAAGAAAACTTGTTTTGGTGTTGATGATCTTTGAGTTCCATTAGAGGTCTGCATCCTTAGGCAATGTTCATTTGGGTTGTCACACCCAACCCCTCTGTAAGGCATAACATGATCCCGTAGTATACCTAATGAATTACCAACTTCGTCTACTGATAACCCATTAAATACACTACAAGGGATTTTAAAACTTTTCTTACTTCTTTTTACAGTGGTGAGCACTATTTACAGGTGTTAAATTTTTTTTTTTTTTTTTAACTTAAGTGAAAGAGATAACACATTTGAATTATTAGGAATTTCTGTAAAAATTTTGGCGGAGTGCCCTCTGTATTTTGAATAAAATAGTTCTTCAGAAAACCTATAAAAAGCACTTCAAATATATTTCTCAATCTCAAACTCCAACGTAATTCAACATAATATGTTTTTCAACTCAAATCCATAATAATTTTTTTCAAGGACTGAGATAAAAGAAATACAGTATAAATTTTACAAGCCAAAATAACTCATAATTTATTTTACAACTTCAATGTACAAGTTTAATTTACAACTGCTCAAAACCAAGAACAATATAAACATACATTATAGTACAAAATGCAAAATGTGGTATACTCAATATACCCGATGATTTCTCGCTGAATGTACTAGCAGCCTAGTCTGCTGCCCTGTCAATCTGTCTACCTGCGACAGCAATGAAAAGCTATCGCTGAGACAATGTCTCAGTGGTGCAGAACATTAACCAAATATAACTTTAAATCACAATTCATAAATCATATAAATGATGGATACATAAAATCATAGTTAAATTCAAGACAATGAATGTCAGAAGGAATTTAACACAATATCACAATAAATCTTAGTAATCAAAATGTAGTTAAATACAAAAGACAGTGAATGTCAATAAGAATTTAAACTCCATTTCACAAATTATCAAAGCTCATAATAACACAATTTAGTCGAATAATTTAAGAACACAGTGTTGCCAATTCATTCACAACTTAAGCCATGACACAAATTTCTGATCAATGTCGCGTTGTACACCACGACAAAGCAATCACGACCCCACTAATCGAAATCAATGAGGAAGGGAGCTAGCTATATAATGAGTACTCATCCGATCACCTTAACTGGTAAACCAGAGAGGGAGAAAAATAAACGATCACGACTCCATAAATGGAGAAGGAATGATACGATACTGTCATGCTAAGTGTGAACACAAAATCAATTCCATACATTTCATTCAAATGATTCGTGAGAATCCAATAAATTTTCAAAGTCATAATTTCATTCACAAAATGGCAACACAATTCATAAGTAACTTCAATTTCCACAAATCACACTAAATAATTTTTTCCACAGTTTCAAACCATTTACAATGCTTTTCAAGCAATACGTATTCATCAAATATCATTCAAACAATTTTTCACAGTTTTACAATTTAAAACAATAATATACAAATAGTCATAATTTATTTCAATTGAAAATAATTCAAAAGAAATAGCTGTTGTGCACAAACCTCTGATAACTGTCTTCTGGCCTTGACTCAGTGTTTTCTTCCCTTTCCCTGAGTCTTTGCTAACTGAGAAACACAATTTGAAGTGTTTCAGTACTTAATTAAACTGTCTCTAACGATAATGTTTGATAAGTAATTCACTGAATGCTAGTATTTGCTTAATCAACCTAATATATCGACCCTCGGTGCATTCTAGGTAATTTAGGTTTTAATGTTACTAACATGTCACATTCGATAATCTTTTAGGGTTGGTACATGTTACCAAGTTCATTTCCGTGTATACTGCATTTTCTTGCAATTTGCTAGATTTCGGGATACTAGTTTGACCTAGCCGGACGACCTAGTTTCCTCGGTTTTCGGGTTTTGGTCAAAACTAAAAACTTGTAGATCTATGTCTTATGGAACGCGGGGCAAAATTTCAGGTCATTCTGAGTTATGTAGACCAAGTTATGGTCATTTTACTATTGCTGGTCAAATTACATCAAAATTGATCACTTTAGGTCACTTTAGGTTCGGTCAGTTTTTGGACCGAACTTGTGCAAGCTGTTTTACTTGCTTATGGTTATTTATGGGCTTTGGTGTCTTCATAAGACTTGTAGATATGGGTCTTAACTATTCATGGTAAAAATTTCAGGTCAATTAGACCTGTTTTGAGTGAGTTATGGCCTAAACACTAACTGCTGCCCAAATGGTCAATTTTCAGGCCTCAATTGCACTTAATCCAGATTTGGTCATTTTTCAAGCTACCTTGCAAGCAGAATTTTGGCAAGCTTCCTTCATGAAAGTTGGCACATTTTGTGCCTAGTTTCACCTCCAATTGGTCTCATACCAATTGGAGCCACACACTCAAAGTTCTAGGCCTAAAACTCAAACTGCCTTATTGGAATTCTTTCATACACATCAAGGATCATTTTTAACACTTACCAAACTCAACATTCAAGCCAATTCTGATTGTACCATAACCTAAAAATAATTCACAACATATTATAGGTCATTTTGGCAGCTTACAATTACATTCAATGTGCACCAATAAGTGCAGAATTTGTCCAACTCAATTTATAACAATTCAATCACCAATTCATGCTCATTTACATGTCCAACTTCACACCATCATACATGCACTCAAACTGCCATAACCACTATCACAATTCAACACCATTATTTTATAAACCAAGCATGAATTCTAGCATTCCTCAAGAGTTAACAAACTACCACAATGGTACATTTACATTCTATTAATTTTCAAGCTTTAAATTTCATTTCACATTTACATATACTAAGTATACATCACCCAAACAATTTCCTACACAATATACATTTAATCAATCATTTAATTTACCATTTACAAGCACAAATAAACTGCCTTTAAGGTGTTTCCATGGTTGCCAAAAGTACACATTCCCATTCAACATCAAACCTCAAAAATTTCTTCATAAATCAACTTACCCAAAGCTCAACACAAGGATTAGTGAAAGAAATTGGAAAGATTAAGCACTAACCTCAACTTGGGCTTAATTAAACTTCACCAAAACTCCTCTTTCTTGCTTCCTACATGCTGCCCATGATGTGTAGAACAAGTTTAATGAAGGACTCTTGAAGAAATGATGGCTTGATCATGGTAGATTAGGGCTTGCATGTGGGACGGCCATGGAGAAAGCTTGGGGGCTCCAATTCGGCCATGGGTGTGTGAGGTTGAAGATGAAGTGTTTTGGTGATAAATTCTGTCCATTTGGTGCTTTATATAATCCCATAGTGCTCCACTCATGCTAGGATAATAATTTAATAAGTTTAAATGTGATAATTAGGCAATTTACCCTCCATTTTTACTATTTACATTAGGTACCCCTAAATTAATTTTTCATTATATTTTTCAAGTGTAATATTATTTATTTTTTATGGACATATTTTTTCAAAAGACAACTCGGGGTGTCAAATGACCACAATGCCCCTGTTCAGGTTGCATTCCCGATTTTTCGGTAACACCGGGTTTTGTCCATTTTTCGATTTCTCACTTTTCTTTGTACTAATTAATTAATTTTTCTTTGATATTTCTAATGATATTTATACTTCCATAGGGGTATATTTAAGTCCTAAAAATATTTTCCAGGGTTCCCCGCGGTCCAGGGCTAGTCAACGGTCCACGCTGTGACTTCCTGGTGCGGTCACCCGTTGCTAGGGTTCTCAGCTCGCTTAACTTGGTTACATTTGTAACACCCCAAATTTTATTATTTATGAGTATTTTTGATATTTTAATTTTATTTAAATTTTAGGAATTTTTTTGAGATTTTTCGGAATTTAAAAATCGGGTTCGATTTTCCGAAAATATAAACTTTGATAATTTTTAAAAATTAATTTAAAGACCACGTGGCAAAACTAAAAATATATTTGGAGTCTACGTATTTTTCTGAGTTTTACGGAATTTTTTCGAAATTTTTGGACCTCGTTTTCGGTCCCGAGGCAGAGTAAAAATTCAAAATTTTGTATTTCGAATCGAACCGGTCGAATCGAACCGGACCGGATCGGACCGATCGAATCGAACCGGCTCCCTTTCCTTTTTCTTCTCCCGCGCGCGTCGTCCCTCTCTTTTCTCTTTCTTTTCTCTCTCCTCCCCTCCCCTGCTGTGGCGTCGCTCCGATTTCTCGGCCAATCCGCCAATCCGGCCACCGATTGGACCGGGTCTTGTGTCTAAAATCATCTACTCTGCGAGAGCTTTCCATAGACACCAAGAACGCCGAAATCCATCTAGCGGTTTGTCCGATTTTTGCTCGGGAAGATTTTAGCCCATTTCACCTTTTGGGCTAGATTTCTCAAAACCGTGAATCCCACGAGGAAACCGAGGCCACCAGGACGCTCCATTCGCCGAGAGCTTCGCAACGACATAAATTTCGAATTTTTCCGACACCGTTTTTGGTGGGTCCCACGAACTTCGCAGTGTAATTTCGAGCATTAAATGAGCTTAGAAAATTCTGAAAAATTTATGTGCTAACCCCCGTGTTATGGGCTTCGTGTAGGTATCCTCGATTCGCGGAAATTCGGCGATTGATCAGTGCGCAAAATTAGGCGAGACGGACCGTTCTGGAAAAGTCTCCGAATTGGGCCGAGGTTTTGGCTAGCCCCCCATTGTCAGACGTCCCAAGCGCGTTCCCGAAGTCAGAATCGGCAAAGGTAAACCCGAACCTTGCTTTTTCATAATTTTCTAGTGCTTAAATAGGATTAAAAATCCATAAAATATTCGTGGTAGCTTAGAAAATTACGATTCTTTTTGCAATAGCTTAGTAATATTGCTAAGGACCGCGGGGCAAAGTTTTATAATTTTTAGAGCTTGTTTGGGCAGTTTTTGCAAAAATGATCAATAATAAGGACTAAATTGAAATTTTGCGTATTGTGATGGGTGATTGATTTGATGGGCCCAGGAGGGGCTGTGTGATATGATTGAGCTGATATGGATTGTGAATATAGAAGTGCGTTTTTAGCCCTTTTGCAGGTTGGGTAGGTCCTAGGTATAGGGGAGACTCTGCCGGATTTTCGGCACGACTTAGGACGTAATTGGTCTTTTTCTTTGTTTGTATTGAGTCAGATTGTATTAAATAATTGTAATATAATTGTCAGGTGAGCCGGGACAGCCTTCTTCCTCCGCCCAGCCGCCACAGTAATTTGTCGTCAAGTCTATGAGTAAAATATTAATTTTAATTATAATTTCGATATTATTATATGTTCAGCATGCCCATGCATCACTTATATGCATATATTTATGTAGTTAAACTCTAGGCACGATTTATGTTGCATTCATAACTGTTAATATGCCATGGATGTTGTTGTGGTAATTTGGAGCAGTGTGCGTGCGTTGGCGTGCGTGTGATGTGGTGTGTCCTATGGATAGGGCCGGGGTAGTCACGGCTTGAGTAATTTTGGGACCCGTTCCTTCGAGGGTAGTCACGGCTTGAGTAATTACTGGGACCCTCGATTTGGTTATTAAGTGGAAGTCCGAGCTTGAGTAATTGGCACCAAAGTTGGATTTAAGAGAGTCGTATAGGATCAGCTCCCATATGTTATGATTGATACTACAGGGTGTGTGAGTGCTCCAAATTACCTTTTTGATGCTATGATGTGAAAATGTTGTTTATGTTGCATTTCACTCTACAGGGTGCATTAGTTCAGATAGTTATAGAGATTATAGTTAAGATTGATATTTTACTCTACGAGTCGAACGCTCACTCTGTTCAAAAATTTTTACAGCCACGGGAGGATATTTTGTTAGGTTAACTTTGCCTTTTACCTCGCAGGTTGTTTATCAATATTGTGTAATTTTAATTACTCCTAGAATTTCCGCATGTGTTAGCAGTAATTATTTGAAATTGGTCTGTAATATTATATTCATGTTGGACCTGTAAACTTAATATTTTAAGTCTGTTTGATGGATTGGATGAGGGAGCTGAGCTCCCATTTATTATTATGTTGATGAGTAGGTGGAGGGTGGTGAGCTCCCAATGGATTGTTTATTGTGTTTACAGTCGGGTGAGTCAAAACTCCCGTTGGTAAGTCCATTTTATGGCCGGACTCTGTCCGTTTGTTTTCTTGAAATTGGGCCCAAATGGGCCTCAGCATTGGGTAAATGAACAGTTAGGCTTACTACGGGCCTCGGGGGCTTTAGGCTGGCCCAGGTCCTAGTGCCGGTCCGGCCCATAGGTTGGGTCGTGACAAATGTGGTATCAGAGCTTAAGCTCCAGATTCTTAGGGAATGTTGTTTAAAGTGTTGGGAAGAGTCTAATAGGAGTCACATGCGGAAATATAGGGTTCACATTCGTCTTGCATTGTCATCTTTGCTTCTAGTTTCTGCTCCATATGTTATGTATAAATATGAGTCTATAGAGCTGTATAATGTGCGCTTTGAATTTTGTGGGCTAATCTGCTGAATTTCGGAAAATGCGTAGAAGGTGAGAGCCGCCACGCACTGTAACCAGATGTGCCCGACGAGGTGTCGGCACAGGATGAGGCGCCTGCCCCGAGGAGGCGGGGTAGGAGGCCTAGAGCTGCTCAAGTAGAGGAGCAGCCAACCCCAGTACAGGAACAGTCCTTTATGGCACAGGGTCCCATGGACCCCATGGCAGCTACTCTAGCTGGTCTGCAGAGAACCATCGACATGATGGCTCAGTATATGGTCCATCCTCCACAGCAGCAGCAGTCCACCGCACCAAGAGAGGAATCTTACAAACAGATCATAAATTTCAAGAAGTTGGTGCCTGGTACCTATGATGTGTCAGACGATGCATATCGGTTTTTGGATTCCTGCAGACAGGCAGGAACAGAATTACAGTTGACTGATAGAAGATTGATAGAATGTATGCAGCACGTCATGGGGCCCATGCCTAGACAATGGATGAATGACTACGTGTTACCCCGGATGGAGGGTTTGACATGGGCTCAGTTTGTGGAACTTTTTATCAATCGGTTTGTGCCAGAAAGCTTCAGAGATCAGAAGCAGTGGGCCTTTGAGGCCTTAAGACAGAATGGCAGGTCTGTAGATGAATATGCTACAGAATTTCTGGAATTGAGCAGATATGCCCCTACAGCAGTATCTACAGAGACTATGAAGGTGAAAAGATTCCTAAAGGGGCTTGACAGGAGGTATGCGAACCTGGCCATGATGTCGGATCAGTCTTTTGATGTGGTGGTTGATCGAGCCAGACAGATTGAGATTAGCTATGCTGTGGATGACAGCGGAAGAGCAAAGAAAAACAGAGCAGAGGGTTCCTCAGGTGTCCCTTCCATGGGTACTCCGGACAGTGGTGGCCAGGGTAATTACAGAGGAAAGGGTAGGAGCAAGAGAAGTGGTTTCAGACACCGACCACGAGGATTCAGACCAGGGTACGGATCCAGCAGTGGTAACAGTTCGGGGTACAGTAGTTCTGGGTCTGGTTCAGGATCCTCCTTGGCACCTTGTGCACAGTGTGGAAGAGGACATTCAGGACCTTGTTTGATGGGATCAGGAGTATGCTTCAGGTGTGGCCAACCGGGTCACTTTGCTAGAGAATGCCCCATGTTCAGCGAGCCACAGATGGGGTCACAGGGTTCTGTTGCGAATGTTCCTCGGCTTGTATCCGGTGCTTCCAACATGGCGGCGATCGATTCGGCCAACAGGGCCGAGGACAAGGGGGACGTGGATTTGGAGGCAGATCAGGAGGTAGAAGTCAGTATCAGGGTTCTGCCACTCAGGGTAGGGGTCAAGCTCGGGTTTTCACCCTGACCCACCAGGATGCTCAAGCTTCAAATGCAGTTGTGGCAGGTATTCTTCTGGTCTGTTCTTATGAGGCTCGTGTTTTAATAGATCCGGGTGCTACGCACTCATTTGTCTCCCCTGTGTTTGCCATGAGGTTGGGTAGAAACCCTACAACTTTAGAGTGCCCTTTGTCGGTAGCTACCCCACTTAGTGACAACATAGATGTAGATATGGTTTTTCCGGGTAGCCCAGTAGTAGTGGATGGAAAGATCCTACCAGCAGACTTGGTTCCTCTACCAGTAATGGATTTCGATGTAATCCTGGGGATGGATTGGTTGGCAACTCACTATGCCACCTTAGACTGTAGGAACAAAAAGGTGTATTTCCACATACCTGGTGTGGAAGAGTTTAGTTTTGATGGTGACAGGAGCGTGGCTCCATATAATTTGGTGTCAGCAATTAGTGCTAGAAAAATGTTGAGGCGTGGATGCCAAAGGTATTTGGCATTGGTGAGAGATACATCTGTAGAAGGTGTCAGCATGGAAAATGTTCCTGTTGTCAGAGAATTCATGGATGTCTTCCCTGAAGAGCTTCCAGGGTTGCCACCAGAAAGGGGAATAGAGTTCTGCATTGATGTTATTCCGAGTACAAACCCCATATCGATGCCACCTTACAGGATGGCACCAGCAGAATTGAAAGAGCTGAAGGAGCAACTACAGGAGCTCTTGGACAAGGGTTTCATACGTCCGAGCACTTCACCCTGGGGTGCTCCTGTTCTATTTGTGAGAAAGAAGGATGGGTCATTGAGGTTGTGTATCGACTACAGCAATTTGAACAAGGTGATCGTGAAGAACAAGTATCCACTTCCTCGGATCGATGATTTGTTTGATCACCCAAGGAGCTAGATTCTTTTCAAGATAGACTGCGGTCGAGCTACCATCAATTGAGAATCGGGAATGAGGACGTGTCCAAAACGGCTTCGAGGACAAGATATGGTCATTATGAGTTCTTGGTGATGTCTTTTGGACTCACTAATGCACCAAAGACCTTCATGGACTTGATGAACAGGTGTTCAAGCCATTTTTGGACCGCTTTGTCATCGTATTCATAGATGACATTCTGGTATACTCTCGACCGAGGAAGAACATGTGTGGCACTTGAGAATGGTGTTGCAGACTTTGAGGAGCACCGGCTATACGCCAAATTTTGAAATGTGAATTTTGGCTAGAAAGCATCTCATTCTTGGGACACGTGGTTTCAAGTGACGGTATTCAAGTGGATCCCAAGAAAATTGAAGTCAGAATCGATTGGCTTAGGCCTACAACGATCACCGAGGTGCGAAGTTTCAGGTTTAGTAGCTACTCTGGCGTTTTGTACAAGATTTCTCGGGATAGCGGCTCCCTAACTAAGTTGACCGGGAAGAATGTTCCATTCATTTGGACAGATGATCGTGAGGTGAGTTTCGAAGCTCAAGGAGTGTCTAACCACCGCCCGTGTTGACACTACACCGTGAGTGGTGAAGGATACGCCGTGTCCGTGACGCCTCGAGTTGGCCTAGGGTGTGTTTTGATACAGAATGGAAAGGTAGTGGCTTATGCTTCAAGGCAGCTGAAGAGGCATGAGCAGAACTACCCCACCCATGATTTGGAAATGGCGGCTGTAATCTTTGCACTAAAAATCTGGAGACACTACCTGTATGGCGAAGTGTGCGAGATATACACCGACCACAAGAGTTTAAAGTACATCTTCCAACAGAGGGACTTAAACTTGAGACAGAGGAGATGGATGGAGCTTCTGAAAGACTATGATTGCACCATCCAGTACCACCCTGGGAAGGCCAATGTTGTGGCAGATGCCTTGAGCAGAAAATCTTCTGGCAGTTTGGCGCACATTTCAGCAGAGAAAAGACCATTGATTCAGGAAGTACATGAGTTGATGGATCAAGGTTTAATCCTAGATCTTTCAGATGAGGGGGTATTGTTGGCTCACTTTTCAGTGAGGCCAGACTTGAGGGACAGAGTTAGAGTTTCCCAGCACAGAGACCAACAATTGATGAAGATCATAGAAAGAGTACAGCAAGGTGAAGGTGGTGAGTTTGGATTTGCCAATGATGGCGCCCTAGTGCAAGGTTCTAGGATATGTGTGCCCGATGTGGACAACCTCAGGAATGAAATCATGCAAGAGGCACACTATACAACATCTGATATCCACCTGTGTTCCAACAAGATGAACCATGATTTGAAAGATAGCTACTGGTGGAATGGCATGAAGAGAGACATAGCAGACTTTGTGTCCAAGTGCTTGACTTGTCAGAAGGTGAAGTTTGAACACCAGAGACCGTCAGGGAAGCTGCAAGAGCTCCCTATCCCAGAATGGAAGTGGGAAATGATTACTATGGATTTTGTGACTGGGTTGCCTCGTACCACGCGAGGATAT
Organism: Hevea brasiliensis; assembly: GCF_030052815.1. NCBI lineage: Eukaryota > Viridiplantae > Streptophyta > Magnoliopsida > Malpighiales > Euphorbiaceae > Hevea > Hevea brasiliensis. The sequence continues at coordinate 622,990 of NC_079497.1, read as the reverse complement.
GACTCGATATGGGTAATTGTAGACCGCTTGACCAAATCAGCTCACTTCTTACCTGTAAAGACTACATACTCTGTGGCACAGTATGCCCGGCTCTACATTCGAGAAATAGTCAGATTGCATGGAGTTCCGGCTTCCATAATATCTGACAGAGGGCCCCAGTTCACTTCTCGGTTTTGGAGAAAGTTGCAGGAGGCACTTGGCACACTGATTGAACTTGATACCTTCCACCCTCGAGACAGACGGACGATCGAAAGGACGATCCAAACATCGGAAGACATGCTTCGCATGAGTGTCTTGGATTTTGGAGGTCGATGGGATGAGCACTAGCTCGTGGAGTTTGCCTACAACAACGATTATCACTCCAAAGATAGGGTTGGCACCCTATGAGGCATTATATGGAAGAAAGTGTAGGTCTCCTCTGTGTTGGACAGAAATGGGGGAAGCGAAAGTGCATGATGTAGACCTAGTGCAGTACACTTCAGAGATGGTTCCCTTAATCAGGGAACGACTGAAAACAGCTTTCAGTAGGCAGAAGAGTTATGCAGACCCCAGACGGAGGGATGTGGAGTTTGCAGTGGGCGACTATGTATTCCTGAAGGTATCTCCAATGAAGGGAGTCATGAGATTCGGAAAGAAGGGCAAGTTGGCACCTCGGTATATCGGACCTTTTGAGGTTACGGATAGAGTTGGAGCAGTTGCCTACCGGTTGGAGCTACCACCCAACCTTTCTCACGTTCATCCCGTGTTTCACATCTCCATGCTCAGGAAATACATTCCTGATCCTTCTCATGTCTTTATGTAGGATGTGATAGAGCTAAAAGAGAACTTGACATTTGAGGAGCAGCCTGTAGCCATAGTGGACTACCAAGTGAGACAGCTGAGATCCAAACAGATCCCTATGGTTAAGGTTTTGTGGAGGAGTCAGTCAGTGGAAGAGTGCACCTGGGAGTCAGAGCGGGACATGCGTAGCAAGTACCCTTACTTGTTCAATGCATAATCATGTGTTTTATTCTGCCTTGTGTAAAAATTCGAGGACGAATTTTCTGTAAGGGGGGAAGAATGTAACACCCCAAATTTTATTATTTATGAGTATTTTTGATATTTTAATTTTATTTAAATTTTAGGAATTTTTGAGATTTTGGATTTTAAAAATCGGGTTCGATTTTTCAAAATATAAACTTTGATGATTTTTAAAAATTAATTTAAAGACCACGTGGCAAAACTAAAAATATATTTGGAGTCTACGTATTTTTACGAGTTTCTGAAATTTTTGAATTTTTGGACCTCGTTTTGGTCCGAGGCGATAGTAAAATTCAAAATTTTGTATTTCGAATCGAACCAGACCGAATCGGATCGGACCGGTCGAATCGAACCGGCTCCCTTTCCTTTTTCTTCTCCCGCTGCGTCGTCCCTCTCTTTTCTCTTTCTTTTCTCTCTCCTCCCCTCGCGCTGCGCGTCGCTCCGATTTCTCGGCCAAATCCGGCTGATCCGGCCACCGATTGGACCGGGTCTTGTGTCTAAAATTATCTACTCGGCGAGAGCTTTCCATAGACACCAAGAACGCCGAAATCCATTGAGCGGTTTGTCCGATTTTTGCTCGGGAAGATTTTAGCCCATTTCGACTTTTGGGCTAGATTTCTCAAAACCGTGAATCCACGAGGAAACCGAGGCCACCAAAGACGCTCCATTCGCGAGAGCTTCGCAAGCGACATAAATTTCGAATTTTTCCGACAGTTTTTGGTGGGTCCCACGAAACTTTGCGGTGTAATTTCGAGCATTAAATGAGCTTAGAAAATTACGAAAAATTTATGTGCTAACCCCGTGTTATGGGCTTCGTAGGTATCCTCGATTCGCGGAAATTCGACGATTGATCTGGTCGCAAAATTAGGCGACAGGACCGATTCTGGAAAAGTCTCGAATTGGGCCGAGGTTTTGGCTAGCCCCATTGTCGACGCCCCGAGCGTTCTCAAGTCGGAATCGGCAAAGGTAAACCCGAACCTTGCTTTTTCGTAATTTTCTAGTGCTTAAATAGGATTAAAAATCCATAAAATATTCGTGGTAGCTTAGAAAATTACGATTCTTTTTGCAATAGCTTAGTAATATTGCTAAGGACCGCGGGGCAAAGTTTTATAATTTTTAGAGCTTGTTTGGGCAGTTTTTGCAAAAATGATCAATAATAAGGACTAAATTGAAATTTTGCGTATTGTGATGGGTGATTGATTTGATGGGCCCAGGAGGGGCTGTGTGATATGATTGAACTGTTGATATATGGATTGTGAGTATAGAAGTGCGTTTTTAGCCCTTTTGCAGGTTGGGTAGGTCCTAGGTATAGGGGAGACTCTGCCGGATTTTCGGCACGACTTAGGACGTAATTGGTCTTTTTCTTTGTTTGTATTGAGTCAGATTGTATTAAATAATTGTAATATAATTGTCAGGTGAGCCGGGACAGCCTTCTTCCTCCGCCCAGCCGCCATAGTAATTTGTCGTCAAGTCTGTGAGTAAAATATTAATTTTAATTATAATTTCGATATTATTATATGTTCAGCATGCCCATGCATCACTTATATGCATATATTTATGTAGTTAAACTCTAGGCACGATTTATGTTGCATTCATAACTGTTAATATGCCATGGATGTTGTTGTGGTAATTTGGAGCGGTGCGTGCGTTGGCGTGCGTGTGATGTGGTGTGGACTATGGATAGGGCGGGTAGTCACGGCTTGAGTAATTCTGGGACCCGTTCCTTCGAGGGGTAGTCACGGCTTGAGTAATTCTGGGACCCTCGATTTGGTTATTAAGTGGAAGTCCGAGCTTGAGTAATTATTTGGCACGGGTTGGATTTAAGAGAGTCAGATAGGGATCGGCTCCCATATGTTATGATTGATACTACAGGTGTGTGAGTGCTCCAAATTACCTTTTGATGCTATGATGTGAAAATGTTGTTTATGTTGCATTTCACTCTACGAGTGCATTAGTTCGAGATAGTTATAGAGATTATAGTTAAGATTGATATTTTACTCTCGAGTCGAACGCTCACTCTGTTCAAAAATTTTTACAGCCACGGGAGGATATTTTGTTGCAGGTTAACATGCCTTTTTACCTCGCAGGTTGTTTATCAATATTGTGTAATTTTAATTACTCCTAGAATTTCCGCATGTGTTAGCAGTAATTATTTGAAATTGGTCTGTAATATTATATTCATGTTGGACCTGTAAACTTAATATTTTAAGTCTGTTTGATGGATTGGATGAGGGAGCTGAGCTCCCATTTATTATTATGTTGATGAGTATGTGGAGGGTGAGCTGAGCTCCCCAATGGATTGTTTATTGTGTTTACAGGTCGGGTGAGTCAAAAACTCCCCGTTGGTAATTCCATTTTATGGCCGGACTCTGTCCGTTTGTTTTCTTGAAATTGGGCCCAAATGGGCCTCAGCATTGGGTAAATGAACAGTTAGGCTTACTACGGGCCTCGGGGGCTTTAGGCTGGCCCAGGTCCTAGTGCCGGTCCGGCCCATAGGTTGGGTCGTGACAACATTTCTTTGCTATTATTTTTTCTTTGTTTTTCATAAATTCTCTTTTCTTGTATTTCATTTTTTTATGTCTCCTCAATCATAATGAAGTGTAGTTCTAGGCATCCTAGCTGTCCGGACAACACTGGTCACTCGAACAGTAGAACGCACTACCGAACTTAGGGTGTTACATGGGTGCTTATCAGTATCCTATGAAATGCTTTCCTGTAACACCTATCATGTACATCTCGTTTGAAACCTTTACTTGTCGTATGACCTCAATGGTCAATACCTATAAATCTTCTCACTGCCATGATACTTCAAATTTTCAATCTCTTTTGTGTCATTACTGATGCATACATTTTGCATAGTCATTTAGGTCTAATTTTATAGCCATTTTATTCTATTATTAGTTATCTTTAGCTAATTTCATTAGTAAATTAGTTAGTTTTTCATAGTTGTTAATTTTGCATTAATTTGTAATTTTTACTTTGTTTTGTAGGAAAAATGGTGTTTTTGAAGGACTGAAGAGAATTTTGCCATTGAGGAGTGTCTCCTACAGCCAAAAGATGTCAAAAATAGGTTTTCAAGCTGAAATATGCATTGACCAAACTGTGCATAACTTGCCGCATAAGCTATGCAGATCTGCATAAGGAGAAAGATCACTGTTCCAGAACCAGCCGAAATGTGCATAAGGAGACTGCATAACTTATGCACATTCTCGCCTCCCTTATGCACCTTCACGGGATTGTGTATAACCTATGCACCAAGTCATGCAACTTCGCATAAGTGACCCAGAACCAGCCGAAAACTGCATAAGGGACTGCATAACTTATGCAGTCCACTTATGCAGTCCCATGAAGAGTTCATTAATGAGCTGGCAGGAGATTCCCTCAAATAATTCCTCCTAGAACATACCATTTTAGGGCTCCATGTCAGAAAAATGCTATAAATAGTCTCATTTTCCCATTTTAAAGGAGAGACAAGGAGCAAAGAAGAAAAGGAGGGGGCTGAGCAAAATTTGAAGAGTCACCTTCACCTTCCACACCATTTTCAACCAAGATTTGCAGATTTCTTTCTTCCTTTATATTTTTCTACATTTCTAGTGTTTAATTTCTTACTTCTTAGCTTAGATTAAAGCTTTATTTCCATTTGAACTCATCATATTTTGTAAGCATTATGGATAGTGAGTAGTTTACTTTTGATTCTGGAGTAAGGGTTGTAATATTTGAGATATTTTGTGGATCTTGATTGGGTAATCCATATTTTGTGGTCTTAATGAGTTTTATTCATTTCTTGTATGCTTAATGACATGCTTAGTGTAGGATCCCATTAAGTGATGTTCTTAATCCATGGTTGAAGCACCGAAAGGAGAAGGCCTTGTGATAGATAATCAAGAAATTGGACTTAATTAACTTAGACCTAGAAATAGGCTAAGGATTAAGAGGATTCACAGATTAATTAAAGAACTTAATGGGTCTTAATTAATTCTAACTCCACGAAAGTAGGATTAGTTTGATTAAGGCACTCTTTGTCTCACTCGAAAGGGAATTCAAAGGATTTAAGAATTAATCTCCTTAAAACCCATTAGTTTCATAAGATTGGATAACCAATTTAAAATCCCAAAATAGCTCGAATATGAAATCCCGAACTCCGGAATCACCTTTTTACCATTGTTAATTTTCAATTGAATTTAATTGCTTGCCATTTTCAATATTGCCATATTTGAACTCGCTTATTTCAATTTGATGCAATTTTAGTTTAACGCAATACATTGTTAAATAGAATATTGATTTTGCACATATAGATTTTACGCTCCATTACTCATCAATTCACTTCTTTAATTTCATAGATACTTCGATTTAGTCAACTTTTATATCGAAAATTCAATCATTAACACAACTCCTCGTGGGATCGATATTTTTCTATACTACTTGTACGACCCGTGCACTTGCGGTAGGGACGCATCAAGTTTTTGGCGCTGTTGCCGGGGAGTTGTTTGTTTAAGATTGAATTCTTGATTATTTTAGTTGATTATAGTTTTATTTTTGTTATCTTTTCATTTTTGTGTTTGTTTGTTCTTTTTCAGGTACTTTTAATCTTTTATGAGAAGAGCTAGAAGCTCAAGTGATACATCCTTATTGTTCAATCCTGAAATAGAGAAATTTTGTAAGGCCAACAAGAAAGAAACCAGAAAAAGGAAGGAAGCTTTGAGAGAAACCGAAATTGAAGCAGATATGGCTGATGAAAGAATTAGAATTGGTGTTGGTAATGCTGGAAATGGTCAAAACAATGAAAATGAAGCCCAAGGAGAAGAAGTTGTTAATGCAAACGTGCCTAGGGGAAGTATGATGGATCATGCTTTTCCTCGTTTTGATGACTTGAGGGAGAGCATAGCAAGACCAAGGATTGATGCAAATAGTTACAAGATGGATTTTGGAGTTCTTCAAATGATTCAAAATTCTCAATTTGGAGGACATCCTTCTGAAAATCCACACACACACCTGAAGAAGTTTGCTATGATTTGTGACATGCAAAAACAACCTGGAGTGTCTGATGATGCAGCAAGATTGAAGCTATTCCCATTCTCTTTGAAAGATAGAGCACTGGATTGGCTTGATTCTTTACCTCACAACTCCATCACAAATTGGGAGCAACTCACTGATGCATTTCTTGCACAATATTTTCCACCTGGAAAAACTCAAGAGCTGAGGAATCAAATGACAGCTTTCAGACCAAGAGAAGATGAAACTCTCTATGAGTCATGGATGAGATGGAAGGAATTAGAGAGATTGTGCCCACATCATGCCATTCCAAAAAGGATGATAAATCAGAATTTTTACACAAATGTCACTCCTGCAATCAGAGGGATTATTGATGCTCAAACAGGAGGAGAATTTATTATTAAGCATGAAGATGAAGCTTATGAGCTATTGGAGAAAATTGCAAAGAATACTCATCTTTGGAGTAGTCCAAGAGGACCAGCTCCAACTCAAAAGAGGCAAGCTGCTGGAATGTATGATCTTGATCCATTCAACATGATTAATGCAAAGTTTGATGCACTTACAAATGTCCTTGCTAAGAAGATGGAAGATCTGAGTATGTTGGTTAGTTCAACATCATCAGCTGGAAGTTCACAACAAGTGGCTTATGCAGAGGAAACTACCAGCTGTGGAGTAGAATATGGAGAACAAGCAGCATATGTTGGTAATTATGGAAACAAACAAATGGGGAATTCTTATTCTCAAACTTACAATCCAAATTGGAGGAATCATCCCAACTTTTCATGGGGAAATCAGCAAAATCAAGTTCAAAATCAGAATTTTCAACCACATCAGCAACAAGGAGTTCCATATCAGCAAAATAGGCAACCACTGCCTAATTTTCAGTGAAAAATATGAACCCTCCACCAAAACAAAGAAGAACGAAATTCCACCATGAAGCTTTATTGCAATGATACTTGCTAACCAAAATAAGCATGATGAGGAGATGAGAGAGGTGAAAGCAAGGCTGGAACAGATGCAAACACACAACAGAATGCTGGAAAACCAGATTGCACAACAAGCATCCTCCTCAAGTGCTAAGTCTTTTGGAAAGCTTCCAAGTCAACCAGAAAATCCAAGAGAGCAGTGTCAAGCTATTACTTTAAGAAGTGGAAAGGTTATAAATGATGAGAAGAGTGAAAACAGTGAGAAGAGAGAAAATGAGAAAAATACTGATGAGAGTGAAAAACAAGAGAGTGCAGAAAATTGTAAAGAGAAAATTGAAGAGAAGGAAGAGAAATATATACCTCCTGAACCCTACAAGCCACAGCTTCCCTTTCCACAAAGATTTCACAAAGCCAAGCTTGATAGGCAATTTGGGAAGTTCTTAGAGGTTTTGAAGAAACTTTACATAAATGTGCCTTTTGTTGATGCTCTTTCACAAATGCCCTCTTATGCAAAATTCTTGAAAGAAATTCTCTCAAACAAGAGGAAACTTGAAGATGATGAAACTGTAGCTTTGACAGAAGAATGTAGTGCTATCCTCCAAAGGAAACTTCCTCCAAAGCTTAAGGATCCAGGGAGTTTTTCAATTCCATGCCACATTGGAGAGTCTTGTTCTACAAAAGCTTTATGTGATTTAGGGGCTAGTGTTAGCCTTATGCCCCTTTCCATTTATGAGAAGCTCAACATGGGAGATCTTAAACCAACCCACATTTCTCTTCAGTTAGCTGACAGGTCAATTAAGTATCCTGAAGGGATTCTGGAGAATGTGCCTCTTGGGAAGTTCTACATACCTGTTGACTTTGTCATCTTGGACATGGAGGAAGATTTTAATATCCCAATCATCTTGGGAAGGCCTTTCCTGGCTACAGCAGGAGCATTGATTGATGTTAAGGGAGAAAAATTGACTCTTAGGGTTGGTGAAGAGCAATTGGTTTTCAATATTAATAACACTATGAAAAAGCATCATTCTGAAGCTGATACTTGCTTGAGAGTTGATATCATTGATGAGCTGGTTGAAGAACACTTCAGAAAGAAATATCCAGAAGATCCACTTGAAAATTGTTTGGTTCATGGAGGAGGCATAGACTATGACAACCCTCATGTAGCTGCATATGCTCAACACTTAGAGGGAAGTCCACCATTCATTTCTGCTCCAGTTTTTCAACTCACACAAAAGGAAAAAGTCGAATTTAAGCAACCATCATTCAAGGAAGAAGATGCACCTAAGGTAGAACTTAAGCAACTTCCTTCTCAGCTCAGGTATGAATTTCTTGGCACCAATAACACTTATCCAGTAATTGTAAATGCAAACTTGAGTACTTTAGAAGCTGATAAGTTGTTAAGAGTGTTGAGAAAATTTAGGAAAGTCTTAGGATACACCATAGATGACATTAAGGGAATAAGCCCACACTTTTGCATGCATAGAATCAGTTTGGAAGAAAATTGTAAACCATCTATTGAACATCAGAGGAGGTTGAACCCAAATATGAAAGAAGTTGTTAAAAAGGAAAATTTGAAGTTGCTTGATGCAGGGATCATTTACCCTATCTCAGATAGTACTTGGGTGAGCCCAGTACATGTTGTCCCAAAAAAGGGTGGAATGACAGTTGTCAAAAATGAAAATAATGAATTAATTCCCACGAGTGCTGACTAGTTGGCGAATGTGCATAGATTACAGAAAATTAAATGTTGCCACTAGAAAAGATCATTTTCCACTTCCCTTCATTGATCAGATGTTGGAAAGACTAGCTAGGCATTCTTACTTTTGCTATTTAGATGGATATTCAGGTTTTTTTCAAATCCCTATCCATCCAAATGATCAAGAGAAAACCACTTTTACTTGTCCTTATGGAACCTTTGCTTATAGAAGGATGCCATTTGGGTTGTGTAATGCACCAGCCACTTTTCAAAGGTGCATGATGGCAATCTTCTCAGATTTTATTGAAGACATAATGGAGGTTTTTATGGACGATTTTTCTGTCTATGGATCTTCATTTGATATATGCTTGGCTAACCTTTCTAAAATTTTGCGAATATGTGCGAATCTTGACCTTGTGTTAAACTGGGAAAAGTGTCATTTCATGGTTCAGGAAGGGATAGTGCTTGGACATTTGGTGTCTAACAGAGGAATAGAGGTTGATAAAGCCAAAGTTGAAGTGATAGAGAAGATGGCTCCTCCTACCAATGTCAAGGGAATTCGAAGTTTTCTAGGACATGCCGGGTTCTACAGACGCTTTATCAAGGATTTTTCTAAAATAGCTAAATCTTTATCTAATTTGTTAAGTAATGACACACCATTTGTATTTGACCAAGAGTGTTTGGATGCCTTTTGCAGGTTGAAGCAAGCTCTTATCACTGCACCAATCATGCAACCACCTGATTGGAGCCTACCTTTTGAAATTATGTGTGATGCTAGCAACTATGCAATTGGGGCTGTTCTTGGTCAAAGAAAGGACAAAAAGGCTTATGCTATTTATTATGCTAGTAGAACACTGGATGAGGCTCAAACAAATTATGCAACAACTGAAAAGGAATTTTTGGCAATTGTCTTTGCATTGGAAAAGTTCAGACCTTACATTATTGACTCAAAGGTGGTTATATTTTCAGATCATGCAGCTATCAGGTATTTGCTCCATAAAAAGGAGGCCAAACCTAGGCTCATTAGGTGGATTCTGATGTTACAAGAATTTGATTTGGAGATTAGAGATAAGAAAGGAGCTGAAAATGTAGTTGCTAATAATCTTAGTAGATTGAAATTGGATGGTGAAGAATTGGATGAAATCCCTATTGATGAGTTTTTCTTGGATGAACAACTTTTCTCTCTTGTTGCTAAACTACCTTGGTATGCAGACTTTGTGAATTATCTATCTTGTGGAGTTTTACCTCTAAGTATGACATGGCAACAAAAGAAAAAGTTTTTGCATGAGGTGAAGTTTTATAGATGGGATGATCCTTTACTCTTTAGGAGATGTTGTGATGGTCTAATTAGAAGATGTATTCCTGAAGAGGAGGTACAGAGTATTTTGCATCATTGCCATGCTTCTGATTATGGAGGTCATTTTGGCATCTCTAAGACAGCTAGTAAAATTTTGCAAGCTGGTTTCTTTTGGCCAAATCTTTTTAAGGATGTGAGGAAATTTGTGTTGAATTGTGATAAATGTCAAAGGAGTGGAAATTTGTCAAAAAGAGATCAAATGCCCCTAAATAATATTCTTGAAGTGGAATTATTTGATGTTTGGGGAATATATTTTATGGGGCCATTCCCTCCTTCATATGGTAATAGATAAATCTTAGTTGGGGTTGACTATGTGTCAAAGTGGGTGGAAGCTATTGCAACTCCAACTAATGATGCTAGAGTGGTAGTGAAATTTTTGAAGAAATTTGTCTTGAGCAGATTTGGTGCTCCTAGGGCTATAATTAGTGATGGGGGTTCCCATTTTTGTAATAAGCAATTTGAGAGCTTAATGAGGAAGTATGGTGTAGTGCACAAGATAGCTACCCCATACCATCCTCAAACTTCAGGACAAGTTGAAATTTATAACAGAGAGCTCAAGCATAATTTGGAGAAAGCTTGAACAATTCTCGGAAAGATTGGTCTATCAAACTAGATGATGCTTTATGGGCATATAGGACTGCCTACAAAACCCCTATAGGAACTACTCCCTTTAGGTTGGTGTATGGTAAGTCTTGTCATTTACCTGTGGAGCTAGAACATAGAGCATATTGGGCCATTCAGACCTTGAATTTTGATCTTAAGCAAGCTGGTGAAAAAAGGTTGTTACAACTTAATGAGCTTGAGGAATTGAGGATGGATGCTTATGAAAGTGCCCGTATTTACAAAGAAAGAACTAAAGTTTGGCATGATAAGCATCTGAGGAAAAAGGAATTTAAAGAAGGTGATTTAGTTTTGTTGTTCAACTCAAGATTGAAATTGTTCCCTGGAAAACTCAAGTCAAGGTGGACTGGTCCATATAGAATTTCTAAGGTTTTCCCTTATGGAGCAATTGAAATTTGGAGTGAAAAATCTGGGAATTTTAAGGTCAATGGGCATAGATTGAAACATTACATAACTGGAGACCCAATAATAGGAGCAAGCTGTTACAAGCTCTCCAATCCCTCACCTCTTTTCAGTGAAATTCACGAAGAGTCCAGCTAAGGACTATAAAATAGCCCTCTTGGGAGGCATCCCAAGTCCTTTTATTTTGCTTTTGCTAATTTACTTTCATTTTCATTGATTTTGTTTTATCTTAAATCTCCCCAAATTCAATTTTTGACATTGTTAAATCTTGTCCCTTGTAGATGTAATTCAATGAAGAACGGCTGGTGAACTGTTGGGGAAGTAATTCTTAACTTGAAAAATTTTGTCCTTCAAAAGAACTGATAAGTTTTTGCTGCATAATCTGTGCAGGAGCTGCAATCTAGTTCATGCAGAGGAAAAATGAAATCTGCAGCAAAAAGGGTGTCTGCAGCAAATGGCTTGTATTTTTGGTGAGGTTGGATGTATATAAATGGAGGAAGGTTGGTGAACTGCTGAAGTTGCTATCTGGTTTATGCAGAGCAGAAAAATAAAATCTGCAGCAGATCACTTAAGTTCTTGGTGAGGTTGGGTGTGTATTTTTTTTACTTGTGCTTTTAATGTTAATATGGTAGTAAGTGAGTCATTTTTGCAGTTTTGAGCTTCTTTGGGTTATAGGATACAAGGCAGAAATGCTGCATTTTCTTGGCAAATCTTGGAGAGTTCATTTCTCATTTGTGGTTAGATGCAACTTTATGCAGATTTTTTTATGGAGTTTTATGTGCTGAATGTTGATTTGCAGAATTTGAGTCAAAATGGCATAGCTCTCAAAGGTCTTTTATGTAAGATCAATGTCTACATGCCTGTGTGATGCATTTTTGATGAACTTTGTATATATTGATGTGTTTTTGGTGAAAAATTCTCATGGTTTATGCTTCATGGAATTATATTTCCTCATTCTAGGGTATTTTTCACACTTGCAATCCATGTTCTATTGCATTCTTGATCTTGTTAAATTGTGCATAAGCAACTGCATAGCTTATGCAATCCTGCATAACCATAATTCTTGCCATTTTTCACCTTTATTGCAAGTGCATAAGGAGAGTGCATAGCTTATGCAACTCTGCATAGCCTAATTTTGTCAAATTTCACATCTCCAGAAACTTGCATAAGCAGAGTGCATGACCTATGCACATTTGCATAACCTCAAATTCTTCATTTTCTCTCTCTGCCAAAGTTTGCATAAGCAGAGTGCATAACCTATGCACTTCTGCATAACCAAAAACTCTGAATTTCCAATTCTGCCGAGGGGTGCATAAGCAGAGTGCATAATCTATGCACTTCTGTATGACCAGAAATCAGAAAATTCCAAAAATTGCCGAACAGTGCATAAGCAGAGTGCATAGCTTATGCACATCTGCATGACCACCAACCAAAATTCTAAAAATTGCCGAACAGTGCATGAGCAGAGTGCATAACCTATGCACTTCTGCATGACCCGCTTTTCTGAAAAACCACTTCTGCCGAGAGATGCATAAGGGGAGTGCATAACTTATGCACTCCCGCATGACTTCACTCCTCAAAATTTCTAGGGTCACCGAAGCTTGCATAAGGAAGGTGCATGACTCATGCACAACTGCATGACCACTAACCTAAGCTTTCAATACCTGCCGAACAGTGCATAGGTTATGCATAAATCATTTTTCACTTATGCAGTCTTTTACATAACTCATTTAAATCAAAATTTTTTTCCTTTTGCTTTCCCACCTTCAACCCGATAAACCCTGTTCACTTCCCTTCCTCTCTCAAAATCCTCATTCCGGCATAACTTCTTCTCACACCTTCTTCTCCATTTCGATTTTCACTACATTTGCCCTAATTCTCACTCTTCTTCGATTTTCTTCTTTCCCCATTATCTTTTCCATCTTCCCATCGGCAATGGATTCCCCTCCACATTCCCGCCCCGCTTCTCCTCTCGAAGTCTCTCCATTGTCATCGATACACCCCACCCCCATTCCTCCTCCACAAGCGACACCCCCACCACCACCCCCAACCACCTACAAACGCAAAATCCGGTCCAAATCTGTGCGACCCATGTCCTCTGCTCCTCCTCTGTCCAAACACAAAGACCCACCCACCCCATTGTCGGAACCGCCTCCCAAAAAGCCAAAAGCTCCAGCCTTTACACCCTCTTCCAGCAAAAAGACAATTTCGGCAACCTCATTTGTATCAAAGCTACCCTGGCCTCTCCCTGATACGATTCAAAAAGCAGCTTTTAAGTGACTTAAGGATAGGAAGGTACAACCCACTAGGTATATATCTGCTGATGCTTTACAATCTCTTGGTTTATTTGACAATGTAGTTGCATATCTTGATGGTATGGGTTGGACAGAATTTGTGCATAAGCAAGAGGTAGTTTATCCAATTCTAGTTTTGGAGTTTATTTCTTCATTCTCTGCTACCCTCAACTTGCATGATGTAGACCATAAGCCAATTATGAAATTTAGATGCTTGGGGCAAAATAGAGAGCTGTCATTGGACCAATTTCATAGCATTTTTGGTTTTGCAATTGATGGGTTCTTTAGAGTACCACATACTGGAGTACAGGTAGCCAACAAAGGCATTTGGAATGCTGCCCAATTTTGGAGAATCATAACAAACCAACCTCAAACTTTCTCTGCTGGAAGATGAAAAACATCCCAAATCCTTGACCCTGCACTTAGGTTTATTCATAGGCTGATGGCTAGCACCATATTGGGCAGAGGGACTAGTTTTGGTGCTGTGGGAAAATCTGAACTTTTTATGTTATGGTGTGCATTTCACAAAGTTAAAGTTTCTCCTGGTTATTTCTTTTGTGAGCATGTGCTGCATATTGCCACCAAATCCATAGGTGACATTGTTTTGGGTGGGCTCATCACTGTCATAGCCAAGCATTTTGGTTTTAATCCTGCAGAGCACTTAATACCAGCACTTGAGGACACTTCATATTTTGATACTGCACACTTAACCAAAACAGGGTTCAATTTGTCATGTTTTGATCCTGTCCACCCTGCAGCAGAAACTGAGCCTATTGCACAACCAGAAACCCAACCTTTCACACCAGTCCCACAGCACCCTACTACACCTACCCCACCCCCTCAGCCTGCTCAGGACATTCCAGCTACCTCTGCTCAGCCCATACCTCCTACAGATGAACCTTCCTCATCCACAGCACCTCCTGCATTCAACACTAAAGCCTTATTCACCTATCTTGAAAGGCTTAGTGATGATATATTCTTTGTGGATAGGAAGCTTGACACTGGTCTTGATACACTCAAGGATCGTCATGATCAACTATTTGACCTTGTCATGGAAACCAGGGATAAGCAGAAAGAACTGAAGGAGATGGTGAAGCAACTCATGATCTTTTTGGGTATGCCACCCCCACCTCCATCACCTCCTCCAGCACCATCCTTTCGACAGCCAGCAGCAGCCACCAGCCCCTTAGCAACATCCTTGGACAAAGGCAAAACAATAGACATAGATTAGTGTTTGTTTTACTTTTGTTCAATCTTGTAGGACCTTTTCTTTGTAATTATGTTCAAACATTTCTAGTTTGTTTCAAATTATGTTTGTTTGTTTTGAATTAGTTTATTTTAAATTCTGTTTTTCTTGAAGTTTTATTGAATAGCTATTACATTAGTCTTCTTTAACTTTCATTACACTTATTGCCCTTTTGTACATATTTGACCATACTCTGTATATATTTCAATACTTCTACTACTGGTTGTACATTTCCCTTGCCAATTCCCATGCAGCAGCTTTTGTATACACTGCACAGGCTATGAATTTCCTCATGCAACTGTTTTGCACAGCCTGTGCAACCCTTTCTGCTACTTATGCAAAGATTGCATGAGTTGTATTCCTTATGCAATCGTCCCGCATAGCCTATGCAACATATATTGCCTCTTATGCAAGACCGCACGCTTATGCACCTTACTTATGCACATGTCTGCATGACTCTTAACTCTGCATGACCTATGCAGTTTCTTATGCATCCCTTTATCTTGAATTCTCATCTGCTACATACCAGGTAACACTTTCTTCTTGCTCTTAATCTTTACAATTCCTGGTAATTACTATTGGCTTTGACTTTTGCTAATACATTGCTTGAGACATTGAGGACAATGTCCAATTTTGAGTTTGGGGGTGCACATTCTGATTTTTGCTTAATTTTTGCTTCATTTTTCACATTTTGAGTATAAGAGCATCTCATCCCATTTCATTTACATATATTGTAAATATTTTACATATACATCCATACATACATATTCATTACACATTTACACACACATTATACATCACTTAGAAATTGTACAAATTGCATACAAATAGACTCCTTCCACTTAGTTAATGCATTACTCATTTTAGGAATCATGCATCATGCATTAAAATCTTTTGCCAAATCCCTTGAGTATTGAAAATGTGCCTATGAGAGTGATTTGACTCACCCTTTAGTTGGGTTTGTGGATTGAAAGTTTCCTAAAAGGTGCAAGGTTTTGAAGTGTCTATCCCTTACCTATATCTTCTTAGCCAAAAAGCCACCCAACTAGTCATTTGGAGGTGGAAGTGTTTAGAGGGAGTTATTGGATATAAGGTAGTCAAATGATGTCTCACCAATCCTAGAACAAATTTTCTAAACCTTTCAAGGC
Organism: Hevea brasiliensis; assembly: GCF_030052815.1. Classification (NCBI taxonomy): domain Eukaryota; kingdom Viridiplantae; phylum Streptophyta; class Magnoliopsida; order Malpighiales; family Euphorbiaceae; genus Hevea; species Hevea brasiliensis. The sequence goes on along the minus strand of NC_079497.1, from coordinate 607,288 downwards.
GAAATACCAGCTTATACTTGAAAAGAGAGATGATTAGGCATTCTTTGATTTAAACCTTCTCATTTTAAACCTTTGGCCTTTTTCCTAATTAAAATTAACCCTTGCAAACCCCTTTGAACCTTTTTATTCCTAATTTTTCTTGAAACCCTTATTGCTACCTAGCCAATGAACCAAACACTCCAACCCTTTTCATAAGGATAATTATTCATAATATTAGGTACATAAAAAAAATAAATAAAAAATAAAAAAAAAAGAAAAAAAAATACAATAAAAGGGAGAAGAAGTGCTTGTCATCTTGTAAAACTGCTAGTATATGTGCTTTTCACTATTGCCATTCAAAATGAAAGAAATCCACCCAAAGTATTAAAAGAAATGAGTTTGGGGGTGGCATTTTTTTAGGGACAATTATCAAAAGAAAATGCAAAATACAAGTTAAAGTATCAAAATGTCCCTCCATTTTTATGTGTTTTGTAAACTATGCTAGCACTTGACAATCCTCATTGTGCATTTCTCTCTCCCATATAAAAAAGAAAAAAATATATATATAATAAAGTGTACCTTATGTTTCAAAATTGCAACATATTCTCATGCTTTGAATACTTTTTACCCATTCTTCTTCTTAGCCTCATTTTGAACCCCATGGCCCCATTACATCCCTAAAAAGACCTTTGAACTCTTGAAAGTACTTGCTACATTAGTGGAGATAGGAGTGGGGAATTTGCCTATGGGATTGGAAAACTATTCATTCATTCATTCAATTCCATCATTCCATATAGAGACACTTTGACTATTGATTGTTCTAGAATTCCTTTTGAGCATGACCCTCTCTTTTGATTGGTTGGTTTGGAGATTTTGAATGATAATTGACTTGATGGCTAAGCGGTGAAAGCTTGGATAAGCATTAAATTCTTTGCATTTTGAAGGATGGGTATATGGATTGCTGGTATGGCTGAAGGTGTGTTAAGTTACTTCAATTGGTAATTTTCATAACTCTTTGGATAAGGCACCCCTAAAAACTTTGCACCACATTTTAAAGTTTGCTTGAGGACAAGCAAAAGCTTGAGTTTGGGGGTATTTGATGCATACATTTTGCATAGTCATTTAGGTCTAATTTTATAGCCATTTTATTCTATTATTAGTTATCTTTAGCTAATTTCATTAGTAAATTAGTTAGTTTTTCATAGTTGTCAATTTTGCATTAATTTGTAATTTTTACTTTGAAGGACTGAAGAGAATTTTGCCATTGAGGAGTGTCTCCTACAGCCAAAAGATGTCAAAAACAGGTTTTCAAGCTGAAATATGCATTGACCAAACTGTGCATAACTTGCCGCATAAGCTATGCAGATCTGCATAAGGAGAAAGATCACTGTTCCAGAACCAGCCGAAATGTGCATAAGGAGACTGCATAGCTTATGCACATTCTCGCCTCCCTTATGCACCTTCACGGGATTGTGCATAACCTATGCACCAAGTCATGCAGCTTCGCATAAGTGACCCAGAACCAGCCGAAAACTGCATAAGGGACTGCATAACTTATGCAGTCCCATGAAGAGTTCATTAATGAGCTGGCAGGAGATTCCCTCAAATAATTCCTCCTAGAACATACCATTTTAGGGCTCCATGTCAGAAAAATGCTATAAATAGTCTCATTTTCCCATTTTAAAGGAGAGACAAGGAGCAAAGAAGAAAAGGAGGGGGGCTGAGCAGAATTTGAAGAGTCACCTTCACCTTCCACACCATTTTCAACCAAGATTTGCAGATTTCTTTCTTCCCTTATATTTTTCTACATTTCTAGTGTTTAATTTCTTACTTCTTAGCTTAGATTAAAGCTTTATTTCCATTTGAACTCATCATATTTTGTAAGCATTATGGATAGTGAGTAGTTTACTTTTGATTCTGGAGTAAGGGTTGTAATATTTGAGATATTTTGTGGATCTTGATTGGGTAATCCATATTTTGTGGTCTTAATGAGTTTTATTCATTTCTTGTATGCTTAATGACATGCTTAGTGTAGGATCCCATTAAGTGATGTTCTTAATCCATGGTTGAAGCACCGAAAGGAGAAGGCCTTGTGATAGATAATCAAGAAATTGGACTTAATTAACTTAGACCTAGAAATAGGCTAAGGATTAAGAGGATTCACAGATTAATTAAAGAACTTAATGGGTCTTAATTAATTCTAACTCCACGAAAGTAGGATTAGTTTGATTAAGGCACTCTTTGTCTCACTCGAAAGGGAATTCAAAGGATTTAAGAATTAATCTCCTTAAAACCCATTAGTTTCATAAGATTGGATAACCAATTTAAAATCCCAAAATAGCTCGAATATGAAATCCCGAACTCCGGAATCACCTTTTTACCATTGTTAATTTTCAATTGAATTTAATTGCTTGCCATTTTCAATATTGCCATATTTGAACTCGCTTATTTCAATTTGATGCAATTTTAGTTTAACGCAATACATTGTTAAATAGAATATTGATTTTGCACATATAGATTTTACGCTCCATTACTCATCAATTCACTTCTTTAATTTCATAGATACTTCGATTTAGTCAACTTTTATATCGAAAATTCAATCATTAACACAACTCCTCGTGGGATCGATATTTTTCTATACTACTTGTACGACCCGTGCACTTGCGGTAGGGACGCATCAATTACTAAGGTTTTTAGACCAGCTTTTGTCCATCTTATGTAACTAGTTATGTAGAGCTCCATCCAAGTGTCAAGCGTACTCTACACCACTAATCAATATTGGAAAGTAAACTGGGTCTCTTCTCTTATAGGACAAATGTATTTGTATTCCCTGACAATCCAGTTAATGCAACTTTATCGTTTCCCACTCCTTCTCTGTAATGGAAATATCTAGACTTCTTCCTAAAGCTTCTTAGTATGTGGCCTACTTCTAATACATTGGCACTCAGATCGAGGCTCTACTACTCCTTTAATCTATCATCTCATAACAACTTATTTCAAACATCTCTTAGTGTGTTCCTAGCATACCTATTCATTCTTATCCTCATTATTATAACTAGCTCTATCGAGCTTTCTTCCTGTCCTTTAGATCTTATCCACTTTTTTTTCCTATTTCTGCTATCGTTGATATCTTTTCAACATGTTGTACTTATTCCTTAATCTTAGTCCTATCTCACCCTTACACCTTTTCCTTTAAGGATGTCTATCCCATCATGAACTTTAACTTTCTTTTTTTTTTTTTTAATTTCTTAGTCTTATCTTGATTACTAGTTCCATTACTTCGAGAATTCTAACTTTACGATTGACTCCTACCAGCACATTCTTCACATTATGTAACATTTATAATTAACCATAGAAAATTCTTTTTGTATCCCTTTTCCTAACTTACCTATCAAAACATTATCATTCCCTACCAGCCTTAGTAAGAAATTGCTCATCCTGGATGGATAGGAGCCCCAGAAATTATAAGTTCCATCTAAACTAACACGGCTATGGGAAATATGTGCTATGCCTTAATTCTGAATAAGATACTTCACGTGTTCATTCTCCTTAATATAATCACATATACTGCCCATAACTTTCCAAACTTCAGCCTCAATTTTTCTCATTAGCAATAATTTCATTCGCTATAACTCATTAGCAAATAGTACTTCCTCCAGCTTATAGTACAAAAGGGTTGTAAGCCCTAGTAACTAGCTTGATTTAACTCCTGTCACCTCTCTGATCATTCTTTCATATCCATTTAATTAGCTAAAACTTAAAATACTAAGTATCCAAACCCGTCATTCATTTTAAAGGCTTACATACATCTTGATCTTACATCTTATAATTCCTACATGGAACTTGTACCCTCTTCAGAACACTTGAGCTAACAACTCTCTATCTCACGCTACAATCCCATCTGGGACACTACTCCATAAGTCATCATTATTAGTAATAACCTTCGATCCCTTCTGAAAAGATAGGACTATACCCTAACTTACTGCAATAAAGGTATTACATTTACCACCTTGCCAAAACCATGTCAAATTAATGACTCTCTTATCATATCATAGCTCTGTAAATCATCAATTCATAGTTTCGACCTTCCCTAGGTAGTAGGGTTGTACTTTACACCTTACTGATACACACAAGATATACTATTCTCACTAAGCTCTAAGCAAAACGTCTGTCATACTGCAAAAACCATCCAAAATTCCTTACTGAATACCAGATGGTCTCACTCTATAGATGTCACTTTTACTTTGCAACTAATCCACAACCTCTAGTCTGATGGCAACTCTTGATGTAACTCGAGCTCATGCTAGGGTAATCGAGTTACTAACTCTAGTTAACACCCAACTATGACCTTTCGATATTCTAGCTCTAGATCCCTAACCAGGAGTTCCCAACTCCTCTGCAGCTATAGAACTCTGTTCTGGCATAATTGTACCAAAACAGAGGCCATCTGCAAACACCCTCATTATGGAGGACCACGGGGATGCACGCAGCTCTACACAATCATCTCATGTCGGTACTGTAATCTGCAGCTTACAGAGTAGACATTGAGAACATTGTATAGTTATTATGATGCATCCTGACAGACTAGGTCTCCTAATCTCTTATCTCTCTTGAATCCACTATTATCACAAACTTACTCTGACTGGGTCATCCACTGACGACTGCCAGCAGTGGTATCCTCACCCTTATCTAGTGCAATTATACTATCAAAACTCACCTTTATGTACTCGTGCCTAGCACCGGATAGGCACAACACTTAGACCCATACTGATAGAAATATTGTGTTTCTTGGAGAATATATTTCCATGGAAGACCTCAACATGTCTGCTAACTCTATTTCACACTTCTATCTACTTCATAAAACTGAGGTGCTAAACTGAAGCACTCTTATATTAACCGAGGAATAACAAAGAATCTAGAAACGAAGAATTACAGAAAAAAGACGAAACAGAATCCTATACTCCGCGTGTGACAACTCTAGGTGCACACTTTCCCATGAATCTAAAGCCTAAGCTCTGATACCACTTTTGGGCCCGACCGGCACTAGAACCTGGGCTAGCCTAAAGCCCCCGAAGCTCATAGTAAGTCTAACTATTCCTCAACCCAACTCTAAGGCCCATTTAGGCCTAATTTCAAGAATTCAACCGGACAGAGTCCGACCATAAAATGGACCATTCAATGGGGAGTTTTTGACTCGCCTGACCTATAAACACAATATATAATAAATTGGGGAGCTCAGCTCACCCTCCACATAATCAAAATGTCATAACTCAAATAGGAGCGCAGCTCCTTCATCCAATCCCATCATGCATACAGTTAATAATTTTACAGGTCCAATATAACTTTTATAATACAGGCCCAAAATAAAAATAAGTGCTTCTAACACATGCGGAGTCTAAAATTTAACTCAATTGTACAAAATATATTAAATGCTATTAATGGACCTATGAAGAAGAAGAGCAGGTTAGCCACAATAAATAATTCTCTTGTAGCCTGAAAAAATAGATGAATAGGAGTGAGCGTTCAACTCAGAGAGTAAAATACCAATTTTAATCATAATCTCTATAACTATCTAAAGCTAATACACCCTGTGGAGTGAAATGCAATATTGTCATAATTTTCACATCATAACAGCAAAAATGCAATTTAGAGCACTCACACACCCAACACTGTCAAGCAATACATATATGGGAGCTGATCCCCTATACAACCCTCTTAATCCAACCTCTGCCAGCGAGTGTCTCTCAAGCTGGACTTTTGCTTATTAAACCAAATGTGTGGTCCCAGCAAGTGTCTCTCAAGCAGTGTCTACCCTGAAAGACCGGGTCCCAGTGAGTGTCTCTCAAGCCGTGTCTACCCGTCTTGTCCATATCCAATACCATACCACACGCACGCCATGCACACACACTGCTCTAAATTACCACAAACAACATCCATGACACTTTAACAATTATGAATGCAATATAAAACGTGCATAGTATTTAACTACATAGATACATATTTATAAGTGATGCATGGGCATGCTTGAACATATAATAATATCAAAATTATAATTAAAATTAATATTTTACTCATAAACTTGAACCGAGGTCACTGCGGTGGCTGGGTGGAGGAGGAAGGCTGTCCCGGCTCACCTGACAATTTCATTGCAATTATTTAATATATTTGACTCAATACAAGTTTAGAAAATACCAAAGACACCCTAAGTTGTGCTAAAAATCTGGTAGAGTCTCTTCTATATCTATGACTTACCCAACCTGCAAAATAGTTCAAATAACACTTCTAAACTCAACCCATATCTCATCATCATTATATGGCTCCTCTTGGGCCCTCCAAAATCACAACATTAGACAACTCAATTATAAGACTTTAAAACTAATATTTTTTAAAAACTATTCAAACTAACTTTAAAAATTCTATAAACCTGCCCCGCGGTCCTTAACAATATTATAAGGCTATTGCAATAGGAATCGTAATTTTCTTATCATTCACAAATATTTTATAAATTTTATTCTAACCCAGTACAAGATAAAAATTGAGTAATGTAGAGTTCGAGTTTACCTATGCCAAATCTGACAACTGGAACGCGTCTTGAACGTCTGAAAATGGTCGAGTAGCCTATAATCTTGACCCGGTTCTGAAATGGTTCCAATAGCTTATCTGCTCGGCCAGAAATTACAAATCCGGGCGACGATCGAATTTCCACAAAATGAAAGTACCAGGGTTAGAATAATATATATATATATATATATATAATTATTTCAAAATTAGAGATGTTACTGTAAAATTTTTATTTTCCTTGTTGATTTTCAACTTCTGCTTTATAAACTTTAAATTTATCAAATAATTCACTCTTAAAATTAATTAAATACACATAGCAAAATTTGGAAAAATCATCAATAAATGTAACAAAATATTTCTTACCACCACAGGTCAAAACATTATTATTATCACAAATATCACTATGAATCAATTCTAACGAGCATGTTTCCCTTTCCACAGATTTAAAGGTTTCCTGGGTTGTTTTGCTTGAACACAAATTTGACATTTATTCTTTTTATTAATTTCATGTTTTGTAATTAAATCCAAACTCATCATTTTTTTCATAGTATCAAAATTTACATGTCCAAGTCTACCATGCCAAAATGTATCACATTCAACATTAGTAATAAAAGTAAAAGAAATTGCATTAATAGAAGAAGGCATTACATTCAACTTATAAAGTCCATCAACCAAGTAACCTTTACCAATAAAATTACCATGTTTACTAATAACAACTTTATTAGAATCAAGAACAAGTTTAAAACCATGCTGATCTAACAAAGATGCACTAATTAAATTTTTCCTAATAGAAGGAACATGAAAGACTCCATCTAATATAAAAAAGTTTCCAAAAGACAATTCCAATTTTATTTGGCCTTCTCCTAAGACTTGAGCCTCACTCTCATTCCCCATTCTCACAAATATTGTGCCTGATACCTGATATGAAGCAAAATAATTTCTATCAGCGCACACATGAACACTAGCCCCAGAGTCTATCCACCACTCATTTGAAAAAATTATACTGGACTCTAGGTTAGAAACAAAGTACCTGTGAGATGGGATTGGGAGCTATCTCCAATGGTCACTATATTAGCTTGTGGTATTTAACTAGAAGGTGCCTTATTGTTTTGACCATGACGCTTGAAACAATTTTTGGCAACATGGTTGGTCTTTCCACAAACCCAACATTCTACACCCCTTTTCTGATTAAAATTGTTACCTTTCATTATATTGTTGTTATTCCCATTAAAATTCTTTTTGGATGCAACCTTCTTAATATTCTTAGATTTTGGTTTGTGAAAATTTTCAACAAAATGTGTCTTGGCTTGAAATTCAATTTTTTGGTTTTGGGGTTGTGTAAGACGATGCCTATCTTCAATTATCAAGGAGACAAGCAATTCATCAAAAGAAAAATTTTCAGGTTTTTGTTTCAAACTTCTAGCAAAATAGGACCATGAAGGTGGTAATTTTTTAATAAGAAATGTAAAATAGAATCATCAATTGAAAAATCTTTTATTTTCATGCCAAAAATAATGTTTTCAAAATCATGAATTTAGTTAGAAACACTTTTTCCATCAACCATTTGAAAATCAAGCCATTTTTCAATTGAACATCTTTTCAAACCCTTTTCTTCAATGCCATATTTATAATCTAAAGCTTCCCACAATTCAAAAGCAGTTTTGATATGATAGAAAATATGATAAATATTATCAGACAAGGCACTTAAAATTTTTTCATGACATAAAATATCTTTATTAGTTAAATCATCCTTAGCAGTAGTAGATTGACTAGTGGATGAAACAACTGCAACAGTTTTTTCAGTGGAAAAGGAAGACTCTCTAACCTTAAATTTAGTCAAAATCACAGAAAACAGTCCTAATTTAGTAAGCCAAAATTTCATTTATTGTTGCCAACAAAGGAAATTTTGTCCAGTAAATTTTTGTGGTTTGCTAGACGTAGATTTCAACACATCCATTTCAACAATCAAGCACGAACGCTTTCCTTTCAAAGAGTGAAAGAAAACTTAATACCAAATCAACAATCCGATTAAATAAAAAATAGTAAATATGGACCACAAACAAATAATAAAATTCAAATGATAATAATATAAAATCAAGAGAAAAATGATTAGAGTAGCCTGTGAATTTGTGGATTAAAGCACACTGAATTTTGGTGCTACGCTTTGAGAGTAAACGGCCCGTCTGCACGGAGTAATTAATCAACCATATCCCTCTCTCAAGATACTTCAATTTGTTGAGCTCTTGTGTGCAGCTAAGAGTTCCCCGAACCGATTATTCTTAATGCTCAGAATTTATTGGTCGTATACTAAAAAACATCAAACTAAAAAATTGCTTCATTCGGTAGAGTAAAAAAATTTGGTGACCATAATGGGTGGTTTAGACTAAAAAATCTCTAGTTTTAATCCACTAATAAGAGATATTAAGCCACTAATCCTTAAAAGTAACAAGCAAGTAACGTTAAAAAATAAAAATAAAATTAGCTCACAAAAAATAGAGAACAAACTTTACTGGGCAAAAATTTTATTTTTATTATTATTATTATTATTATTATTATTATTATTATTATTATATATTAAATTTTAAATCAAGAATCCAACAATTTCTTCATTTCTAACATCAGTCATCAACGTCTAGCCTTGCTTACTCCAGTCACTAATAATTGAAGGCCTAGCTTGACAGAGCCAATGTCGAGTTCCACTCCTCCATTCCCATACTTAAAAGAAAAACCCTTTCTCTTCAATTTATTTGTAGATATAAGAAGACAAGTAAAAGGACCATTATGGTTACAGAAAGGAGCATGCATACATGCAATCAAGCGTAGCGCAGAAGAGCAACAACACATCGACAAAATTCACTTGGATGAGAGGGGTCAATTTCAGAAAGCATGGACAAAACTCTGATCTCTTTGTAGGATATGTTAGAGATTAAAATGGTGATCTTCCATATATAAAGTGCATAGGGTTCCCATCAAAACTTGCGGAAACAGCATTTTTTCATTTTTAAAATGGAGGGACTTGTGATATGCAACCAAGCCAAAACCATGCTCACAAACAAGCCTCACAATATCTTGACAGCTATGTATATTTGTCTACATTCAAGTTTACAATCTATTTCTTAACACTCCAAAATCCTATAAAATTCATTCAATTTTCATTTTTCAAATATATTTTTGGGGCCATGGATGCCCCGCTGAGCCGATGTCCACTTACCTAAATGATTATTATATCACAACAAAATGCATGCCAAGAACAGATCAATCATTAAAACACTGCAACAAAATCTCACCCATACACGTATCGCAGCTTCACAATTAATTTAATTTTGAAAATAATTTTAATATCACTGATTCAAAACTTATCAGTAACATGAGGAGTTCATTAATTTGTAAGATTTTTTTTTTCTTTAATTTGGAGGGAATGTAAGATTGTTATATAACCTTCTTTTGGAAACATGACCAGTGGCAGAAATTGAATGTAAGGATGATTTTCATTGAAGGTGCTTATAATATGCAAATTTAATATTGTTTCCTTGTGGCTGTAATACAAATGGTTATAAAGACCTGTTAGTATCGTGGGGTATCTTCGAGTGTGTGACAAATTGACAACTCTTACTCAAGCGATTGGGGGTCCAGCCAAACATGCCACTCCTGTGTTCTGACGTGAGATTTGTGACATTATGGTTCACGGGCTAGGTTCTGGTTGTGAAAATGAATCAGAACATTTTTCATTTTATTTATTTTTTTTATTATTTATCAGAACAATTTTTATATAGGCACCGTTAAAAATTAAGTCTTTCTTTTCAATCCATTCAAAAACAGACCGTTAATGTCAGGAGTAAGAGGTAAATCTGATGGAGCATATTACAAGGTGTCCTTGTCCGAATTCCTCACATGTGGGATGCAGCCAGCAAAATCCACAGTTGCAGCAAGCAGAATGAAGATTAAAGAATCCCCTTCATCATATATATATCGAGGATCACATGCCCACCAATCCCCCACAAAATAGGAGAAATTTAAGGAATTAAGATCACTTTTTTATTCTCTCTTTCTCACTCGAGAATTTATACAGGCAAGAAAAGGTGACAAAAACTCTCCAAGACATGATATGATGCATGCCACGTGGCAATGCTATGAAAAGTATTATGATGAAACTCTAAGCTCTAGCATCAATAAGATTAAGATCCCATAAAAAATTCAAACTGTGGGATGAAGCAATAGGCTACCCACCCCTTTGCTGACTATTTGGCAGCAACAAGAATGTAATAATTGAGGTGGGAATGGAAAAAGAGGAGGATAATAATATGGCAGATTTATGGTTTTTTTTTATTATTATTATTTTTTTAATATGCTAATGATGAGACACCGAATACAACTGCATAATTGGCTGCATTTCCTATGAAACTTGAATGATATGTCTCCTCAGTAATCACCAATGGATAAGTTTAGAAGTATTTGTGTTCCATCTCCTAGGCATTATTTCGGAATAAAGGGACAAATGAGATTGGAAAACAGATAAGTTGACTCGACATTATGGTTCTACTCAAATGTACTCGACTTTATGAGATAGAAAACAGATAACTGGATTTTATTTATAAATATTTTCTTAAATTCAGTAATATTTCTCCAAATATATGTGACTGCAATTGACGTAATAAATTATTTGGTGTATTGGACTCTCAAATAATCATATAAATGAAATAAAAAGAAACAAGAGATCAATAATGATAAAGCAAGTAGTTATACAAAGGTTAGTAGTATAATTCCCACATCTCTTCCTTGGTCATTGAATAAAGATTTTTTCATAAAGGTTTTATATATAAATTATGAATTTATTTATCAATTACTTCTAACTACTTAATGGTACAAGAGTTATTTTCAAGACTATAAATTCTTGAATTTGGGTCTCCATTAAAGTTAATTATAGGAGGTAGTCTAATTGATTTTCCTTCACCTTAAAAATGCAGAAAGAAAGTGAAAAGATTTCAAGATCAAATCTTTTCATCTACCTAACTTTATAGTGAAAAAGAAAATGTCTACCTCTCACTATATAACTTATTAGTTATATCTAGCTCATAGTTCTTTCTATTGAATTTAAAAAATTTTAATTATATCAAAACAAAACTCTATAAATTTATTTAACTTTTGTTTTATTGAGTTCAAAACTTTGTGATTCTGAAAATAATTTAAATATTTTTTTATTTTTGGGAGGCTTAAATATTACGGATTTAACTCATTGGTAACAAAAATAATAATCTGACTAAATTTTAATCTTATGGGTAAAGGTAAGTTTTTTTTTTTTTTTTCCTTAACAGGTGTAAAAGCTGAACGAGGAAGTGGAATATTATTAAGAGTTGGGATTTCAATTTAGAGATTTCCCAGCCAAATTTTACCGCAATTGAAATAATCAAGCACAGTCAGATAAGAGAGTCCCCACACACGTTGATCAAAATCCAACAGCCAAGGCCCTGTTTACACTAATTTGGGTCCTTGAGAACCTGCATTTGCAAGGAGAGTGAAAGCCCAAGTTTAAAGGACACCCTATATAATCTTTATTGGGGATTGGGCCACCATATCCTGCGCCTGAATATTGCATTTCAAGTAGTCTCCTCCAGACCATTTGCTTTTTGCGTCCTCTGTTCCTCTGCAATGGGAGCCGTCCATGGTAATATTCAATTCATTTCCTCCGTTGTGTTCAGAACTTGTTCTTGTGCACTGTGCTTGTAAACAATATGAATGCTGGAACAATGGAATTCTAGTTTTCATATATATATATATATATATATATATATATATTAAGAGTTGAATTATTATAAAAAAATAATTTATATATGAAAAATATTTTTTATAAAACTTATTTTTTTAAAATATACTTTAAATAAAAATGTTTTTTTATTATTTAATTATAATATTAAATTAATTATATATATTTTTCACATTTAATGAAAATGTTAAAGGGTAAAAAATAACTTTCTTTTTAAAAAGAAAAAAATTATTTTCTTTAAAAATAATTTATTTTTTTATTTAATTTGAAAAATATTTTTCATTAATTATTTTTTAGCATTCAAAAATTAAAAACAGATAAAAAAAATATTTTCTACAAAATAAATAAAGCTGTTTTTTTTAGTACTTTAAATATTAAAAATATATGAAAATATTATTTTAAAAAAAATATTTTTCACAAAATAAAGAAGGCTTAAAAGATTACATTAGTGTTAGATTCTAGTTTTCAAATTGGTCTACAAGGGCAACAATAATAACAACTTTCCTGAAAATGACTTAAAATTTGTATTCAACCTAATTAAAAACATAAAATTGACTTCAATAGCTAAATTTTTATTTCTCCCATATGAATTATCACTAAAAAAAAAACAACAAATTTGAATGCGATTTCGTTACACTTGCAAACTTCAACCAGCCTATAGAAAACATCCAAAATCGTGATGTTTAATTCTTTATCGAGAAACTTGGAATCAAAGTTCACCAGAACAGGCTTAGGTGGTATTATCAGTGGTTGGAATGTTCTTTCTTCTCTTTCGAATCAAATAATAGCCAAGACCTCCAAGAACAAACAAAATAACCAAACCATCAATCACTACCACCATTGCTAAAACCCATTTCTTCAGTCCAGAGTTCGCATGACCAACATGGGTTCCTTTTGGAACCTTTACCATGTAGGTGGATCCTGTTCCCCTCTCCACTTGTTTGACGCCCATCACTGCTCCATAAAGATAGCATTCTCCTAACTCGCCAGAGGAATATAATGCAGCAACACATTTACAGTCTTCCAGGCAAAAATTTGCACAAGCTTCCTTGCTAATATTGACCTTCACAGGGGCAGCCCTTAGGACGCTACCAACACCATTTAATTCCAGCATTTCTACCTCATCTCTCCCACAGAACCCACCAGAAATTCCATCACCGCAATCAGAATCCATCCCATTTTCTTTGGTTAGAAATCGGATACATGAACAAGTGCTGGAGAATGTACAAATACCATAAGGTTTACATGATAGAGGAAGATCACATGTGGTGTTTAGCGCTTGAAACGCCGCCTCAAACCTCTGCTTGTCAGGAGAATAAAAATAGAGCCCCAAGTTTCCTGTTTTATTCCCCAGGGCTAAAAATCTCAGGGGCTGTTGAATCCTTTTGGACGACAAAATCTGCGCGATTTTGTGATGTTTATCATTGAAAAACTCTAACCCTTGTGAGCCTAATTCAACAAAGGTAATGTTTCTGTTCTTGGAAGGCTTAAATTCCCAGTAAGAATAGTTCCACTTACCCGAATTCAGGTAGAGAGCAATCTTGTCGTGTTGAATTTGGAAGGAATAGAACGTTGTTGAGTTGCTGGAGAAGGAAGTCAAGCGAGTGGCCACATTTAGTCTCTGTCCCCATAGCATTACGTCAGTTGGAAAGTTGAAGCTTTGCCACTTTATAAGGTTTAGGGCATCCACCAGGACTAGATTACCGTTCCCCAGTATCTGTAATCTCTGCATCAAAGGGAAGAAAGAGAAAGATTAATCTCATGAATATTTAATTAGTTTATGGTCTTTTTGGCTGTCCTAGGCCTGTTAGTGTTACCTCCACACCTTGTCCAGAAGTTCCAGTTCGCCATCCCACTCGCTCTCTGGCTCCCTTCAACTGCAAATCCCCCAGCTTCGTCAGCTCAAGCACGCACTTTTCTGACGTGAAAAATGGAGAGTAATGACCAGAATTCCAGACCTTCACATCACCAAGAAAAACTTCCAAGGAACACGAATATTTTCCATCAATTGGTTCTACACTCAATGCAGCCCTAAAATTGGGTTTCATTTGGTTGGTCTCTATCAAAAAAGCTCTCCCAAGGAATCCGCCGCTGTACTCAACAGGAACAGCGAGGGTAACTCTGTAGCCGAGGTGAATATCTGATTTGCAATGGGCACGAGCAAAGAACAAAAGAAGAAAACAGAGGAGACATACCTCCATAACAAAATTGAAAACATTCACCACTTGCGTAAATTTGATTTCTATAGGATTTTGCAGGAAAAAAAATTATGGATTGTTGGGAACTTTTGCAAGTTCCACCACCCAATTCCCGAAAACAACAAAGGCCTGCCTGAGCTTTCATTTCGGTTGAGTATAATAAACTCATAGATAGTGGGGTTACTCATGGAATAATTGCAAGGGAAATTTATGTTAATTATGGTTCTCTATTGTGTTGCCTAAGCGTAAGCATTAAAACAAACGCACTTAAAAAAGCAATTGGGCACAGGCTGTCCATATGAGGCCTGCTTAATGATGATAAATACTAGGAATCTGGAAACCCATTCGATAGTGGGACACACCTCAATCCAATATTTTCTTGGTCAATTGATTGCTTCCTTTTACCCAGTGCGCAGGCCTTCTCCTTCCCCTGAAAGTTTTTGTTGTATGTGCTTGCCACGTGTATTACGTATACATTTGCCACTTTGTGTGATGGCAGCTACTGACAGTGCTTCCACGCAAGTATGACGTGGGTCTTCCACAAGTGAATGCTCCCAGATAGACACAGAAATTATGGAAAGTTAATGGGCTAGAAGTCAAAATTTTAATGGCCCAATTTCACATGCAAGCAGGGAATTTTTTTCTTCTTCCAAGAGCCTCACAAGCAGCCCAATCACAGAGTAGAATAAAAAAAAAAAACCCCAAAGAAAACTAGCCTTAATAACAAACAAGGCCTACGGTTCATAACACAAAAACCCTAGCTGGCAAGAACAATAATAATACAGCTGCCCTTAAGCTAACAACAAAGCAAGAAGAGAAGAGGCAGCAACCATCCTGTTCCAATCGCCGCTGGGAAGCAGAAACTTCTTCACCTAGCAGAAACAATACTTCTCATAATGAAAAAGAAAATAAACAAGGGAAGTACTCTGCAAGAATAGCAACCATCAAGTCCAACTTTTCGGAGTCTAGGGCTGCGCCTGATCATCAATATAGAAAATAACATTATTCACACACCATAGCTAGTACTAACATTGAGCCATTCACTTGAGTTCTAAACGTGGATATTTCAATAGAAGGAGAACTAGAGTTGAACTTGGATCAGAGAAAGGCATGTGGATATCAACTCATCCCAAATTGGGATCCTGGCCATGGCAAATTGTACAAGTGACCAACGTGTGATAATTTTCCATGGCAAATTGCCCACGGAAAATTATTATGTTAGCTATAATAATCAATTGAGGACATATGATAATACTTAAGATCATAAGAAGTCTAATCATGCGGCCTTCTGATGAATGCATTTTATATCATCATTTAGGTATAATTTTTGTGTTTTCAAAGACCGATTCTATTACCTTCCAAATGACTTTTAATGAAATTTTACTTCGAGACGAGCAAGAGTTTGAGTATGGGGGATTTGATGCATGCATTTTATATCATCATTTAGGTATAATTTTTGCACATAATTTACCCTTGTTCATATCTATTACTGTAGATATTAGTATATATTTAGTCAATTTTGCCTTTTTACACTTCTTAGTTTAATTTTTTGAATTTATTTATTTTGTAGGTTAAATTTGAAGAATTTTGGTGTATTTTGATCAGAGCAGCCATTTGAAAGAAATTAGAGTTGAATTGTAAAATTTTAAAGTTGAGTTAAAGAAACCAAAAGTTGCACAATCTATAACACAGCTTGTGTCACAAGTTGTGTCATTATCAGATATGAAGTTTTTTTCGGGCAGAAGGTTACACAACGTGCGACATAAGAAGCAACACAACCAATTCAGCTTGTATCATTTTAATGAAAATGGCTAACGTGGCACTTTCGTCCCTTTGATTTAATACATCACTTTCTCCAGAATCTTCTGTCTTTTTACCCATTCTAGGGCAGACCTCTGAATCATATAAAAACTTCTTTTTCTCTTTCTTTTCATAAGGAAAAAAATAAGGAGATTTTGCAAGTGAGAGAGCGAGAGGAAGAGGAGCACGTGAAATCGTTTTGCTGCAGCAACAGAGGACGTTTTTTGCAACACTCCAGCAGCAGATTCTTCATCATTTTACTGGGTTTTTCTATTTCTTAGCTTAAATTTTCATTATTTCTTCATTTCTATACTTGAATTTGTCTTAAAACTATGATTTGTGAATAGATCTATGAGATTCTAGAGATGGGTTTGTAAATATTGCTTTGTATTGTAGTTTTTGAACTGATTTAGTCATTTAAATTAGTTTTGCTGCATTTTGATTTATTACTTGTGAGCTTGTTGCCTTGCTTGATGAATGGGCCTTCATTAATTTAAATTTTAATCCTTGACAGATGGACTGAAAAGTGAATGTTTGGGATATATAATCTTACAATAAACTTAGTTTTCTTGGTGTTAGAGATAAACTAAGAGGATTAAGGAGACTTTCAAAAATCAATTAGAGCTTTAATTGGGTTTTTATCAGGTTTGAAATACCGTGAAAACATGATTTGATTTGATGAATACCAACTTTGAAATGCTTGAAAAAGGTTTCAAAGAACTAAGAATTGATTTCCCTCAAAATTGCAATTCTCATGTGTTTGGCTAAATTGGGGATAAACCACATGCAAATAATATTGAAAACCCTATCTCTAGAATCACTTTAAATTTTATTGAATTTAGATTTAAATTCCTCTCAATTTCATAATTAGCAATTTCAATTTAAATTTTGGTAATCTAGTCTAATTAATTTAGTTTAAATTCCTCAAATACCAATTTTAATTTTAAATTTTATTTTTAATATTTTTAAATTTTATCATTCTAATTAGCTTATCCTTTTATTTATAATTTAAGCACAATTCCCTGTGGAAACGATATTATTTTTAAAACTATACTGCTGTGATCCATGCACTTGCAGAAGCTATTTCACAGCTAACATCAAGTTTTTGGCGCCGCTGTCGGGGAATTGTTTGTTTTTAAGTTGGATTTTAATTGTTTTAAGCTGATTAGAATTTTTATTTTCTTTTATTTTCACTGCTGTTCCTTGTGTTTTTCAGGTACTTTTCTTGTTTATGAGACGATTGAAAAGCACAAGTGATACTCAATTGTTGTTTAACCCTGAAATTGAAAAATTTTGTTGAGCCAACAAAAAGGAATCTAAGAGGAGAAAGGAAGCAGAAAAGAAAGAACAATAAAGGTTTGACCAAGAGGAGAAAATTGAAAATATGGAGAATCAAAATAGAGCTATTGATGAAAACAATGGAGAAAATGAGCAAGACAGGTAGAATGAAGTTGTTAACCATAATGATCCTCAGAGAAGATCCATGTTAGATTATGCTTTTCCTAGATGTGCAGATATGAGAGATAATAGACCTATCATTGGAGCTAATCAATTTGAGTTCAAAACTAGTCTCATTCAAATGGTTCAGAATTTACAATTTGGAGGTCGCTCACTTAAAAATCCTCATTCTCATTTGAAGAAATTTTTGATAATATGTGGTACACAAAGGCAGCCTAGAGTTTCAGATGAAGTGATTCGGCTCACTTTATTTCTATTCTCTCTTCGGGATTCAGCATTAAAGTGGTATGACTCACTTCCACAACCTACTATAGCTACTTGAGAGCAGCTATCTCAAGCTTTTCTATCTCAGTTTTTCCCACCTAGGAAAACCACTCATTTGAGGAATTTGACGGTAGCTTTGAAACCAAGCGATGATGAAACTTTGTATGAATCTTGGATGAGATTTAAAGAGCTTGAAAGGGAGTGTCCTCATCAAGAAATACCCAAATGGATGATTGTTCAGAATTTCTACACCAGAGTTACTCTAGCCATAAGAAACACAATTGATTCACAAGCAGGAGGAGATTTCATGAGAATGACAAGTGAAAAGTGCTATGATCTATTAGAGAAGATTGCTCATAATACCCATTTATAGGGAAATCCAAGAACAATTGAGCCAAAGAAGCCTGGGATTTATGAACTTGACTCAGTTAGTGTCACAACCCAAAATTCTGAATCGTGACCGGCGCATAATTTAAGTATTCTTAAATTATGCAAGCCTTATCAGAGTATCTTGAATGAATATATTGTCACTTACTAATCCCAAAAAATAGACAGAATCCAAATAAACAAAATGCTGAATAAACATCATAAATATCCCATAGGTAAACTGCGGAGTCTCTACAGATTTCAATAAAAACTTAAACTGTTCAATAAACTAAACTAATTATTAGCCCGAGAAACATGAATTCAGGCATACCATGAGAACAAATCAAAGTTGTCCTTCTCCAGAAAATGGACTGAATATTTGGATCAGCTGCAGAATTCTACTGATCTGAAATAGATAACAGACAGAGAAAACGTGGTTTGAGCTAGATGCTCAGTGAATGATAATTATAGCACACAACGGAATAGGAATAGGCAGACGCTTGATTAATTTCACAATAAATTTCTATTCAATAAAATCATGCTCATGCTGTCAAAATCATTAATAAAATAATTTCATAAAACATATATATAAAATGAATTCATTCAATAAAAATTTTATGGTACAAAGGCACTGTGGTGATGATACCCCACATCACCAAAGGCCAGATGGTAAGCGCGCTACCAGATATCAGATACCTTCCTCCTCCTTCACAGATATCAATGCATATGATACTAATGCAAACCATAAACTGCAATGATGCATGACTCGACAATGCAACCTAATACCGTGATAGTCCACACGGCGGGGCCAGATAACAGAAACAGATACTGGGCACAGGTACCAATTCAAAACAGAAAATCAATTTGTACAAATCAATCAAAATCAATAAAAAATTTCAGATAGCAAATAATAACTGATAGTGCAATTCCAATAGTGTATTTCAATAGTTTCAGAGAGTCAATAAAATCAAATCAATCTCAAATCAATTCAATAAAATCAAATCAATCTCAAATCAATTCAGTAACACATCGGTAAATTTTATAGTCAAATATCAATCAATATAAATACATTAAAGGCCTGTTCCCGGAATCCTAATGGGTCTAATGCAGAGATAGTTGACAAAATCAATTATTTAATCAAAATCAAAATAAAATTCAATAATAAAATAAAACTCTAGAAAATCACATATAAAATATTTGTTAAAATATTGATTTAAAATTTCATTTAATAACAAACTTAAAGCTAAGAAATTTTAAAAGGGACTAAAACGGTGCCATGTACTATAATTACCACTCACCTAGAACCTCCAAGACAATAGTTATTTTCAATGGACGAGAGACAATTTCAACTGACTGATTGAATATTTGAATCTCCTACATACCCAAAATATAAAAGAAAAATATTAAATAATAATAAGATAAAATAATTTTAATATATATATATTGGGTGGGACGAATTTGGTTTGCCGATGTGGATGAACAAGGGGACGAAGGTTTTATATATATATATATATATATATATATATATATATATATATATATATATATATATATATATATATAAAGGTGGGACGAATTCAGTTTGCCAATGTGGATGAACAGGGGACGAATTCGGTGGACAGAATTCAATGAACAGGGGGACGAAGGTTTATATATATATATAATCTAAATTGAAGGTTATTATCTCACAGTAATCATGATCAACCCAATTCAATACCAATGATCAAAGGAAAAAAAATAAATTTCTAGAGTAGTTGTAACAAATCGAGGAAAGAAAATAAAATCAAATTCACCCATTATTGAATAAGGAATGAGAATTTTTACCTTGAAAACAGAATCGAACGTGTTGCATAGAGAAGTAAAAATTTAGGGATTCTCTGTTGAGAGTATTTGATAGAAAAAGGAGGTGACAAACAGGTTTTGAGAGCAAAGTTTAGCAGAAGAGATTATTAGGGTATATATATATTTCAAGAGTTCTATTAGGTGTAGAATGGATATAGAGTTATTATTGAACTGGGTTGTTAAGATTGCAGATATATATTTAATTTCAAAAATAATATATATATCTAAAAATAAATAAGCAAACCATCTAATAAAATATATATTTTTTATAAGTATATTAAATTATTATTAGCTAACTAAAATAAAATAATAATAAATAATAAATATATATATATGGGTTCCCACATACTTCCCCCCTAAAAAAAAAATTCGGTCCCCGAATTTGAATAGACAAAATTCTAACCTGAAGAATCAAATAAGTGAGGATATTTGGCTCGCATTTCAGATTCTGCCTCCCATGTGGCCTCACTACTTGAGTGATTATGCCACAAGACTTTGACCAAAGCCATTTCCTTAGACCGGAGTTTCTTAATTTTTCGATCTAAAATCTTTACTGGTTGCTCCTCATATGATATATCATCCCTAAATTGCATGGTTTGAGGTTGTAAAACATGAGATGGATCTGGTACATACTTATTGAGCATAGAAATATGAAAAACTGGATGTACATGTGTAAAACCAGGTGGAAGAGCTAAACGGTAAGCAACTGCTCCAATTCTCTCCAAAATTTCAAATGGACCAACAAAACGAGGGCTAAGCTTCCCTTTCTTCCCAAACCTCATGATTCCTTTCATAGGGGAAACTCTCAGAAATACATGATCACTAATCATAAATTATACATCTTTACGCTTAGGATCAGCATAACTTCTCTGTCGACTTTGAGCAGTCAAAAGTCGATCACAAATTAGTCGAACCTTCTTTGAAGTTAATTGTATCAACTCTGGTCTAGTAAGCCTTCTTTCTCCAACTTCATCCCAACAAACCGGTGACCTACACGTTGGTTCATATAATGCCTCATATGGAGCCATCTCTATACTTGCCTGATAACTGTTATTATAAGCAAACTCCACTAAAGGCAAATGATGATCCCAATAGCCACCAAAATCCATAACGCATGCACGAAGCATGTCCTCTAATGTCTGTATGGTCCTTTCTGACTGTCCATCCGTCTGAGGGTGAAAAGCAGTACTAAAGTCTACTCGTATTCCTAAAGCTTCTTGGAATTTCTTCCAAAATCGAGAAGTAAACTGAGTACCACGATCAGAGACAATGGAAACTGGAACTCCATGAAGACTAACAATCTTGTTTATATACAACTGTGCAAGTTTAGCAAAGTCATATGTAGTCTTCACCGGAAGGAAATGAGCAGATTTTGTCAATCTGTCCACTATCACCCAGATTACATTGTAACCACCTCGTGTACTAGGTAAACCCATAACAAAGTCCATGGCAATATGCTCCCACTTCCACTCAGGGATAGGCAACGGCTGAAGTAACCCAGATGGTCTCTGATGTTCTGCCTTAACCTGCTAACAAGTCAAACATTTAGCAACAAAGTCTGCAATATCCCTCTTCATGCCACCCCACCAATAATACTCCCTTAAATCACGGTACATCTTAGTTGAACCTGGATGTACTGTGTAAGCAGAATGGTGTGCCTTCTCCATGATTTCTCTTCTCAACTCATCAACATTGGGGACACAAAGTCTAGTGCCATAACGAAGAACTCCATCATCATTCAACATGAACCCTTGAGCTTGGTCCTGATGAATACTATCTATAATCTCACACAGCTGAGAATCCCTCTTTTGAGCAGCCTTAATTCGATCAATCAAGATAGGCCTAACTCAAAAATGTGCTAAGAATGATCCAGCTATGAATTCAAACTCTACTCCCTGATCTAGCAACTCATGTAATTCACCAATCAAAGGCCTCATCTTGGTAGATATATGGGGTAAACTACCAGAAGACTTCCTGCTTAGAGCATCAACCACCACATTAGCCTTTCCAAGGTGATACTGTATGGTGCAATTATAATCCTTCAGCAATTCTACCCATCTTCTTTGCCTAAGATTAAGATCACATTGGTCAAAAATGTATTTGAAACTTTTGTGGTCAGTGAAGATTTTACAAGTCTCACCATACAGATAGTGCCTCCAGATTTTCAAAGCAAAAATTACTGCAGCCATTTCCAAATCATGAGTTGGATAATTCTGCTCGTGTCTTTTCAACTGACGAGAAGCATACGCAATAACCCGTCCATGTTGTATCAAAACACATCCTAAACCAATCCTAGAAGCATCACAATATACTATATAACCCCCTGATCCGGATGGAAGGGCTAACACTAGTGCTGTAGTTAAACGAGTCTTAAGCTCCTGAAAACTTTTTTTCACAAGCCTCAGACCACTGAAATTTCACATTCTTCTGTGTCAACTTAGTTAAAGGTGCTGCAATACGAGAGAAGTCTTGAACAAACCGTCTATAATACCCTGCTAAACCCAAGAAACTACGAATCTCTGACACAGTTGTGGATCTAGGCCAATGAAGCACTACCTCAACTTTCTTCTTATCAATGCACACCCCATCCTTAGATACTGTATGGCCTAGGAAAGCCACACTATCTAACCAAAACTCACATTTTGAGAACTTGGCATATAGCTTGTGTTCTCGTAAGGTCTGAAGGACAATTCTCAAATGCTGTTCATGCTCCTCCTTACTCTTTGAGTACACTAGAATGTCATCAATGAACACTATAACAAATTGATCTAAGAAAGGCTTGAAAACTCTGTTCATGAGATCCATAAAAGCGGCCGGAGCATTGGTAAGACCAAAAGACATTACAAGAAATTCATAGTGTCCATACCTAGTCCTAAAGGCTGTCTTGAGTATGTCTTCTTTCTTGATCCTCAATTGATGATACCCAAATCGAAGATCAATCTTGGAAAAATACTTTGCACCTTGAAGTTGATCAAACAGGTCATCTATGCGTGGAAGAGAATACTTATTACGCACAGTCACCTTATTCAATTACCTATAATCAATGCACATTCTCAAGGAACCATCATTCTTCTGCACAAATAACACAGGAGTACCCCATGGAGAAACACTAGGGCGAATAAACCCCTTATCTAGTAGGTCCTGTCGCTGCTCCTTCAACTCCTTAAGTTCTGCAGGTGCCATACGATAAGGTGGCATAGATATGGGCTCAGTTCTAGGAACTAAGTCTATACTAAACTCTACCTCTCGCTCCGGGGGTAAACCTGATAAATCTTCTGGAAACACATAAGGAAACTCCTTAACCATTGCAAAATTCTCCAAACTTGTACCTTCTACCTGAACATCTCTAACATAAGCTAGATACCCCTTACACCTCTTTCACAATAATCAGCTAGCACTTACTACTGAGATAAGATTACTAGAGGCTATACTGCGATCTCCCTGAAATTGAAATTCTGCCTCCCTAGGAATTTTAAAGAGTACAACTTTATTATGACAATCCAATAAAATGTGATAAGTGGCTAACCAATCCATGCCTAAAATCACATCAAACTCAAATATATCTAAAGAAACAAGATCTGTAGCTAATTCCCTATCTCCAATGTGAACTATACATCCCCTATACACTATATCAGTGTCATTGCGTTCCTCATAGGTGTTGATACAGATAAAGGATACTCTAACAAAGTAGGTGGTGTTCTAAATATCATGGAAAAGTATGGAGAAACAAAAGAATGGTTGTGCCCCAGTTTTAGCCATAGGTATCTGTTCAGATGTCTGATTAATAGTTTGAGGTGGTACCTCCCTTGTTGGATTAAGGTTTGCACTATTAAGACCCTTGGCCCTAGCTCTCCTCTTACGTTTAACAGACACAGGCACCTATTCATTTTAATAAACAAGTATTAAATCTGAAAATGTGAGCCAAATTAAGACAGGTGAAAAAGTACAAAGGACGCAGATATCTAAAGCAATGATAAACTGAAAAGACGTTAAGGATCCTATGCTCCGCAAGTTTACTAGACCCCAACCGAGCTCTGATACCAACTTTGTCACAACCCAAAATTCTAAATCGTGATCGGCGCATAATTTAAGTATTTTTAAATCATGCAAGCCTTATCAGAGTATCTTGAATGAATATATTGTCACTTACTAATCCCAAAAAATAGATAAAATCCAAATAAACAAAATGCTGAATAAACATCATAAATATCCCATAGGTAAACTGCGGAGTCTCTACAGATTTCAATAAAAACTTAAACTGTTCAATAAACTAAACTAATTATTAGCCCGAAAAATATGAATTCGGGCATACCATGAGAACAAATCAAAGTTGTCCCTCTCCAGAAAATGGACTGAATATTTGGATCACTGCGAATTACCGATCCAAAGCAGATAATGCATGAGAGAAAACGTGGTTTGAGCTAGATGCTCAGTGAATGATAATTATAGCACACAACGGAATAGGAACAGGCAGACGCTTGATTAATTTCACAATAAATTTCTATTCAATAAAATCATGCTCATGCTGTTAAAATCATTAATAAAATAATTTCATAAAACATATATATAAAATAAATTCATTCAATAAAAATTTTATGGTACAGTGCACCAGGGTGATGATACCCCACATCACCAAAGGCCAGATGGTAAGCGCGCTACCAGATATTAGATACCTTCCTCCTCCTTCACAGATATCAATGCATATGATACTAATGCAAACCATAAACTGCAATGATGCATGACTCGACAATGCAACTTAATACTGTGATAGTCCACACGGCGGGGCCAAATAACAGAAACAGATACTGGACACAGGTACCAATTCAAAACAGAAAATCAATTTGTACAAATCAATCAAAATCAATAAAAAATTTCAGATAGCAAATAATAACTGATAGTGCAATTCCAATAGTGTATTTCAATAGTTTCAGAGAGTCAATAAAATCAAATCAATCTCAAATCAATTCAGTAACACATCGGTAAATTTTATAGTCAAATATTAATCAATATAAATACATTAAAGGCCTGTTCCCGAAATCCTAATGGGTCTAATGCAGAGATAGTTGACAAAATCAATTATTTAATCAAAATCAAAATAAAATTCAATAATAAAATAAAACTCTAGAAAATCACATATAAAATATTTGTTAAAATATTGATTTAAAATTTCATTTAATAACAAACTTAAAACTAAGAAATTTTAAAAGGGACTAAAACGGTGCCATATACTATAATTACCACTCACCTGGAACCTCCAAGACAATAGTTATTTTCAATGGACGAGAGACAATTTCAACTGACTGATTGAATATTTGAATCTCCTACATACCCAAAATATAAAAGAAAAATATTAAATAATAATAAGATAAAATAATTTTAATATATATATATTGGGTGGGACGAATTTGGTTTGCCGATGTGGATGAACAGGGGGACGAAGGTTATATATATATATATATATATATATATATATATCCAAGACAATAGTTATTTTCAATGGACGAGAGACAATTTCAACTGACTGATTGAATATTTGAATCTCCTACATACCCAAAATATAAAAGAAAAATATTAAATAATAATAAGATAAAATAATTTTAATATATATATATTGGGTGGGCAATTTATTTATATATATATATATATATATATATATATATATATATATATATATATATATAAAGGTGGGACGAATTCAGTTTGCCAATGTGGATGAACAGGGGACGAATTCGGTGGACAGAATTTGATGAACAGGGGGACGAAGGTTTATATATATATATATATAATCTAAATTGAAGGTTATTATCTCACAGTAATCATGATCAACCCAATTCAATACCAATGATCAAAGGAAAAAAAATAAATTTCTAGAGTAGTTGTAACAAATCGAGGAAAGAAAATAAAATCAAATTCACCCATTATTGAATAAGGAATGAGAATTTTTACCTTGAAAACAGAATCGAACGTGTTGCATAGAGAAGTAAAAATTTAGGGATTCTCTGTTGAGAGTATTTGATAGAAAAAGGAGGTGACAAACAGGTTTTGAGAGCAAAGTTTAGCAGAAGAGATTATTAGGGTATATATATATTTCAAGAGTTCTATTAGGTGTAGAATGGATATAGAGTTATTATTGAACTGGGTTGTTAAGATTGCAGATATATATTTAATTTCAAAAATAATATATATATC
This sequence comes from Hevea brasiliensis, assembly GCF_030052815.1. Taxonomy (NCBI): domain Eukaryota; kingdom Viridiplantae; phylum Streptophyta; class Magnoliopsida; order Malpighiales; family Euphorbiaceae; genus Hevea; species Hevea brasiliensis. The sequence continues at coordinate 580,870 of NC_079497.1, read as the reverse complement.
TAAAAATAAATAAGCAGACCATCTAATAAAATATATATTTTTTATAAGTATATTAAATTATTATTAGCTAACTAAAATAAAATAATAATAAATAATAAATATATATATGGGTTCCCACAGTTAGCTACATGAATGCAAGATTTGATCAGTTGACTCAGCTTCTTAGTAATTTTTGCACAAAGGCAACAACCTCAACTCCTACAACTATGCAACAAGTTGCCTACACAGATGGAACCCAAAGTTGTGGAGTTGATTACTCTTCTTATGGTGATGATTATTTGCAAGAACAAGCTGCTTATGCAGGAGTTTATCAACAGAAACCTATGGAAAATTCTTACTCTAATGTGAACAACTCAACATAGAGACCACAAGCAACTTTTGCTCAACAAGGTCAAAGCTCAAATTATGCTCATAACCAGCAGTATATGCAGTAGAATAGGCCTCAGTTTCAGCCTTAATTTCAGCCCACAAGGCAGCCACAACCTGGATATCAAGCAAGAGCTCAACAATCCCTTCCACCTCATGAACCGAAGCCAACCTTGGAAAGCATGATGGTGAAATTTTTTGCTGAACAAAGCAAGATGAATAGCAAATTGGAGGAAGAAATGCAACACATGAGACAAACTATGGATCAATTACAAGCCCATAATTGTATGTTGGAGACTCAATTGGCTCAATAAGCAAGCTCATCGGGAAGCAAATCCTTTGTCAAACTACCTAGCCAACTACAAAACCCTCGTGAACAATGTAAGGTTGTGACCTTGAGAAGTGGTAAGAAAGTTGGTCAAGAGTGTGACAAGAAAGAAGAAAAAGAGAGCACAAAAGAAGAAAATTCAGTTGAAAGCAAGAAAAATGAAAAAGAAGAAGAAAGCAAAAGTGAGCAAGATGAGGGAGAGAAACCATACATCCCACCTGAACCTTACAAGCCCATCCTTCCCTACCTTTAAAGATTCATCAAGCATAAACTAGATAAATAATTTGGCAAATTCCTTGAAGTGCTAAAGAAGTTGTATATCAATGTGCCATTCACTGAGGCACTATCCCAAATGCCAAGTTATGCTAAGTTTTTGAAGGAGATTCTTACCAACAAGAGAAGGCTAGAAGATTATGACACCATCAACTTGGGAGAGCAATGCAGCGCTATAATTCAGAAGAAGTTACCTCCCAAACTCAAAGATCTAGGTGTATTTTCCATTCCTTGACATATAGGTGATAATTGTGTGGCAAATGCCTTATGTGACCTTGGAGCTAGTGTCAGCCTAATGCCTCTTTCAATATATGAGAAGCTAAATATGGGAGAGTTGAAGCCCACAAATATGTAACTTTCATTGGCTGACTGTTCAATTAAGTATCCAGAAGGCATTATAGAAAATGAGCCTATCAAGGTTGGGAAATTCTACATTTCAGTAGACTTTGTCATTTTAGATATGGAAGAAGACACAAAAATTCCTATCTTATTGGGAAGACCCTTTTTGGCAACAACTGGTGCATTAATTGATGTAAAGGGTGAGAAATTGACACTTAGAGTGGAAGATGATCAAATGATATTCAACATCAATCCAGCTATGAAAAGGAAACATGAAGAAGTTGAGTCTTATTTGTGAGTAGACATTATTGATGAGATTGTTCAAGAGCATTTCAGAAAAAGCTATCCACAAGATTCTCTTGAAAATTGCTTAGTCCATGGTGGGAGCATTGATGATGACAATCATAACATAGCTGCTTTTGCAAAACACTTGGAGAGCTCTCCACCACATCCTGAATCCACAATTTTCAGCTTGAAGAAGTGCAAACTTTGAATATTAAACCACCATCATTAAAGGTAGAGGATGCCCCAAAAGTAGATCTTAAACCTCTTCCTTCTAACCTCAGGTATGCTTTTCTTGGACCCAATGGAACATATCCTGTTATAATTAATGCATCTTTGACTGATATTGAGATTGACAAATTGTTGAGAGTTTTGAGAGAATATAGGAGAGTTTTGGGTTATGCAATTGATGATATAAAGGGAATTAGTCCAACAGTCTGTATGCATAGGATTTTCCTAGAGTCAAATAATAGACCTTCTATTGAACACCAAAGAAGATTAAATCCTATAATGAAGGATGTTGTGAAAAAGGAAATCCTGAAATTACAAGCTGCTCGACACAAAAGATTTTTGCAACTTGATGAGTTAGAAGAATTGAGACTTGATGCTTGTGAAAATGCTAAGATCTATAAAGAAAGAATAAAAAAATGGCATGATAAGCATATAAAGAAAAAGGACTTTAAAGAAGGAGATTTGGTGCTCTTATTCAATTCAAGGTTGAAATTTTTTTCAGGAAAATTAAAATCAAGGTGGTCAGGACCATTTAAAGTTGCGAAAGTTTTCTCTCATGGTGCTGTGGAAATTTTTGATGAAAAATCTTGTAATTTCAAGGCAAATGAGCAAAGGTTGAGGCATTATTCAGTTAGTGAGCCAATTGAGAAGATGTCAACCTGCTATCTCTCTCATTCTCCATAGAATTTTGGTTGAATAAGTTCAATCTAAAGACCTAAACTTAGCATTTCTGTACATAAACTATAATTTTTCATTGATTCTTTATTTCTTTCATATATTTGTTTTAAGTTTTTCTACACTCTTTATTCAGAGTTTGACATTGTTCTAATTTTCTTGTGCAGATGGGATACAATTCATTGCAAGCAATTGAGCATTAGTCATTTTGTTTTAGTTTTAGTTTTAAATTCAGCTAATAAAAAAAAGGGTCACCAAAATATCCCAAAGGTAATTTTGGGTGTGACATGAAATAGGGACAAGTACAAAATCAAAAGAGTATAAAAAAGTAGTCTCTTTATATAATCATTGTGATAGCACTTGAGATTCATTGTGAATTTCTTTTCTCTTGATTTAAAAAAAAAAAAGAGGGGAATATTGGATGCACTTTGAGTTTCATAATTAATATTATTCTCATATTTTATTTTCCTTATTCCCTTTCTTTGTTAACCACAATTTTACCTTATTTGACCCCATTACAACCCTTAAAAGACCTAATGATTCTTTGAAAAATGCTTGTTACATTAGTGGAGTTAGATCTTTTATGCTTGCATATGGGTTTGGCAATATAATCCTCCATACATTACTTACCATCTATTTGAGACACACTGGCTATCTATTTCATTTAAGTTTGTTTAGGCACAATTGACTCTTATAGCTGGTTGGTATTTGTTGCTTGGGTTGATTGGTTAATTCTTAGCTATTCTGTAATTGTTGAGAGTGATTGCTTCATTCTTTGTACTTTGCTGGTGGGAATTTGGAATGTTGGTGGCTAGGGGTAAGTTGGTGGTTTGGATTAGTAATTTTTGTGTTTTCAAAGACTAATTCTATTCCCTTCCAAATGAGTTTTAATGAAATTTTGCTTGGGGACAAGCAAGAGTTTGAGTATGGGAGAATTTGATGCATGCATTTTATATCATCATTTAGGTATAATTTTTGCATATAATTTATCCTTGTTCATAGTTATTACTATAGATATTAGCATATATTTAGTCAATTTTGCCTTTTTACACTTCTTAGTTTAATTTTTTGAATTTATTTATTTTGTAGGTTAAATTTGGAGAATTTTGGTGTATTTTGATCAGAGCAACCATTTAGAAGAAATTAGAGTTGAATTGCAAAATTTTGAAGTTGAGTTAAAGAAATCGAAAGTTGCACAACCTATGACACAGCTTGTGTCACAGGTTGTGTCGTTGTCAGATATGAAGTTTTTCTCAGGCAGAAGGTTACAAAACTTGCGACACAAGGTGCAACACAACCGATTTAGCTTGCGTCATTTTAATGAAAATGGCTGACGTGGCACTTTCGTCCCTCTGATTTAATACATCACTTTCTCCAGAATCTTTAACCTTTTTACCCATTCTAGGGCAGACCTTTGAACCATATAAAAACTTCTTTTTCTCTTTCTTTTCATAAGGAAAAAAACAAGGAGATTTTGCAAGTGAGAGAGAGAGAGGAAGAGGAACACGTGAAATCGTTTTGCAGCAGCAGAGGACGTTTTCTGCAACACTCCAGCAGCAAATTATTCATCATTTTACTGAGTTTTTCTATTCCTTAGCTTAGATTTTCATTATTTCTTCATTTCTATACTTGGATTTGTCTTGAAACTATTTGTAAGTAGATCTTTGAGATTCTAGAGATGGGTTTGTAAATATTGCTTTGTATTGTGGTTTTTGAACTGATTTAGTTATTTAAATGAGATTTGCTGCATTTTGATTTATTACTTGTGAGCTTGTTACCTTGCTTAATGAATGGGTACTCATTAAGTTAAGTTTTAATCCTCGACAGATGGACTAAAAAGTGAATGTTTGGGATAGATAATCTTGCAATAAACTTAGTTTTCTTGGTGTTAGAGATAAGCTAAGAAGATTAAGGGGACTTTCAAAAATCAATTAGAGCTTTAATTGCGTTTTTATCATGTTTGAAATACTGTGAAAACATGGTTTGATTTGATGAATACCAACTTTGAAATGCTTGAAAAATATTTCAAAGAACTAAGAATTGATTTCCCTCAAAATTGCAATTCTCATGTGTTTGGCTAAATTGGGGATAAACCACATGCAAACAATATTGAAAACTCTATCTCTAAAATCACTTTAATTTTTATTAAATTTAGATTTAAATTCCTCATAATTTCATAATTAGCAATTTCAATTTTAATTTTGATAATCTAGTCTAATTATAGTTTAAATTCTTCAAATACTAATTTTAATTTTAAATTTAATTTTTAATATCTTTAAATTTTACCATTCTAATTAGCTTATCTTTTTATTTTCAATTTAAGCACAATTCTCTATGGAAATTATATTATTTTTAAAACTATACTACTATGATCCGTACACTTGCGGAAGCTATTTCACAGCTAATATCACCTTCCATGTTTTAGACTATAGTTAAGGTGTATTTATGTGCATTGATTGGCCACTTTACACCCCACTAAATATTAAATATCTACTAAGGTAAGGTATTTGATTCCTTCTCCACTCTATTTATAGTGAATTCGAGTGTTAAAATACTTTAGTGTGGACGTGTTTGAATTAGCTTGTATATATGGTATTTGAATTGGGTTTAAACAATCTGCATACATCTATATATATATAGCACATGATCTGAGAATATATTATATTGTTTGTCATACATAAGGATAAGATAAGCAAAGCATACAATATTGAGGCCACGTATGCGAGGCATCAACAGATAGGATGCTCTTCATCATTGCATTGGAGATTGTCCAGTGGGTAGGTTCCAAGTCGATGGCCGGCCATCTTGATCATGGACTGTTGATTATCAATCCTCCATCTAGTTGTCATTAGGGCAATTCAATGATTAAACACACCAAGCAATGAGTTGAAACTCTGATAACCGGTTCTCTCCTTAAAGTCTAGTAGTCATTAGGCCGGCCGGTCTTGCAAAAAACTCAAGTTCAACATTATTAGGGTTGGCCGATAATTAATTAACAAATTGCAAGGCTTTAAAAGAAGAGTTTGGTAGGTTGTTATCCATTACTCCAAAAAAGAAGAATGGCATCCTAATCCATTCCATTTCTATATTAGAGTACCAGAGAAAATTGGAATTTTAAACCAACTGCTTTCTTTGAAAGAAAGTTTGTGCTACCGATTAAAGTATTATATTTTATAGTAATCCAAGAGATCATGTGCATAACCATTAAGCTAAGACACCATTTACGTGCATTCTTCAAATTGTTTGGTAGATATGCAAAATTTTTTTTAATGGGCCATATGAAAAATACCTTAATAGACATGAGCCTATATATTCAACTTAAAATTCTTTTCTTTTTTTTTTTTAAGCGTGAGTATTGAATACTTTTCATTTATATATTTCTTATTTATTTTATCTCTTAATAATATGAAAATTCTAATACTTGTAATTTTTCAACATTTTTTTTTATGAAATTATTATAAATTGAAAGTAACAGAAACGGCTAGTATTTCTTTAACAATAGTATTCGATGGTATTCGAAATTTTGGGATATATTCGTCATAAAGAAAAAAGAGCGTCAACATTTAAATTCGACATTTTACGAAATGAATAAAATTAGTGTAATTTAATGGCATTTGATGTTTTCGTGTACCTGCTGCATCTCACACCAAGTGGTTGGTGGTATCATGCAATAATTGTCTCGTCCACCTGCTGCCAATAAAAAAAAAAAAAAAAGGGTTGTCCTCTAAATGGAAGGCTAATATGAGAAATGAGAATCCTTCATTCTTGTATTTTTAGTGCTTCCAGACAAAAGAGAGGTGGAAATCCTTCACATATGTCATCATCTAATGCAGGAAGGATCCATGTTGAAAGATGCTTTTCTTTCTTTCTTTTTTTTTTTTCCTGATAACAAATGAGAGTTTTGTAATGGTACTTGATTTGTTAGTTAGCTTGCATTATGATTACCCTGTAGAATAATTTGTAATTAATTAAATAACATTATTGCTATGGTGACTCCTAACCATTACCACAAATTCTACATTGCATTGGATCATTTTATAATACGCATAATCAGCAACTATAGCATAGATGAAGTTTAATGAGTAACTGGCTCTAAAAGATGGTTAGATACATAAAACCCAACGTTTAGCTTTGATCTATCCCTAATTTTTGACAAGATTCATTTGGCTAAGCCCCAAATATTGGCTAATCAGGAGGATGGCCATACATTCATAACCTTAATTGTGTCTCTCCATCCAATTTTTTGGTGACTCAAAATTTTTAGACCATCCATGACCCTTTTTCTTGTATTGCTATATTTTAATAAATAGATTAAAAAATTAATAAAAGAAGGTGGAGAACATCGTTGTGTAATCCAATTAAAAAGAAAAAAAGAAAAAGAGAGAGAGAGAGAGAGGGAGCTATAAGAGGGTGTTCTTGGCATGCAAGAGAGTCGTGCTTAAATTGAGCAATTCTTCATCTGAGTCATTTGCCAATATATCTACAAGGATTTTGGGGGGGTGAATGGACACCCAAAAAATAGGAGGTGGACCTTACATAATGCATTAATGCTTGTTTACGATGCCACCACTCCCATAGGAGTGAACATTAGATCCATCCCTATGAAAAGCATAGCCTGAAATTAAGGCATAATATTAATTTATCTATAACCTATATATAATTATATTATGAAGGGAAGCATTTAATTTGTAAATAAGAACAAATTAATATAGTGAATTTATTCTCTTATATATAATGAAGTGTGAATCTATAATATAAGTTTTATCAATTTTTAAATTAAATATTTATATTAAAATTAATTAAAATATGCATATAGCTGAAATAATTAACGTTTAAATATTGATATATTTAATCTAAAGGCTCTCATTTTTTATATAAAATTGAGCTTATAATAATTTTTCACTATAATAAAACTCATTAAATAGACTATCAACTCTAATTAAATTTAAACATAAAAATTTAGATGCAAAGCTAAATCTTATATAAAAATTAGCTAGATATTTATGCTATGCATAAATTTAATAAAAATTAATTTTTTATATTTAATTTAAATTTTAATATTTTGTTTTTTATTAAAATTATTTTTAATATGTTTTTAAATTTGGTCACTAAAATTTATAACATATAATTTTAATACTCTCATTTAATAATTTTATTTTTAATATTTACATATTCAATTTAATTTTTTAATAAAATTGCATTTTATCACTTTTATAAAATAATAGATAAATTACAAATTAATAGTCCTTTAATACAATTTATTATTTTATTTTTTAAAATTATAAATTTAACATAATTGATTAAAAAATTAAAATATTAATATAATATCGATAATTAACAGACTAAACTCTTCATAGAAAGCACCATGTGATGATTTCAAAAAAAAAAATTAGTTTGCTTTATAATATAGATAAATGAACTTTATAATTTTTAAATTAAAATGTATATAAAAATTTATTTACTTATTATTTTAAATATACACAATCACATAGAACTACATGATAACAGGAGTCTCTCCCTCAGTTAAAAATAAATAAACAAGAGTACCTCCCTCCTCCTAAAAAAAATTATATTCATTTCTCATATTTAATTAACCCAAAAATAAGATAATAATGAAAAATCCTTTTTCTTATTTATTTTACATTATATTATAGAATCCTCATACTGTTGTGCATTATAAAAGCATTTAAACTAAAAAAAATAAATAAATCATAAAAATAAAATTTATATAATTCATTCTCTCAATATAAGAATACTTTCATGGGTATGTCATATTTCATTATCAATAAATAATTATTAATTGTAAGTTTAAAATTATCTATCATTTAACTCAATTACACCTAAAAAAACTCTCATATAATAACTGCTCATATTAAATACATTAGTTAATCTCTCTCAATCATCTTTAGATGTAACCAATATATTTACTATTTTAATCATTGTGCCATAAAGAATGTCTTCAACTATATGAGTAATTTATAGTATTAGTCTCATCAATTCTAATTTAATTAAAAATCTCATTCAATTTAAAAATAATACTAAATAGAATAATTGTACCATGCATATGAAATAATTCTTCATCCTATTAAGGAAAAAATTTCTCCAAATCTTACTAGAATTTTAAATCACAAATTTAACATATACATATTTGTTTAATTTATTTATAAGTATTGTCATTTTCATGTATTAAATTAAATCTTTAATAATAAAAACATATTGTTTCATTTATATATATTTAATAATTAATATATGAAGCTTTTTTTTACTAGTTACAATGGTTTTAATTTTTATTCTTCCATATTTATGTCTTAATTTTTTAATCAATATTTTTAAGAAGAAACTATTAATTAAATTATACACAAAATTATAAATAAAAATTAATTTAATTAATAAGAATCAATTAGTGCTCTCATTATGTTGAGAGTCGTCTTATTAATTATACTTTTTAATGAATAATCTGTAAATTTTATTATAATTCATCGAGATTAATTATATATCTTCATCTTTAAATTGGGAGAACTGTATATACAAAACTAGATTATATATTCATGATATCTTTATGTTTGATATAAAAAAAATTAAAAGATTATGATTATGGCCTCCTCAAATTAAAATATTTAATTTTATATAAATTTTAATATAAATATTTAATTTAAAAAATATTAAATATATTTTATATAAATTAGAACTTATATAAAATACTTTCTAATAAGTCATCAAACTACAGTAAAAATGTATTTATGCGTTTTTAATTTGATAATAAAAAAGATAAAGTTTTAATAATCTTTTATTTTAAAATAAATATAAAGTGGTGTATATATATATATGTTCACTAATAAACGAGTGACGAGCGTAACCTTTTGGAAGGTGGATGCTTTCAGTCTCTTTTAAAAAAAAAAAAAAAATCGATTGGTGGCTAAACAGCATCGAATTAAAGCAATTAAATTATGAAATCCATTATAAGAACACCTCACCTACCAGAAGATGTCACCTAAAAAATTAATTAAAAAAAAAAAAAAACCTATCAGAAGATGATGTGAAGTTACTAATTTTTAAATGGAAATGCTCCTAACCAGGCCACGATTTCCACGTGGAATTCAACCATGTACATGACCCTCCCTGCCTTTCACTTTCTCATTGAAATGAAATTAATTTTTATTTTTATTTTCTTAGGATTTAAGTTAAACTTCAATTATCATTCAGCTGTAGATGACTTTCATCCAATTAATTTTATAGGATGAGTATACATTTATTTATTTCATGGGTTTAAACTTTGATTTAAATTAAAATTTAATAATAAAAATTTTAAATAAATAGAGTCTATTTTGGTAAGTTTCACATTAATTTAATATTAAATATAATTTAATTAATATTCTCTTTCAAAATAAAATTAGATGTGATTCATTTAATTAATATAATATCAGAGCGAATTAATCTCAATCTTAATTTTGGGTATTTGCCTAATTCATAAGTCATTTATTTTCATACATGTTAAAAAAAAAAAAAAAAAAAGCTAGAAATGTAAATCGTCAATTGGGATACGATCATCATAACAATATCTCTAATCATGCTTATATCAAAGTTAACTTAGTACTAAATAATTATTTTTAAAATTAAATAAGTATCTATCAATTTAGTTAATCTTTTTAAATTTTTAACAATTACTTTAATAAGACATTATCAATTTAATTTAACCTTTTAATTTTTCTAATAATTATTTTTATAGTTAAATAAGTTATTATCAATTTAATTGATCATCTTATGAATCAAAAATTTACTTTTATAAGCCACTTACTTAACGTGTTATATGCTCTATTAAATGTGAATTTAGCAATCTCAATGCCATTGGATCATGCAATACCTGAAACTTATCTTCTGCTTCCAATATGAGGTATTGTCGAAAAATATTAAATTCGGTAATGGACATGCTGACCGATAATAATGGTATACAATATTTATATTTTTAATTATTTATCTTTTATTAATAAAATTAAGTCATAGAAAAAAAAAGTAGAAAATAATAAATAATTTAACTCTTAAATTATATAGTAAAAATGAATGTAAGTAAATATTATACATTACGTATAAGTTATATGATAGATATTAGATCTTTTTTATTCAAATTTTCAACTTTCAACAATAATTTTTAGGATTAAAATAAATAAATTAAATTAATAAAAATTTATTTAATTTTAATAATAATTATTAAAAAATTAAATAAATCAATTAAATTCATAACAATTTATTTAATTATAAAAATAATTATTAAAATTTTAAATAAATTAATATTAATAAAAAATTATTTAACTATAAGAATATTCGCTAATGGTTTAAAATGTTTTTTTTTTTGCCAACATTAAACTCAGCTAAGGTCATTTTAGGAAGTGTATTTACGCGCGTCCAGCACACGTCACATGCTCTCTTTCTCTCTCTTCTTCTCTATATAAAAACTAAAAAAAACCATCGAACTTGGCATCTCACCCGATGTGTATTGCTCTGCTTCTCCTTTCTCTCTAAATCCTGCATTTCCGGGCATACAAAGAATCTATTTCAGAGGAGAGAATTTTTTGAAACATGCAGAGATTTATAGCCAAAAGGCTCTTCTCCGGAAGAAATTCCATTTCCCTCCCGTCTCCGGCGCGCTACTTCTCTCAGCTTGCCCAGAAGGAGAACAATGACGTTCTTATCCCCAAATTACCTCCTTTTGATTACTCTCCTCCGCCGTATACCGGTCCATCCGCCGATGAGATCATGGCCAAGCGAAAAGAGTTTCTTAGCCCCTCATTGTTCCACTTCTACAAAAACCCCGTGAGTCCAGATCATATCCCACTCTGTTTGTTTTTACATGAATCGTAATTTGCAGCGCCGTCAATCCTTATCATCTGATTAATATTTTTAATAGGGTTAATTAATTATGCTAGTGATGCTTAAGAATTAAGATCACGTGTTTAACGTCTCAAAGGAATGATTTTGATGTTATTAAATAATAATAATAATAATAATCACGTTTTCTTTTGATGTAAATTATATCTTCTTCAACTATTTCGTTTTTTTAAAAAATCCACATTATTCCTGTTCTGTTCTTTGGCAGCTGAACGTGGTGGATGGGAGGATGCAGTATTTGTTCGATGAGAACGGGCGTAGATACCTCGATGCTTTTGGAGGAATTGCTACAGTCTGCTGCGGGCACTGCCATCCTGATGTGGTAGAGTCAATAGTCAACCATATCAAGCGCTTACAACACTCCACTGTCCTCTACCTTAACCATGCCATCTCTGATTTCGCCGAGGCATTAGCCTTCAAGATGCCCGGCAATCTTAAGGTACAATAAAGCCTTTCAACCAATCTGAAAATCAGTAAAAGATGACAGGACTGTGAATGAAAAACAATAATAATAAAAGTTCAAATTTATTACAATAGCAAAAAGCAAAAGAAACTAATTGAATGAGCTGACCCGGGATGGTAGAGAGACCCTTACCTATTATTCATGGGCATAGGTGGTGTTTTTCACAAATTCTGGCACAGAAGCGAATGAGTTGGCCATGATGATTGCAAGACTATACACAGGGTGCAATGACATAATTTCTTTGCGGAACGCATACCATGGGAATGCAGCAGGGACCATGGGTGCCACTGCACAGTCCATCTGGAAATTCAATGTCATACAGGTATGCATTCCTCTGAAAATCAAGATTTTTGTGGTAAAGTTAGGTGATGATGATGACAACATAAGATGCAATCAGAATCATCTGATACCATTGAGGGGCATCGTTCTTTATTTTTGATTACCTATCCACTTCAATGCATGATGTGGTGTCAAGGGCTTGCACATAATTTATGTATATTAATGGTGTTATAAGACGGCTATCACATCCGATATAAATTTATTAACTTTGTTGTAAGGATAAAGGGATAGAATTTTTTCCGTGGGTAATCTTTTAAACTTAGACTCCGCTCACTAGCTAGTCCATCATATTTTTTGCGAATGGGGCTAATTGTCTACCCCATGACCATAAGTTGAGTCATGGGACGAAAGTGGACAATACGATTTTCTGATTTTATCCTATCATGAGGGAAGCTAATGAATATGTTGCATCAGGACAAGAGATGCATACTATAGCCCATCTTTTTCATGCAAAGTAAGACCATTTTTCATTATCAACCGCAACTAATATCAAAGCTATTAAATGGAGCATTTTAAGGATGCTGTTTTTTTTTTATTATTATTATGTTTGTAACTACTAGGATGATCTCAACCATTATTGTGTAAGGTGTCCAAATCAATGGTTTGATCTTGACCAATGAGGATATTTATTTCAAATTTTTTTCAGCACATAAATCTTTAACGAGAGGGCAGTTCCTTACATATGAGTTTGACCTTTAGTTTACACTTGCATCAATAGAGCATGATACGTAACCAAGCAGATCATTTTAAAAGCCTACATCTACTTTAGTTAATCATCTGGGCTAAAGATGATAAGTTTGGAACCTTTCTCTTATCCTATTATTTTAATTGTGAAATTCAATTTGGGTCTTTCTTTGTCTTTTCATATGATCAATTTACTCCATTCACTATAAAATTGGTTACCAAACATTCTCATTCTTCTTGGTTCACCAACAGAGTGGAGTGCATCATGCCTTGAACCCAGACCCATATAGAGGTGTATTTGGCTCAGATGGAGAGAAGTATGCAAAAGATGTCCAAGATATCATTGACTTTGGGACAACTGGCAATGTTGCTGGATTTATATCTGAAGCTATACAGGTAATTATGATCTTCGTAGATTTTCCATTTCCTGTAAATCAATGGCTTGTTGGATTTGTGTGTAAAAGTGCATCTTTGTTTGTTTGTGCGTGCGTGTGTGTACTGACTGTATGCATATAAGCATTCTAAGAGAAATTACTTTCTTTTATATGGCAGGGAGTGGGCGGAATTGTAGAATTGGCCCCAGGTTACCTGCCTGCTGCTTATAAAAGCATTAAAAAAGCAGGAGGCCTTTGTATAGCTGATGAGGTTCAAGCTGGATTTGCTCGTACTGGAAGTCATTTCTGGGGATTTGAGGCCCAGGGTGTTGTTCCTGACATAGTGACAATGGCAAAGGTTAGTCTTTTCACCTTTTTGATTTAGGAGGTATTCTGAAAATTCCTTATTTGACAAAGTACCATAGGTAGCTTTTTACTACATAGGAACATTTTCCAGGGTCATGATATCTTCAATCTCTATCCTGGTCTTAGTTATTCCCATTTTTCCTTCCCATGGTTACCTGCAATGGCTTAGGTCTCATTATAAACATACCGATAATCTTTAGTACCCGTTCTTTCTAAGCACTTGCTAGATTTGGAAATTTTTTTACTCTTTTTTCTTCATTGACACGAGCAGGGTATTGGAAATGGTATTCCCCTTGGTGCTGTGGTGACAACTCCTGAGATTGCTGAAGTATTGACTCGCCGAAGTTACTTCAACACATTTGGGGGTAATCCTGTGTGTACTGCTGCAGGACTGGCTGTTCTAAAAGTGATTGAGAAAGAAAATCTTCAGGAAAATGCATTAGTTGTGGGATCCTATCTGAAAAACAGACTAATTGAACTCAAAGATAAACATGAAAGTAAATCACCTTCCTCATCCTCGACTTTATGTATTGGACTCTTATTAATATATCACAAGTTTCACTTACTTTGCATTCATAACAAAATAAAAATAATATTTGAATTCCTGCTAAGAAGCATTGTGAAATAGGAGGCAATATTTGAAATTGCTTCAGCTTCCTGAAGATGTTATAATGGTTTCCTGTAGTCATCGGGGATGTGAGGGGAAGAGGATTGATGCTTGGAGTTGAGCTAGTAACTGACCGCCAACAGAAAACTCCTGCAAAGGCTGAAACTTTACATGTAATGGACCAGATTAAAGGTTTGTATATCTCCCACCCTATGGTCCACCTAACAGCCATACTCCAACATACACCAAGCTATCTTCTAGTCTCTAACAGACCCTGATTTTTGTCACAGAAATGGGAGTCTTGATTGGAAAAGGTGGATTTTATGGAAATGTGTTCAGAATTACCCCTCCCCTCTGTTTCACTAAAGAAGATGCTGGTACATATCAATTTTTTCTCTCTATTATGCTAATTATCAGAACTACATGTATTTTTAAGGAAGTAGTAAATTTCTTTTCATCATGACAATGCCATTACCAACTGGGCTGCACTTGTTAACACTTGGAGAATGCTGTGGTTGCAGATTTCCTTGTGGATGCGATGGATTACACAATGTCAAAGATGTGAAGCCTCCAAATTGTTAGTAGATAAAGATGTCTATTTATCATCAAGTTGATGAATCTAATTCTCTATCATTTCATGACTATTGTAAGTAAAAAAAAATTATGAAAATATTAATAGGTTCCTTTTGGAATGAGTTGCTGCTGCCCTAATAAAGCGATGAGTCAACAGCTCGTTGCCTCTTGCTCAAACTGTTGTCTCGGCTTTAAAGGTTTTGAACTTGTAGACAATTTGCTATGATCTGTGTCTCGTTTGGATCATTAACTCCTGCCAATCTAATGAATTGCTGTAACTATCTCTCTAACTGCACACATTACTTAAGCATCCTTTGCACGGGAAACGCAATCTGCTCACAAGAATTTGCTAAACCAAATTGCTATTAAAATTAGGGTGGCATGTATTATGAGGAACTACCTACCTCAAATCAAAATTTATGTAATGTCCAAGAAGTAGAGTTACAAATTCGTTTATTTCACTTTCCTTGTTAAAGTGTTATTATAAGAAAAAAATTAATTTGCTTATACAGTAAAAGATTTGAATATGGGCAAATGTATGTTCTTTCAGTTTGGGAATTGAATTGGGTTAAAAGTTTCAGATTGAAAGTATGAAATGATGAAGGAAAATATAAGTGGTTGAGTTGTATTATTAAATTGGATAATTATTTTAATGTGTAAGAAGCTCAATCATTTATATGAGTCGTATTAAAAAATGAATTAAAGTATAATATATTCAATACTCTTTCCAGAAAGAATTTAATATGATATTAGAGCATTTGAATGGGAGTGCATTGAAAAAATGAATTAGGCTAAAAATCCTATACTGAGAGTATAAATAATGAAAGTGCACGATATCAATAGTTGATTTGTAATATTGAATGGATTGGAGTTTATGTTGCTGTTATTTTTAGTGGGCTAGAGCATTTGTGAACCTTACTTCATTTAACGAAATATTCCTTTATGAGAAAAAAAAAAAAAAGTCATTTTGATGTGTTAGTAGTTCAATCACTTGTATAAATTGTATTAAAAATAAATTAAAATCACTTGTATAAGCTATATTAAAAATAAATTAAAATATAATATGTTTAATATTCTCTCTAAATTTAATAAATAATCCCAAAGACCACCCACTAGCCTGTCATTGTGTGCTCCCAGGGCTTGGACAAAATCGTTTTAGAGGGTTGGCTTTATTTGGTTAAGGGTGAATTGGTTTGATTTGTTTGGGTTTTAATTGAGTTTGATTTGTTGGGTGGGCTTATTGTAGCCATTAGTTTGAGTCTCCTTTTCTCTTTTGTATTTTGATTCAAGTTGCATATATTATCTTTTAATCAACTTTTAATGTAAATAAACATGTTAAAAAAAAGATCATTGTGTACAATAAACTTATATTACATTATGCTCTACCGAATATCACCTTAGGTCCTATATTTAGTATAACATAATAAAAGTTATAATATAACTATGATTACATTGCATATTTGATTACGCTATTTGGTAACACAATAAAATTTAATATAACATAATGATAATTACATAAGGTAATCAATTATATTTAAAGTAATGTAATAATCATTACATATAAAAATAGATATAATCAATTATTTATTTTGATTTTTTTTTAATTGTTAATACTATAATCACCACTACCACACCACCATCTTGCACTGTGTATCACCACCACTTAACCACTACTATCACTATTTAATCATTATCACCTCTATGGACACCGAGCTACTACCACTATCACCACTAACTTACCTTGCTGCCATCATTATCATCAATTGTTATCGTCATTGTCACTATCACTTAGTCACCAATACCACTTAAATACCCATCACTGTGCCCATTACTAATTATTATTAACATTATTAATTAAATTAAATATTAAAAGAAAAATTAGAATTACATTACATTACTTATATTTTTTTTATTTTACAATTAAATATAAAAATGTAATGACAATTATATTACATTACAATTTTAATTTTATTACATTATATTACGCTCTACCAAACATAACCTTATAGAAATAGATGATAATCATCGATAGAGTGGAATTAACTAGTTACTTGATCAATGGAGCAATCTAATGTCCAGATTACATTAAATTATGTATGTAAAGTCCAAAAAAATTGGAGCATTTCCTTTTAAGAGATTGCAAAATTTTATCCAACAATTCAAACATCAGTAAAGTATAATGAAATGAAATCTTCATAACTAAAAATTCATTACATTATAAGAAGACACTGTAGATGAACAATAACTGAGTGATCTATTAGGTCTATTCCATCCTAAAGGGGCAACCTCTACATGTAGTGTTTCATCACAACAAAAATAAATGGCTTCCCAAATTAGGACTTCATCCAACAAATCTTATAATTACTATCAACAAGATAAATAGACATGCCAATCAGGATAGATCCATTACTCTTTTTCCATGGACCTTTAAAGCAAGCGATTATCAAAAGTATGCGCATCCTAAAATGGATGAAAGATTGAACGATTCATTATACATTACAGACAGGAAACAGTAATTAATAAATAGAACCCGAAAAATTAACTGCCAAAGGAAAATAAACTACGTTACAGAAACAATATGTGGAGGAGCTACCGATCATGTCGAGCAGCCATGGAAGACATGGGAGGGTAGGTGTTGAAAACTGAAGGAGATTGGCGAATGTTAAATCTTGAATGCTGAACAGCTGAAGTTAAAATCGATAGCAAGTCCATCAATACCAAGGAGAGTTCACGAAACATAGTTATGCTTTTCCTTAGAAACACTCTTATCAATGCTGATTTTGCATCCTGAAATCTACCCATATTTCTTCCTCTTCTTATTTTTTTCGGCATATTCAAAACCTCATCAGGGGCTGATGGGATCATCTTTGTTAGCATAATTACAGCAATCAGCATGATTATAGGAGATTTGTGTAACATAATTACAGCAATCAGCATGATTATAGGAGATTTGTGTAGCATAATTATAGCAATTATTATTCTTGTCCAAATTAGTTCATATTCTCATGTATAAATAGATGTAATATCTCTGTAAATGGGATACAGACAAATACACAATCCTTTTCTTCATTACTTGTATTCTTTCTTCTAACATGGTATCAGAGCCATAAAACTTTTATTTCTAGTTTTTTGGGGTCTCTCTGCTCTCTCTACAAGTTCATTCTTTCATACCTATTATTATACCATTTTTTTTCCTCATCTTGTTATCAATGGAGAAATCGATATTTCAAAACCTATTGCTGGTTCCAACTATAATCTTTGGGTTCAAGGAATGAAAAGTTTTTGATAGGTCGCAAGCTTTGGCGTATTGTTACCGGAGATATCACTACGCCGACAAGAGAGAACGATGAAACCGATGCAAAATTCTTGAGGATTGGGATAGTAAAAATCATCGATCATCACCGGTTTCGCAATACCTCTGTCTCGCCCATCCACATCCGTTTGCTAATTATGACTCGCAAAAGAAATCGGGATTTTTGGCTAATCGATATCGACTTGCCCACTATTATCGATTGTGGACTACTCTTCATAATCAAAACAAGAAGCAGTCAAGAATGATTTTCTTGCCTGTGTCCAACCTATTTGGAATCAAATATCTCGTGCCAAAATCGGTGAAGATCATCTTCATCTCATTCAAGTTCTAATGGCTCTTCGATCGAATATGAGGCCGTTCGAAGGCCCTCGCTACATCGAAATCCACTCCCATCATTGGAAACCGCTATTCAAGAGATTATTTTTGAAGAGACTCGTCTCGGTTTGGATAAAACTCCTCAATTTGAAGTCGCTTGCAACTACTCGATCCTCACATCGTAAATCGCAATCAACTCGTAAGAATTGTAATCAAATTGGTCATGCTTTTGCATATTGTCCTACCATAAAATGCGATATTGTCATGGTTACGGTCATATTCTTGAACATTGTCCCACACGCCTCCAAGATCAAAAGGAGGGCATTCTAAATTCAAGAATGTCTCAAAGCCTGGATCTTCCTGAGGGCTCTACCGCCATCACCATGAGTGATCTTGAGGCACTATTCAAACAGTTATCTCTTCTAATTCTCCGCCATGTCCGCCACTCCGGTAATTCTTATTGGCTTTTGACTCGCATGTTGTAATCATATGACCACTAATCTTAAATTCTTGTCTTCAGAAACTCGTATCTTCCTTACCACCAATCCATACCGCAAATGGTACTAAAATGAACATCACACATATTGGTCATGTGTCTACCTCAAATCTTCATCTCCCGACACCTATTATATCCCTAATTTGGCACTCAATCTTATTTCATGGTCGGTTGTGTGAAAAAGGACTAAATGTTATTTTTCTCACCATGGTGTCGGATCCACAAACGGATTCTTGGGGAGGGTCGCAGAGTGGGTCGATTATTTGAGCTTACATCTTTACATCTTCCTCGAGATTTGTGTCTACAATCCCTAATTCCTCCATTCACCAATGGCATCTTCGTCTTGGTCATGCTTCTACCAAGAAATTCAACCTTTAATTTCTCGTGGATTATTAGGATCTACTAAGTTTGAGTCATTTAATTGTTTAAATTGTCAGCTTGCAAAACAACCTGCATTATCTTTTTCCCATAATAATACTACGTCAGACACTCCTTTTGGTTTAATTCATTCTGACATTTGGGGTCCTTCTCCTATTTCTTCAATAAATGGTTTTCGTTATTTTGTAATATTTATTGATGATTATTCTCGGTTTACTTGGATATATTTTTTGAAACATCGATCTGAGTTATCACAAATTTACATCACATTTGCAAAAATGATTAAAACTCGGTTCTTGTGACATTAAAATTCTCGAACAGACAATGCCATGGAATATCTGGATTCTTCTTTGCTTCGCTTTCTTAGTCAACAAGGCACCGTTGTTCAACGTTCTTGTCCTCACACCTCTCAGAATGGGCGAGAACGCAAGCATCGCCATATTCTTGATTCACGCATTCTTCTTCTTCTCGCCTCATGTCCGAAAAATTTTGGGGAGAAGCTTTTTCATGTTTATGTTATTAATCGTCTTCCTACCTTGGTTCTTCATAATTTATCTCCTTTTGAAAAGTTGTTTGGACAACCTCCTGACTATTCCATCCTTAAACCTTTTGGATGTGTTTCTTTTGTTCTTTTACAACCTCATGAACATACCAAATTAGAACCCCGTGCTCGTCTATGTTGTTTTCTTGGTTATGGCATTGAACACAAAGGGAATCGTAATTGAGATCCTGCTTCTAATAAGTTACGATCTCTCGTCATGTTACCTTTTGGGAAAATACTATGTTCTCTTCTCTTTCCAAATTTCATCACTCTGTCAATCGACTCTCTATTTTTCACCGACTCTCCAAAGAGTTTGTTTCCAAGTCCCGATCCAGTGATTGTGATGTGCTCAATATTAGCCCAACTACACGTTGAATTTGTTGATCCAGACTGCTTGCATCTCCTCCTAGCACTACTCTTCGTCGTTCTACCCGTGTAAGAGATACTCCTCATTATCTTTCTTATTTTCATTGTTACTCTACTATTGCAACCCTTCATGAGCCTCATTCTTATCGTGAGGCAAATCGACCCTCTTTGGCGCAAGCTATGACCGATGAACTTGGGCTTTAGAGAAAACTCATACTTGGGATTTAGTTGATCTTCCACCAAACAAGACTCCTATTGGTTGCAAATGGATTTACAAAATCAAGACCCGCTCGATGGAACTATTGAACGCTACAAAGCTCGCTTAGTAGCCAAAGGGTACACTCAAGAGTATGGTATCGACTATGAGGAAACTTTTGCTGATTAACATCTATTCGCGATCTCTTAGCTATTGTAAATGGAAACTTTTCGGATGGATGTTAAAAATGCTTTTCTTCATGGTGATTTAACAGAAGAGGTTTATATGCATCCTCCTCTGGTTATCATTCTCCTCATAAGGTTTGCAAACTGAGCCTTATATGGATTAAAACAAGCTCCTGGGCCTGGTTTGCCAAATTTAGTTCCACTCTTGCTCAACTTGGTTTTCTCTAGTCCACATGATTACGCATTATTCACTCGTGGTATTGTTCTTCTACGCTTTATGTTGATGATATGATAATAACAGGAGATGATTCATCCGGTATTTTAGAGTTACAACATTATCTCAATCAACATTTTGAAATGAAAGACACAGGTTCTCGGCTATTTTTGGGCCTTGAAGTTTCTCAAAATTCGATGGCTATTATCTATCTCAAGCCAAGTATGCATCCGACTTACTTTCTCGAAAGCATCATCGATAGCAAACAAGATCAACCCCATTGGAGCTCAATTGCAAACTTACACCTCTTGATGGCACTCCTCTTGATGATCCTACTTTATATCGGAGTCTTGTTTATCTCACGATTACTCGACACGATATTTCATATTTTATGTCCGCTCCTCGCTCAACTCATTTCAATCCTTCGTTATATCAAAGGCACTCTTTTTCATGGTTTGCACTTTTCCGCTACCTCCTCCCTAGTATTATCCGCTACTCGATGCCGATTGGTGATGATCGCCGCTCTACGTTATTGTTTCTTCTTGGGTAATTCTCTTATCTCTTGGCGTAGCAAAAGCAAATCGTTGTTGCACGTTCTAGCACGTAATCGAATATCGTGCTCTTGCCGATGCTACATCCGAATTACTTTGGTTACGGTGGTTATTAATCGATTTGGGTGTCACTCATTCTTACGCCACAATACTCCATTGCGATAATAGAAGTGCCATACAGATTTCTCATAATGATGTATTTCATGAGCGTACCAAACACATCGAAATTGATTGTCATTTTGTACGTCATCATGTTGCTCATGGCACCATATGTTTGATTCCTATTTCCTCACACCAAACTATTGATATATTCACCAAAACGCATCCTCCCGCTTCGGGATCTCTTAAGCAAACTCAAGTTGGCACTGTGCTACCACCTTGAGTTTGAGGGGGTGTTAGCATAATTACAAAGAATCGGCATGATTATAGGAGATTTGTGTAACATAATTACAGCAATCAGCATGATTATAGGAGATTTGTGTAACATAATTATAGCAATTATTATTCTTGTCCAAATTAGTTCATATTCTCATGTATAAATAGATGTAATATCTCTGTAAATGGGATACAGACAAATACACAATCCTTTTCTTCATTACTTGTATTCTTTCTTCTAACAATCTTAATATTATTATTATTCCTGCTACGTACAACAAAATAATAGTGTAATGTTTGGATGGGAGTAAAGAGAAATTAAGACATAATGTGGTCATCCTTATGAGATGCAACTGCTGTTCCATTGTCTCTCCTTAATCTTTTACTATTTTTGTCTCAAAATGTCGACACTCTCTTTTATTTCCTTTCTCCTTTTCCATTTACAAATAAGAGGCTGAGGCAGCCCATCTCATGTGAAGTTACGTCAGAAAAAAGCATTATTTTAAGAATTTACTTATTAACAAAAATATCTTTTTAAATAGAGTGTACTAAATTTTGATTTAAAATTAAATTTAAGTTATAAAAAATATTAATTTTTTTTATTTAGAATGTTATCTTTCTGAAAAAGCACCTCAATATTAAATGGAGCTTAGATATATACAGTTAAAAAATAATTTTTAAAAGAAAGTTTTATTATTTTAAATTTTTCATGGCTAAATAATGCTAATTTTAATTTTAAATTAATTTTTAGTGTTTCCTAATTAATATTTGTTCTAATAGCAATGCAATACAAATGATAAATTATTTTATTGAGAATATATTTTTATTAAAATTTAATTTAATTAATGCCATTTTACTAGATTTTATAAACATTCACTCATTATAAAATTTGTCATTGGGATTTTTTTTATTATTTTTTTTAAATATATAACTGGCTATCCCCGTTTATGGGGATTGGACCATTAATTGTTACATATGAACCTACAAATAGCCCAATGCTCGGATGACCCACTAAGGTGACATGCTATTGCTGCTGGATTTTAGTCCGCAGAATTGGGCTCAAGCTTGCAAGACCACTTGGGTCCTTTATTTATTTATTTATAGATATTCATTTGTGAAATTTGCTCCGAACAGATGGTTAAAGTCTATTTGTTTGAGTTCGGTTTTCCTCTATCAAAATAGTTTAAGTTTATTTTAGCTTAACCCTTTATTATATATTCACTTTCAATTTCTTTTTTATTTTCTGATGTGAAACTCCAACACAGCGCTTCCTTGTAAATGCTATATCATAGTCATTGCAGTTATTTTCATAAGCAAACAACTAAATTTTTATTGAATAGAAGTTTAATATTAGTACCATAAACCAATGCATGAAAATATACGTAAAAATTGATGAATATAAGTCAAAGCACAAAAAAACAGGGTTAAGGTGGTGTATACTGATACATGAGTCATGTGATCACTAAACCAGCTGTATACACTGCAAGAATCATCTTCTGTCTCTAACTTTAACTGCCACTCAAATGCGCCATTAATGGCGCTGTAGCCTTGAACCCCACCTTTTAGGGACATGTTTGCTCCTATGGTTGTTGTAGGGAATGTGCCCTTTCACGATCCATGGAGTTTTTTTTCTTTTCTTTTTAAGTGTATATGATGCAGAAAAGCAGTGAAAGAAAAGTCGCAGATGAGGAAGTTGATAAAAGTTAAAGATTCTTTACACCATAATTCAAGAACTCGTAGGTCAACCATCCTCCAAATTATATACATATATATTCATTTATGACCGAGGTTCTGAGTGGAATTGAATTCATTATTTGAAGGTTTATGGAATAAAGTGAATTGAAGGGAGGGGAAGGCCAGTGGACAGTAGGCCACTCACAGTGACTTCTGATTTTTGAATTGAAAAATGGTTTGTCCATTTCAGTTTGATTCTTGTAGACCCACATGCCTGCCTTTGCCAGAATAGGAGTGGCTTGGCTAGCTATTTAATGGACAGCTTAAGCTTTATACATGCACTGGCCTCACTTAATAAATGCAGATCAATATGTGTGGATCAGGACCCCCACAAGGTCACCACTACTGTTGCTGCATTAAATAATCGACTAGTGTATTCTCAATTACCGTCATGAGTATACCTCTTCCTGATTTAGTTTTGTATTCTCAATTACCATCATGAGTATACCTGTTCCTGATTTAGTTGTTCTTTTTCTTTTTCTTTTCACAAGGGTAAAATAACATTAAATTATGCACTACATATAGTCGAATAACCTTATCTTTTTTCTAATTTTAGATTGATATATGGGAATAATTTTAACGTTAATATATAATTAGGATCTCTTTTTAAGGGATGGGATAAGTGAAGTTGGTACAAATTTGAACCTGAACTAAAATGTGAATGTGTCATGAGGTATCTTTTCCTACTTTCGTCTAATCAAACCAGGATTTTTCTCAGGGCATGAATGGTGAGAAACAGAAAGGTATCTCTACGCAATTTTATCATCATGACTGGAGAAAAAGGTTACCTTTCCAAATTGATTGCAGAAAATAAATGGGTTGGATAAGCCAAAATTACACACTGGAATGTTAAATTAATATATTTATTGAAATCTCTTTCTTTGAAATGACACCTACTTGCTGTTGCGGGAACAAAATTTGGCCGATACCTTCATTTGGATGCCATTTCACAAGGGAAAGTAAGAAAAGCTTTTTCCTTTTTAAATTATCAATTCCTGCTAATATTGTTTTGTTTTGCCTTGCTTCTTAAAACAATGGGTAGCTTAAAATTCAAAACACACATCATATCTCCATTTGCTTTTCAGAAATGTGCAGTTTTGTGCTCTTTCTTTCTTTCTTTCTTTCTTTCTTTCTTTACAGCTTACAAAGGTTGACCAACTAACTCCTTGGCATTAGCGCTCTCTGCTCAAGGCTTTGAAGCCATACATCAAGTTTTTCACTGTTTAGATATTGACCCAAGGTGCACATAATTAATATTTTCTTCTGAACACTTTACACCCTTTCTTGAATAGTATTGCCAGTTGAATATATATACAGTTCTTGTCTCTGCAGGTGATCTGTTTTCTTCCAATGTCATCATGTGGGAACACTACTGTGTGAGGGCTGCCACTTGCCTGCTCCATCAATTATATATACCTGCAGATTCCAGGCTGCGAATTTGGAGATTGGAGTAACGGTAAAGTTAGAATTCTATTTATCATCCATAAGTTCGAGTTATGGAAATAGTTTTTTTACAAAGTAAGGATAAAACTGCATGTATCAATCTTCCAAAATTCAAAGTGTAAGATACTTGATGTATGGGATATTTTTTATTATTATTATTATTATTTTTGTGTGTGTTGGGAAGTTTACTTTCTCTGATGGACTCTGTAAGAGAACACTTGTGTTTTGTAGTAAAGTCTGACTAGACCTCTTAAATGAAATGGTAAAATATTCAATTTAATATTTGTATTTGTTAAACAAGTTTAATTTAGTTTATTTTTAATTTTTATCTAATTTAATTTAAAATTTTCAATTTAAACTTAATTTAATTTAAAAATTAAAATTTATGACTAAATTTTTTAATTTTTCGATTTAAATAAAAATGGCCTCAAACATTCAATTTAGTTTTAGCTCTCCGGCGAACAGTTTTTCGTCCAAATCAATAGGATCACTGTGTGTATGCATGTGCAATTTTAGCTCTCCAGTGAAAATTGGAAAAATGCTTGCTCACCAAATACAATGATTTGGCTTGCATTACATACACATACATGAACTTTTAACAAGCAATTATCTTCCTAAAATATTCCATGGGATGGATGGAACATTCACCTCCAATATAAGTATCCCAGAAAAAAAAATGCTCCAAATATGATAAGTTGACGTGCAAGTATCAAGAAATTAAGTTTAGAAAGATGAAGGAGATATTTGGTTCAGGTCATAAGAGCCGATGCTAATAGTTCAAATCTAACAAATAGACAAAACGTGTTAGATAAATGTTGTTTCTAACGATGATATTTGTTGTTGGGATTACTAGATGAGTTTAACCACTAAATTAAGTTAAATTAGACATATAAAATTATCTTTTATTTTATTTTATAATTTAAATATTTATGTATATATAATTTATAAATGCATATTTAAGCATTGTGTTATTTTTTTTATAAATAATAGTGATACTACTTGTCCAAAATCTAAGCCAAATAGTCAAAATTTTACACAAATATTCAACGTAGCAATCAGAAAAATCAAATACTATTTTAGATGGCCAAAAGATCAAGTGAGCTGAACAAAACACTATGATTAAAATAAGACTAAATAAAATACTATCGATAGCCTAACAAGGCAAGCAAAATATATACCGAGCAATAATCACACAGTAATTAAGCAAGATCGGATCCCACGTACCGAGCAATAGTCGCAACGATAATGAAGCAAGAGCGGATTTCATGGAGAATATCTCTAGATTATCTATATAAATGAAATAACAACTATTTTTCCTAAAAGGCCTATAAAATACCAACCAAATAACCAAAAATAAGGTACGCATATCTAATTATCTGACTTAAAGCGTCAAAGTGATTTGCTAGAATGCTACCTACCTTATTCTTTTTCTTCATTGCAAACTTAGGTGGCATTAGGACCAGATCCTAGGATGCTCTGGTAGCATCAAATAGATTTAATTTTTATATATTGTATTTTAATCATGTTTTGTTTTTGTCCAAACTAACCTTATAAAGGATTGAACTAATAGCCAGGGAAATACTCTTCCCCTATTCGAAGCTTCTTCATCTGAGACGTTTTGATCTCTGTTACTGCCGTTCAGTGGTTCCGTTTGCCCCATCTGGGCAAGGGGGACTTCCTCCCCTATCCAAGACGTGGGTTGTGTCCTCCCCTCTCTGGAT
Organism: Hevea brasiliensis; assembly: GCF_030052815.1. NCBI lineage: Eukaryota > Viridiplantae > Streptophyta > Magnoliopsida > Malpighiales > Euphorbiaceae > Hevea > Hevea brasiliensis. The sequence continues at coordinate 554,259 of NC_079497.1, read as the reverse complement.
GGGATTTGTCCATAAATAAGGTTGTGAGTGAGAGATTTTGGTGGTGGACCCAGGACTGCTTGGAGAGGATTTCGATTGGTCTACAGTCGAGTTGTGTTGTCTGTTCTTGCATGCAAATGGAAACTCCATATGTGCTTTGCTTCTTGCGCTAGGAGGGGAATATGTTTTTAGGAGATGACGGCACCTTAGGGGTCTCTAGCCGGCTCTGCCTCTCATGGCCAACTCCCAAAAATGTTGTTATAATTTAGAGCTCTGCCCCATCACCTTCTGAGAGCTATTAGTCTTGCATGCAATGGTAATCTAGGTTATATGTTCTCCATGCTATGGTGCTTCACGGCTTTTCAGCTTGGTTACATGTTCTTGCCTTTTGTGATGGCGTATGGGCAATGGCTCTGCAGGAACTTCTCTTAGCTTCATCGCCGTCTCCTCATCCTTTGGTCGAAAGAGCTTTGCCCCTATGCTTCATTTGGTCTCCTTTCTTCTCTCCGACGGCGCTACATATTTGAGATTTGGTTTCCGCCCATTTCTTTTGAATTACCCGAATAGATTAGGATTTTATAGGGCTTGGGCTTGTTTCTATTTGGATTCAATGGTACTTTGTAACTGGGCTTCTGTTATTGGGCTAAGACTGTATAACCCATTTTTCTTAATGAAATATATCTTCTGATATAAAAAAAAAAAAAACTAACCTCATAAAGTAGTCTTTTAAGGCATGTATAAATAGTTTTGATTTAATTTAATTGAAAATTTGAATGAACACAAATTTATAATAGAGCAAATCAAATTGAATGTGGAATAAAAATCAAATTGAATTGAACGATTCAGTTCATTTAATTTGACTTTTCAATTTGGGCTTCATCTTTATTGGCAAAAATTATTCTTGTTGATTTCTTTGTTCCACATCGCCAATTTATAAACTTATTTATAAATTTTGACACATTTTTATAACTTGATAGTCATTCCAATTTTAATACATGGATTTTAAGGTTGGATTTGAACTTTTAACATAGTATCAAAGTCTAATCTCTCTTTTATTTGAATCATTTCGCTAGTCTATGAAGAAGTGGATCTAGGGATGGCAATGGGTAGGATACCCATAAAAATCATCATACTCGAATCAAACCCGATTAATATTGTAACACCTTCTACCTGGTCTACAGTGTAGCTGAGTAAGGCGTGCTACATTCGGTGTCGGAGCACCTTATCTTATTTTACTTTATTTCTTTAATAATTTTGAACCCGTTATATTTTAAAATAAATTATAGTCTAAGGAGAAACTGATGGAGTTTTCCCTATTTTATTACTGGTTGGCGTATTTCACTATTCACCTGCTTGAAATTTTTCAATAATATTTTAAAATAAAAATCTCATCATTTCATGCATCATTTATATATTTCAATTCTGTATTCAAATCCATACAATTTCATTCATATCCATTTCCATACATTCTCATTCATGCTCAACTCATATGTGAATTTTCAATCTCTAGTAATTTACAACACATAAATATTAATTACAATTTTCTATTTTACATTTAACATAAGAAATATTGATACTATACAAAATACATAAAATAACTAATGTGAGGCCTATCTACATGCATTGCTGAGGAGATAATAACCTTGAACACTCTGCAGATTAGAACTCCAAAATTCCTGCTTAATATTCACTGGGCTTTATCTTCAGTACCTACGCAAGGAAACAAATCCATCGCGCTAAGCATTGCTGCTTAGTGGTGCGATAATATAACAAGAAAATAATATATACAAATAAGAAAGACTGAAATATAATTTTAAACTATAATTTAGATTCCTCGGATATCAATTAAATTTGGTATGATATTTTTAATATCAACTATCTTATATTCTATTTGTCCCTCTTTGGAAGAGATGAGTTTATACAGTAATAATATTCGATATACATATTAATTCTAGAGTATTGTATTTTCGGTTTCTACAATTCTGAAAATTTTATTTGTACTACTTAATTTAGTTATGTTTTCATTGCTAATCATTTTCCTCATTTCATTCAATACTAATGTTCTTAAATAATTTCAATAATTTGCACTGCCCAGTTAACCTATGACAGACTGACTAAACTGAATAACGGGTAGTTGGCACTGGACACTGCGGTGCCTCGGGCCGTTATACCATGGGACTTGGAACGTCAACTACATATGCAGTCAGTATGGCTAAAAATCCATGATAACATATAATCGGTTATAAAAGCCATGAGTGCAGGCATAAAGCCATAAATACAGGCATAAAGCCTTACGTAGTATTGCTAAAATAATACCCTATTCGCATGCCAATCTATCCAATCTAACACACGTGTCTAGGCAATACATGGGCACATAGTACCATTAAATGTTAATATATTATGTTTTAAGACTTCATCATTTCATGACAAATTCCAATTATAATTTATACAATCATTTGATCATTCATATTATCGCAATTCACATCAATTATCCTTCTATACCATTGTACTCAAAGTATTAGTCCTTTTCACAATAATGAGAACTAATTTCTCATTCATACATTAATATGATTTATTTATTTATTCATTATGTCATTCATATGATCACAATTTATAACAATTATTTCATTATATATTCCATTATATATATATATTTGTTATAACATTCTAAACTTTATTTCCTAGTGGAAATATAATATCTAGACTCATTTTCATTTAATGCATATATTTATGAATATCATTTATATAATTCACAATTTATCAATTATGTCATCTAATTTTCTTTTCTAATTCTTATCTAATTTATTACATCATTTTACATGTCCCTAAGTTCAATATTTTCATTTATATTGATTTTCAAATCACATTTCAATATATATTAATAATGTCTCCTAAGTTCTATTTGTGATGAGAATACAATTCTCATCTACCTATTCTCATAATTTAGGTATATATTAAGTCCTTTAAGTGAGGTACCATTGACCCCATTAGCAACTTAAGTTTTTGGTAGTTACTATTTACTTGACCATTTCCCTTCAAAAGTTAACTTTTTAATTCATAATATATACACAAATGTTTGATACATATTTATACCACATTTTGGGTTCTAAGTTTGTTGGCATTGATTGCCAATTGCAATTCAAAGCCTCCTAAAAGTATTTTTAAAAATTCAGTTTTTGTGTCCTATGTTTACTATTCCATTAGTCTAAGCAACAGTGAGAATTTGGTAAACTTTTACCCATTAAAGTTGTTCTTTTATGTGTCTTCTTTAATTTCCTTTTTTGAATCACTCAATTTGTAATTTTGTAGCTCAAGTTATGGCAATTTCACCATAACTGGCCTGATTGACCTGTACCCAAAATTTCTGGGCAATTTGGTTCTGCTAGATTTGGTGTCCTAACTTGGACTAGCAATTTAAATTGGTTTGGTTCAGAATTTGAATTTGTGTTCTTCATGAAAGTTGTTCTAAATTGTCCAATATTTCCATTGATATAAAATTCAGGTCATTTGGATATTTCTACACTAAGTTATAGCCAAATGAACATATTGGTCAATTTTTCAAGGTAGTATGTATGTTACCCGAATTAGGTCAATTTGTAGGGCAACTTAAGTTGGTTTTCTAGGCATGATTTCTTCACAAAAAATGTGGCTTAACGTCTTAAATTTCATCTCTAATTGGCCTCACACCAATTAGAGCTGTCTAGCTCTACTTTTGTTCATTTAAACACATTAGACTCATAGGTTCAGAATTTCCCTCATAAAAACAACACTCCCAATACCACATTCTCACACTACTACTATCCACAATTTACATTCCATGCACTTCAATTAGTCCATAATTAGTCTTAACATCAAAAATTTATCAACATATCATTAAATTCCTAATTTTTATATCAAACCCTAGCTCCAATTCAAGATTTACACAACACATATCACATCTCCCATAAGGCTGGCCGAAATTCCATGAAACCTAAGCATGCATATTTACTTCATTTTTCATCAATTTCTAACCTAACTTATCTTGAATTCATGCTTAAAAGGGAATAAAGGTAAGAAATATGGCACTAACCTTGTTTGATGAAATTTTCAACTTAATAAACTTTCAATTCTTCTCTTCTTTTTACTGCCAAGAGGATGTTTAAGGTATAAGGAATAATTTTAGTGAAACAAGCAAGTGATTTAATGAGATTTTTACAAGAAATTTTTAGTGAGAAGGTGAAGAAAAAATGGAGGTATGGAGAGAGATATGGGTCTTGGCTGAACAAGGAAGAAGGAGCAGAATTTACTTTCTTTGTTTTGACTTATTTTTCCCTTTTTAAAGAAATTTAAGTGTGTTGTTGAATTGTGATTGGTGGAGGCATGTTAAATAACATCATCTTATGTCATAATTTCAAATTTTATTTATTTTCTTTTCTTTTCTTTCCTACTCATTTTCAATTTAATTTTTAGCAATATTTATTTATATTTTATGTCATATAATTCACTTACTTAAATGAACAAGTTGGTCAAAAATCGTCTCTGCAGGCGAAATGATCAAAATGTCCTTCGCTTGGCTTAAAGAGCCAAAATCGTCTGTACCGATTGATAAAATTCTGCTAACCTTTTCTTAGCATTCTAATGCTACCTAGGGCTCCGTAACTCTTATCTGGCATCCCAGAAATTATTTCACGGGATTTCCCTCAGGTTTAGGGTTACTAGTTGTGAAGACAACAACTTTCCGTTAAGGTCACCCATCACCAGGGCACCGACTCATTTAATTTCGTTATATTTTATTTTTAAAATTTTTTCTTAAGTTTTCTTACTATTATTTGGTCTATTTATGACTCATCACTCTAGTTTACATATAGTTTCAGACATTCTAACTGTCTTGACCGACATTAATCACCGGAACAATCGAATGCACGGACTAGCTAAAGTGAAGGTGTTACAAATATTCTCAAAACCCAAACCTGTACTAAACCCAATTAAAATTTATTCTCAATTATCCAAACTGGCTCCAAACCTAATTATTACTATCTGGCAAATACCCAACTCGTTTAATTTTATATATTTTAATTAATAATTTATATAAAAAATTATTTTTATTAATAATTTATATTTTAAAAATTTTATAATAAATAAAATATTTCATTTTTATTTTATATAAAATAAAAAATATAAAATTTATAAATATTATTATAAAAAATATATATTTTTTATATTTAATTAAATATTTATATAAAACGAATTCGGTTAATGAATACTCAACATGTAAAACTTGAATCATTTATAGGTATAAAATTTCAAACTCAAACTCAAACTCATTCCAAATTCAATTATATACTATCTAAATTCGTTCTATTAGGATTCGGTTGGATCGGGTACCCGCAAAAAATTGACCCGTTGCCATCCCTAGGTGGATCATTAAAAAAATATTATTGACTTTTTTTTAATTTTTTAAATCAAATTTGATATTTAAATAAAACTAATTAAAAAAATAAACGGTTGAATTTGATTATATCAATGTTTTTACAAATAACTGAACTAAATATATTAAATTTTTTAAAATAAAAAATTGAATTGAATTAATTTATTAAGAAAATAAAAATAAAATTTTAAACTAAATAATTAAATTTTCAATTTAAATCGAAAGAATGGCTGACAATATCAGAGAACTCATCCTCATGTTTGTTCACAACTAACAAGATGGCACCCGCGGTGCTGTGTCCTTGACAAAATCAAACTCTCCCCCCTTCAATTCACATGTTCCAATCAAACAGCCAAAAACAAAAAATAATAAGTACGTTATTGTCATCTTCAGGATGATTTATAGTCGAGCGATGTCTTTTTTAAAACATACCTGTTGACAACGTGACCATCCACAAACAAGTCGGACATGAGATGAGACAGTGAGGAACGCGTGGACACTTTGTCCAAGCGGGCGCGGAAATTTAATAAAAGCAATCATTTACCTAAGCCTTGAAATCAAGTGCTTAATCATAGGGTCTTAATTATTATTATCTTAACACCTTATTTAATCCCTAATTGATGATGTCATGACAGATATGTTGCCGCTTATAGCATCGAGTTCGCCACTCTCGGCATTCACATCGATGATAAAGGTCGTTAAGGCCTATATTTGGGACACAGCTGAGACAGATTGGATGCAGCTAGCCTTTCTGATCTCTTTTCAGCAGCCTGCGTTTCTCTGAGAGGTTGAATCTTATATTTTAGATCTTGAATCCTTATTTGTTCAGTGCCCTCTAGCACAAGTAGCTCTTGTTAGTAGGATAGCGATTGAATATGTAATTTGGTTAGGTAATCAGGCACGAGTGGGCAATGTTGATATGCGATGGATTTTTTAATTCTTCATATGATTTGGCTGTTCTCTTGTCAGGAGATTGTCCCTTCATAAATGAAAATATCATTTATCTTAAAAAAAAAAAAAAAATCTGGATCCTCCACAATTTTTTTTGGGGGAATTTTTTCCTAGGGAAAATTAATTGATTTCCTTTTGCTTTTGATCGATCATTTGATAATTTGGGTTGGCCATATTTTTTTAAATTCAGGCAATTTGTTCGTAGAAGATGATTGTAGGTAATGTTCAAAGTTTGCAGTTGTTTGTGGATATATACCGATTTTGATTGTTTTGAAGTCGTGACACTGACAGTTGATAATTTACAAACAGTAAGGAGAGGAGGATTGCCATGGGTGTCATGGATTCAACGGTAGCGCTTCACTGTATGATCTAGGATTAATACTTATTTTATATAAAATTTAAGAGAGATATATATATTAAATGAAATTTATAGTTTAGCATATTATAAATTAATTATGACCCATTAAAATAAAAAAAATAACTTTAATTATAAAGTAAAAAAAAACTTTACTTATTTTTTTTTTGGTATTTACATAAAAATTAAAATCCAATTAAAATATGAAAGTGGAGGCAAATTAGAAAGATTTCCTCCATTTGTGTGTAGACTTTTAAGCCAACTGACATTGAAAAAAATCTTCTTAGTTTTTTTTTTTTTTTTTTTTTGCTTCCAAAGCTGCTATTGTAGAGGATAAAGTAAATTTAAACAAACTAAAATATCAAACTATTTATACTATCAATTTAATAAATTTTTATTACAAATTTATTATTCTATTCACTGTATAATGCACACAATGGAAAAAAAAATCTAAACTGTATTAGCTCAAGGAGTAATAAGGACGAGTCCGCCTCTCAGGAGAAATAAGGATGCCGTGTTTTTAGGCTTGAGTAAAGGAGTGATAAGGTGAATTCTGTAAATATTGTATATTTGAATGAGTCTTTGTGGTTGAGATTCTTTGGGTAATTCGTTCCCTTCCAAGTGATAGTCTTCATTATTTTTCTCCTCCTTTTCAGCAACCTCTGTTATTATTCTTTTTATTTAAGCTGAATGTATACTGTCAATTGGATCATTGAGGTTTCACATTAATAAAATTACATCTTCTTCACTTTATTATCTTGGTATCAGAGCCTCAACGATCTGCTCACCATGGCTTCTTCTCTGAATGTAGCCAATTTTGTTACCTTAAAGCTCAAACAATCAAACTATCCTCTGTGGAGAGAACAACTTTTGAGTTTAGCTGAAAGTCAGGAATTGTCGGATCATTTGGTTAATGGCTTTCTGAAGATCGAAATTGTTACCCTCCCAATCCAATTCCGAAAACTATCAACCACAAAGAATCGACATCTTCAAGGAGTGGCAAAAGTCCGATAGATTACTCGTGGGTGGATCTATGGCACCCTTAGTGAGGAATCACTCGGACTTGTCATCGGACTAGAAACAGATTCATCTTGTTTGGAGTGCATTAAAAGATGCATATGCACAAGATTCTCAAGAGAGGGAATTTACCCTCGACAAAGAATTGACCTATTTTCGCAAAGATGAAAATCGGTCCATCACCAACATCTGCGTTTGTTTAAAGAACTCTGCGGCTTTAGCCGCTATCGGGAAAAAAGTACCCGATGAAGAAAAAGTCTTTTGTCTCCTTACCACTGGGACCGATGCGAAACATTTACTACGACGATGCTTAAACCACCGCGACCCAATTTTAATGAACTGGTCTCTCAACTTAAGAATTTAGACATGACGAGTGTGGTTTTCCACACGTAACGACTGGTCTTGATCAAATTTCGCATGTGGCTTTTTATGGAAATCAACGAGAATTCATCCGAATTCCTCGAATCGGCGTCCTAGATTTAATTCCCAAGGGCGTGGTTTTCAAGCCCGAAGAAACGCAAAAACCCTTTTCCAAACAAAGAGTCGATTCTTCCCAACGGCGACCTCCTACCGGTCGTAGAAGAATGACACCAGGTGAACGAGTGTATAAGAACGGTGTGTCAATACCGCAAGATGGTCACATCGCGAAGATTTCTTGGTGGATTCCACAAGAAAAACAAAGCGACCGCTCAAGCTCTTCGGCACTCACATTGGATCGATGTTGTAGATCTTGTGGGTTGGACTCGGTGCATCGAATCATATGACAGTAACAAAAATCTATTCCATAAACTTATCGACTATTATGGACTGATTCCATAACCATCGGCGATGGAACGCTTTCTATCCATCGATGGTGTTGGAATGACGTCTATAGAATGTATAAAAATTATCACTTTCAAATGTCTTTTCTGCTCTCGCTCTAAAAAGAATTTACTTTCGTAGGCCAATTAATGATGATTATCCCGTGAATTGTGAATTTTCTAATGTTTCTATTTACATTAAGGATCGTGCTACAAGGGCCACGGAAAAATAACCTTTATATCTTGTCGTGAATCAAAGCATATTTTTCCAATCGATTTAGGTCCGAACAATGGACATATGGCATCAACGATTAGGACACCCTCAACCTTCTGCGATTTCTATTTTGTTTAATAAGAACCTTATTGATGTTAAAGGTTCCTTGCATTCTAAATTTTTATGTGATAGCGCCAATTAGGCAAATTGAGCAAATTTCCATTTAGTTTGTCTTCCAATAAAAGTACCCTTGTATTTGAAAAAGTTCATTGTGATTTATGGGGACCACTGCTTTATCTTTTGCCAAATTTAAATATTATGCTTGCTTGGTAGATGACTATTCTAAATACTCTTGGCTTATACCACTAAAGAAAAATCGGATTTCTTTGTTGCTTATAAAGCTTTTGAGCAGTTTGTGCTAAGACAATTTGGGAAGACCATCAAGGTTTTCCATTAGATGGAGGAGGTGAGTTTTGAATAATGCTTTATCTTCACATTTTCTTTCACAAGGTATTAAACATCAAGTGTCGTGTCCTCATACACCCGAGCAAACAGGTGCTGTCGAACGACGACACCGTTTTATTCGTGAATTAGGATTGACGATGATGTATCATAGTCATGTGCCATTGTCTATGTGGGTCGATGCTTTTCAAACTACGATTTTTTTAATAACTAGGTTGCCTACTTCTGTGCTAGGGAATGAAACACCATATTTTAAATTGCATGGAACTCATTTTGATTATAGCTCCCTACGTGTCTTTGGTTCTAAGTGTTTTCCATATATATGGGACACAAGAGGTCATAAGTTTGATCCTAAGTCTTGTTTATGTGTTTTTATAGGGTATAGTGAAAAACACAAAGGTTACAAATGTTTCAATCCCAAAACTAAGAAAATAATAATATCTCGACATGTGAGCTTTGATGAAAATGTTTTTCCGTATAAATCTGCATCTCCGATAAAATGTTTGTTGACAAGCTTATGGATTCTTGGTTACCATCTCACGAGATTACTGATTTTCCACTAAGTTCGAAGAAAGTGCAGTCGGATGTATTACCGGTTCCTATACCAAAGAACACATGACAATCGGACTATAGGAGATCATGAAACAGACCGATCCTACAAGTGAGTCTCCACTAGCGACTCATCATTCACACTCGATCTTTATTCAAGATGACGGGATGCATCTAGAACAGTGAGCAGAGCATTGTCTCCACCTCCATTGTTTTTATCAAATAGAGTTGAAGACACAGTTCAAAATTCCTTAGCGCAGAGGACGTTGTTGGTAAACAAGTTGTCGCAATTGAATCGACTCGGTTTTTGTCATCTCCAACTAATACTCATGTACCGGTACTTCTATGATTGATGGTGCAGAATCGGTCTACCAACAGTTCATACGAGCAAGAAGAGTTGCTTCAAAGTCTGCTCATCATCTTTGGCTGAAATATCACCGAACAAGTTCAGACGAAGCATTGCGACCTCGACATTCGATGGTCACCAGGTCACAGTCCGGAATAGTTAAGCCAAACCCAAAGTATGCTTTACATGTGTCTATATCTCATGATATACCTCCTGAGCCTAAAACTGTTAATAGTGCTCTAGCACATCCAGGTTGGAAACAGGCTATGATAGAGGAGTATCAAGCTTTACATCAAACCACACTTGGGAACTTGTTCCTAGACCAGCATGTAAATATAATAGGGTGTAAGTGGGTTTTTAAAGCTAAAATAAATTCTGATGGGCATTTGGATAGATTGAAAGCTAGACTTGTTGGCAAGGGGTGTCTTCAACTAGATGGTGTTGATTACACCGAAACCTACTCCTCTGTTATTAAACCAGAACCATACGCTTAGTTCTTTACGTGGCTTTAGTGAAAAATTGGCCAATTCGCCAATTAGACGTGAAAATGCATTTTTGCATGGATTTATAACAGAAGATTTATATATGGATCAACCACCTGGAATGAAAGATCCTAATTATCCTAATCATGTTTGCAAATTACAGCGAGCATTGTATGGTTTAAAACAGGCTCCGAGAGCCTGGTTTAATAGGTTGAGTATGTTTTTAATTGATTATGGTTTTTTTTGCAGTTTAGCTGATCCATCCTTGTTTGTCATGCATACATCGACAGTGTATTGGTTTTATTAATTTACGTGGATGATATGTTGTTAACAGGATCGTCTATGGCTCTAGTTCAGAATTTTTTGCAGGTCTTAAGCAAGGAGTTTTCCATGAAAGACCTTGGGCCATTGCATCATTTTCTAGGCATTCAAATTCAATCGACTGACTCTGGGTTACAATTGAATCAAACCCGTTATGCCTATTCAATTTTGGAAAGAGCTCAGATGGTGGATTGTCAACCGATGCCCACTCCACTTGTTCGACACGATCTTATTCTGCACCGACACGATGTGATCCCACCTTCTTTCGAGGGCTTGTGGGTTCGTTACAGTATTTGACACTAACCCGACCGGATTTGTCCTATAGTGTCAACTATATTTCTCAATTCATGCACAGTCCAACTTTGTCTCACTTAAAATATGTTCGTGATATTACGATATCTCAAAGGAACAATACATTTTGGCTTATTTTTTAAAAAAGATACCTCACTTGTTCTTAGTGCATTTTCTGATGCAGACTGGGCCGGATGTCCAACCACACGACGGTCTACTACAGGCTACTGTACTTTTCTTGGTTGCAATATCATTTCCTGGTGTGCCAAGAAACAACATTGCTATGCGTTCTAGCACGAGGCCGAGTATCGTTCCATGGCTCACATGAGCTTACTTGGCTTGGATATCTCTTACAGGACTTGCAAATATATCCCAAGCGTGCCTATTTTATATGGTGATAATCTTAGTGCACTACATTTAATCAATCGAAGATTACATTCACGCAGAAGCATGTTGCTCTTGACTATCACTATGTTAGAGAGCGTGTTGCTCAAGGGGTTTTGATCACAAGATACATTCCCTCAGCATATCAAATCGCTGATATATTTACGAAGTCCATGACAAAGGCTCGCCTAGCACAATTTCGACGCAAACTATGTCTCCACCCTGGACATAGTTTGAGGGGGGATATTAGCTCAAGGAGTAATAAGGACGAGTCCGCCTCTCAGGAGAAATAAGGATGCCGTGTTTTTAGGCTTGAGTAAAGGAGTGATAAGGTGAATTCTGTAAATATTGTATATTTGAATGAGTCTTTGTGGTTGAGATTCTTTGGGTAATTCGTTCCCTTCCAAGTGATAGTCTTCATTATTTTTCTCCTCCTTTTCAGCAACCTCTGTTATTATTCTTTTTATTTAAGCTGAATGTATACTGTCAATTGGATCATTGAGGTTTCACATTAATAAAATTACATCTTCTTCACTTTATTATCTAACTGTCCTACAAAAATTTAATTAGATTTATTAACAATTTTATCTTTTGTTTTATTTATATCTCTCATTTATATTAGTTAGTTTTTTTTTTAATGACAAGAAAATTTATTTTATTAAAAATTTAATTAACATTTTATTCTTTTAACCCCACAAACCTAAATTCTTGACTCTGCCCACTGCATGGATTAGTTTTGTGGGAAAGATGATTGGAATAATAAAGTCTGAGAATACATAGGTGATAAGGGAGAAGAAAGAAGTTTACCATGTAAGAAAGTGAGAAACACGGAGGGAAAGAGTCTAAGAGAGAGGGTGACATGGAGAAGGGCTTAGATAGAAATAGAATGAGAGAGAGAGAGAGATGAGAGAATGGGTATGTGAGGAGATGATTGGGATTTTATTTAAGAATATTTAAGTCTTCTAAGTTTATTTTTTCTTCATAATGTCATGTCATCTCATCTTAAAAAAAATTATTATAATGGATAAAATAAAATTTTATATTACTCAAATTAATATTTAAATATTTTATATTATAAATTAAATTTTACCATCGGACATTATCATAACACCTGAAACCTAAAGACAACAAATGAAATTTACCTCAAATCTTGTATAATAATAATAATAATCTTCAGATCTTTAGATTACATATTCATACCAAAATTTGTACATTATCACCTTGAACCTAAATTACATTGGCTTGTTAGCAGTGGGGATTTTGTTTTGTTCTAGAAAGATGCTTGGATTACCTGCCTCTTGTTGAGTTCGTTAATGTTGCAGCTTGTCTTTCAAATGGTATACGTGGTTTAGATAATATGGCGAACTTCTTTGTGGATGGCGCAGAGAATTGGAACTGGTCTCTTTTTGGTCATCTTCTGTAAAATAAGTCTGAATAGATCATAAACATAATGTGAATCATAAACACAAGATTCAACAATCACTGTAACATCCCTATTTGTATAGCCTGGTATATTTCACTATTCCGGTGAACGGTGTCGGTCCGGATAATTAAGGGGATTAGAATCATGTCTAAGACAACTAGATAAGCCCTGAACACAAATAATTAGTAATTGTCAATTAGTTAAGTATAAATAAGAAAAACAGAACACGAGAAGTTAAATGAGCCGAGAGTCACAGCGATGGGTGACTTTCTCGGGAATGACTTCGAGGTCAATTTAAACTCAAATTTCGAACCGTAAAATATGATGCCGCGGTCCTTAGGATTATTGCAAACATAGTGAAAAAGAGAAAATCACAGAAAAGAATTGTTAAGCAGGTCAAATAATTAGGTCAGGGCTGAAAGAAATATCGAATAACTTGCAAACCGGATTGAACCAGCGAGGGGCAATTTGGTCAATTCACCTCTAGAGCTGACACCTGACCTAACTGTTCAATAAAATTTAAGAAAGAAAATTTTTGGGATCGAGAATTAAATTAAAGAACTATTGAAAAATTTAGGAAAATAGAAAAAGAAAAAGAAAAGAAAATGTTTTATTGCATCACTTTGATGACATCACAAATGATATCAAAATAAAAATTAGTTTTGCCCAATAATTGACCAAGTCAAATAACCAATTAAAGACATAAAAAAAATTAAAAAGGATAATCACTCATCTTCCTCATCAAACCAGCCGGCCAACACTTTCTCCCTCGCTCTCCATTGCAAAACCTCCATCAAAGCTTGATCTCAAGCTTTTGTTTCCTCACTTAACCCTACTTTGCCCCTAAATTATTCCATTAAAGCTTGTTAACTTCACTTGGGAAGGTGATTGAGCAAGAAAGAAAGAGAAAAAAAAGGAGAAGAATTGAAGATTGAAGTGCAAAGTGGAGGTAAGCAATTTACTTTGAAAATTCTAGTTTCTTATTTGTGTATTTAGCTCAAGTAACTTAGATGTTAACTTAAATCAAAAGAAAATAATTGTTAAGGGACCAAATATAAAATTCGTCCATCTAGGGTTAGGATTTGATATGAATATGTTTGATGGTCTTGAATGGTTATTTAAAGTGAATTAAGTGTATAAATCATGAATATACACTTTAAAATTGCACTAGAGTTGAAATGCATGTAACTAGGATTTGGAGATTATGAAAAATTGAAGAAAATTTTGAGAATTGGCCAAATGATGTTATTGACCTTATTTGAGTTGAGAAATGGTCAATTGTGACCATTTGCGGTGTGTATGAATTATTGGAACTAAGTTCCAATTCGGATTGGTGAGGGTGAATCTACAGGCATCTTGACCTAGGTCCCTTTCAGAGACCAAAACTAAAAATTTACCAACTCAATTGGTGTGAGGCTAATTGAGAATGAAACTAGACACAAAATGACACATTTTTCATTTGGGAATCATGCTTAGAAAGTGACCATAACTTAGTAAACAATTAGGCCAAATCCGGAATTGGCAAACTAACCTGTACAAAAATAATCAAATGAACAGTAGTTACGTAAATGGCCATAACTTGGTCTAAGAAGGTCCAAATGACCTAAATTTTTACCGATAGAAAGTTGAGACATAGCCCTACAACTTTCATGAAGAAAACAAACCAAAAATTTGACCATAAGCTGTCCAAAAACTCACCTGCAATCAACCCACAAAAATTGCCATTAACCAGTAAATGCCCAGAATTATGGGTAACACCAAATTCGGCCAGCCATGTTCAAATGGCTATAACTTGTGCTACAAAACTCTAAATGGAGTGATTCAAAAAAGGAAATAAATTTAAGACAATAAGGAACAACTTCTATGAAGAGAGCTTAGCCAAATTACCACAACAATTTGACCAATAGAACAGTGCAAAATAAGACATCAAATCTGAAATTTTGGAAGTTTTACCTAAGAAACTTAAAGTTTGAGAAAACAACCAAAACTAACAAATTAGGTAACCAAAATGTGGTATGTGGGTGAAATTAGAATTCTCATACCTATTAAGCATTAGAAAGTCAATAAATTGACTTGAATAGTGCCATGAATACTAACCCCGACATGAAAATTTTCAAGAACGTAAGTTTAAGCATATTGGGGCTAGAATTGAGCATATATGAATGTAATTATTGGATTTATTATGAGATAAGATATTGAAATACTGTCAATTATGTGTTTCAGCTAAAAAAAAAAAAGACCCGAAAAGTCTAAGGGACTGAGTCAAGACTTAGAGACTACTCATGTCAGGTTTGTGCACAATAAATTATGTAATTATTTTCTAAGTGAAAATTTGACTTGTTATGCTTTATGGAAACGCTGTATTATTTATAAATTGTGTTGCCACTTTGTGACTGCAAAAAAATGATTTTTTGTTGAAATTGTTTGGGATCTTTTCTAAATTATTTGAGAACATTATTTTGAATTGATTTGTGTTCACACTTAGCATGACAGTACCACATTATTCTTCCTCCATCTATGGGGTTTAAATCATTTATTTTCCTCCCTCTCTGACTTACCAGTTGAGGTTGTAGATCGGATGAGTACTCATTAGCTAGCTAGCCACCTCCCTCTTTGATTTCGATTAGTGGGGTTGTAGATTGCTTTGTCGTGATGTACAATGCGGCATTGATCGGAAATTTTATGTCATGGCTTAAGTTGTGTATGAATTAGCAATACTGTGTTTATTAAATTATTTGACCAAAATTATGCTATAATGAGTTTGATAATTTGCAAAATATTTAAATTGTGATTTATCAATAAATGTTATATGTACTGCATTTCAAATTTTTATTGTGTACCACTGAGCATTTTTATACTCAGCAATAATTTATTTTGCTGTCGCAGATAATGGCAAGGAGAAAGCAGCAGGGTGAGCTGCTGAATTGCTAAGGACTTTACTGATATTTTTGTACGGGTATTTGTTTATACCCTTGTAGTTATTTGATGTAAATATTATAATGTTATATGTATTAATGTAAAGTTGAGCAGTTGTAAAGTAAATTGTAATATTGTTATTTTGGATTTTCTTTTGTAAATTAAGATTTGTATTTGTAAATTAAGTACTATATGCAATGTGAATGAATTTATGAAGTATTTGAGATGACAAACTTTGGTTGAATTGTGGACTTAAATTGAATTGTGTTGATTTGAGTTGTTTTGGTGTTGGGAGTTGTGAAAATAAATATTGAAAGTGTTTTTTACAAGTTTTTGAAGAACTCTTTTCTCAAAATATAAACGGCACTCTGCCGAAATTTTTCCAAAATTTGGGGACAAATAAAAATGGATAAAAATTTTTACTAGTTTTGAATTTCAATTAAATATTTTTAATTTCTATCAAAATGCTCACCACTTCCAAAAAGTAAGAAAATGATTTTAAAATCCCTTATAGGTACTTAATGAGTTATCGATAAGTGAAGTTCGGTAGTTCATTAGGTATTCTACGGGATCATGTTATGCCTTACAGAGAGGTAAGGTGTTACAATCACCATAATAATGGATCTTGAATAAATAAATTCTCACAGGTCTACAAAGCGTACCTGATGCGGAGTTTTACTTGAGTCATGACAGTAATTGAGAGAGACCCTTTGATTTAATAAACTGATTTCTCCCTTTTGACCTTTCTTTATTCACACATAATAATTTAGCGATGGAAAACTTTATTGAGATACCCTGTTATCTCTAACTTTATGAAAGAGAATGTGTGTAACCTTATAGATAGAGAGAGAACCAGCTTATATATATATCCAAGACTTAATCTGATACGTCCATCATCCTTATACAATTAGAATTATAATTTACTTTAACGAGAGTAATTCTTATACAATTAGGATTTGTATTAATTAAAATAAATATTAATTGATATTGGGCTAATATTAATTACTGGACAAAATCTTACATCTTCTTGATTATAGTGTCATCCTAAGAATTTCAGCTATTCTTCCCCTCCATCCTGATGCCTCCTAATTTTGGGTCCAGTGTTTTAGTGTGGTCTTTTTCTAAGAATGGGAAATTTTCTATCAAGTCTTCTGTTAGTTTGTTAGAAGTGCATGATGGTAATTCCCCGGATCGAGATTGGGAGCTTGTTTGGTCTTAGAAGGGGCCTCAGCGTATTCAAACTTTTCTCAAGCTTGCCATGCAAGGAAAAATTCTTACTAATTACCAGCAGAGCTATAGAGGCATGACTAATGACCTTTGCTGCTTTTCTTGTGGCCATGTTACAAGATGTTACGCATACTCTTAAAGATGGCGTTGTTGCTAGGCATATTTGGATGGGACTTATTGCCGGAGATAAGTGGTGTTCTTTCTTTAATGGTGGTATTAAGGAGTGGATTTCAGCCAATTTACGTTCAGATTTGGTAGAATTGATGAAGATTGGAGCCTCACTTTTGGAATAGCTAACTAGCTATATGGTGGATTTGGAAGTGGCGGAATGGTTTTATTTTTAGTGGTGATGATCTTCCTATTGATCCCATCCTTATTGTTCTGGCTAAAATTAAAGAAGTTCATAGTGCATGCAAGGTTTGTTAAATAATCTTACTCGGTCCACTTTTGAAATTCTAGTTAGATGGGTTTCTCCTGCTTATGATTAGATCAAGGTTAACTCTGATGGGAGTGTGCTTTAGGGTAGGGGTGCTGCAAGTGGCTTGATTCGAAACTCCTTTGATAACTGGATTTCGGGTTTTTGTTGTAATATTAGCTTCTGTGATGTCTTTTGTTCTGAACTTTGGGGCATTTTTTATAGTTTGAGGCTCACCTGGTGTCTTGATTTTAGACAGATTATTGTTAAAGTTGATAATGTGGTAACCTGCCAAGTTCTCTATAATGGGGAGGAGGTGTTCAGTATTTATGGTTCTATTATTGATGCAATTCATCAGTTGTTGGGTCATGAGGCCAATGGGTGTGTAGACATCATGGCTCATCATGCTCACCACTTTCAGTTTGGTTTGTCGATCCTCACCCATCCCCCTTCCGGTCTCTTGTCTCTTTTTTGGGGTGATGCTTCTGAAACTATTTTCTCGTGCTTAGTGGCGATTTGAGTTTTACTTTTTCCCTTTTATTTTAAAAAAATAATAATAATAATTTTAAAAACTACTAAATTTATTCTTATAAAAAGGTAAAACTTATACCTACAACTTCATTTCGTCCTTGCCAATTAGAAATTAAGCATTATGTAATATATCTCAAATTTTTCGTTCATCTCTTTAATCTTAATTAAAATATCTCTATTATGATAACCATATAGTGTTATTTACAACCGTAGTCATGCATCAACACTAAATTTGGTAATTGCATAGTGTGGAATACGTTTTTCCTTATATATTATGTATAATTCTTATTATATTATAAATTTTACATATTTAATAAAATTATTAAAAATAGAATTAATTTCAATTATATTATAATTCACATTGCAAATTAATTATTCCTATTTTAATATGAGTAAAACTTTATTTATTTCTATACATAATCCTTTTTGAGTGTAACTATATTAATAAGGTAGTGAAATTCTATATAAAAAAATTATCCTTATATATTTTTTATAATTTGAATATAACTGTTCTAATGAGGTAACGGATTTCTATATAAAAAAAAAAATCCTTGTATATTTTGTATAATTCCTATTATCTTGTAATCTTTACATATTTAACAAAATTATTAAAAATAAATTTAATTTCAATCCTATTATAATTTACATTGCAAAATTAATTTATTCCTATTTGAATAGAGTAAAACTTTTTTTTTTTTTTTGTCGATGAATATAACTATACTAATAAGTAGGCAAATTTCTATAAAAAAAAAAATCCTTGTATATTTTGTATAATTCCTTTTTATGTTATAATCTTTACATATTTAACAAAAATTATATAAAAAAAAATTTAATCTCAGTCCTATTATAATTCACACACAAACAATCAAAATTTATACCACAAAATTGTATATTCAATGGGATACGAGTACCATTTACTTGTAATAATATTGATATTCTCTGTTCATTTTTGTTTTAAATTTAAATTTTTAACATTTCTCTTATATTTACAAAATTTATATAAGAGACTATATAAATTAATAAAAAATATATAAAATTAAATTTATATATTTATGAAAATTTTAAAATTATGATGTTATATTTTATTTTACAAAAATAAATCTCATTTTTATTTTTCACTCATAAATTAATAATTTCTTATTTAATTGTTTTATTTTCACCTTTTTAATAACATTTAAAATATCATATTCCTAATTTTATAACAAAATATTCTTATAAAATATATTTATCTAATAATTTTTAATTTTGCAAATTTTCAATGCAAAAAAAAATGTTACTTTTAGACTACTAAAAAACTAAAATATATACAAATCAAACTTATTTTACTTAAGAAAAAAAAAACAGATTTTAGATGATTCTAATTATCATTAGCTAAGTTATATACATTATTGTTTTATCATTTCGATCTTCAAGCAATATTCTTATTTCTAAATGAATTATAATATTTTTTTATTATAAATAATTAAAAAATAAAAGTTATTAGCAAATAACAAATCTTAATTTATAAAATTTAAATATTTATATTCTCAAACCATATTTATAGTATTTTATTTACAATATTTTAATTAATTAAAGTAATATATTTTAATAATTTTATTTCATGTATTTTCTTATAGTATTTTAACCGAATAAAGTATTATATCTTATTCATTTTATTTCCATAAAATTTTTTAAATTAATTTTAATTAAGAATAAAATATAGTCATGATATTTTTATATAGTAAAAATAAATAATTAAATTTAATTGATTATGAAAAATAATATATTATGATAATATTATATTATAAGAGAAAATTAATAAAAAATTAAATTATAAATATTTATAATAAATATGAATAACATATAAATAACATGCTATGTATGTCAAAATAAAACTAATATATTCAAAAACGGACGACAAAATTTTAGAATTTGATAGATATTTTAATTTATCTTTTAAAATTGAAAGAAGTAATAATAAAGAATAAAAATGAAAAAAAGCAATAGTGGAACGGGAAATACAAGGTGAGGAACATCACAACTCATTGTACGCGGGCGCTTTGCCCAGCGGGCCTTTATCTTGGTTCGGGCAACAGGGTGGATACTGTAAAAATTATTATATTTAAATTTAAATTTAAATTTAATTAATATTATTAAAATTTATATTTATTTTAAATTTATTTAAAAATTATTTTTAACTATTTAAAATTTATTTTTAATTATTCAAACTCATCTCAAACTCTATTATTATTACCTGAAAAAAATTTAAATTCATTTAATTTTATATATTTTAGCTAATATTTTATATAAAAAATTATTCTAATTAATAATTTATATTTTAAAATTTTAATAAAAATATTTAAATTCTATTTTATATAAAATATATAAAAATTTATAAATATTATTATAAATATATATATTTTATATTTAATTAAATATTTATATAAATAAATTCGAATAACAAAAATTTAATATATAAAATTTAACTCCAATTTAACCTTACAATAATATTAATTTTTAAATTTAAATTCATTCTAAATTTAATTATATAATATTTAAATATATTTTATTAAAATTTAATTAAATGGAGTACCTATAAAAATGTCACCCGTCGCCACCTCTACCTTTACCATTACACCAGTTCTTCCTTCGGGAGTCAGAGGTCTCCTTCTCTCTTACTCATTTATTTATTCTAATTATTATCAGAAATAGCTACCTCATCGTTCATATCCCATTAGTCGTTACCTATTTCGTTAGACCTTCATTAAAAAAAAAAAAATCTCCAATGTGGATAGGTAAGTGCATAATGGGAATTAAAGAATTGTCCATATTAATATATATAGATATTAATAAATTTAATATTTTTATATTTTTTTAATTTTAATACATAAAAATAATATAATCTCTTAATTTTTTATTAATTATTTTATTATTTTTTATCTCTCAACTTTTTAATAAAGATTTCATAATATAAATAGTTAAAATTTATCTATATGTAATGAAAATATAAATATATATAATTAATATATATTAATAAATTATAATAACTTATTATAGTATTAAAAGAATAATTATTACATAATTTATAATTTAAGAAATTAATAACTAATTTATAATTTAAAGCAATTAAATAACTAATTAGTATTTTATAAATAAATTTTCACTTAAAATAATTTCATAATCTTATGCCATAGCATATATATATATATATTAATTTTCTCTTTTTATTAAAAAATAATATAATAATGTGTAATAATAAATTTAATTATAAAAATTTTGAGTTTTGATAATTAATTATCAAAGAAAATAATCATTTTAATTATAAAATTAAAATTAGATAATGATATTTAAAAAAAATAAAGGACAATTAAATTTAGTATAAAAGTATAATAATTATTAAATAAGATAAATTTTTTATGGATAATATCGTATGATAATACTATAAAAGAACATGCCGCATGATAATAGCATGAAATAAAAAGTCACGTGTTAACTTCTTGAAAATATATTTCTATTTTAATAATAATAATAATAATAATAATAATATATAAATGAGCTAACTAATAATATCACAAAAAAATCGATAACATAAAGGATTAATTATTAAAAAATTGAAAATTATAAAAATTTTAGAATTTAATTATAGAATTTTTTTTTCAATTAACCCTAACATAAATCAAGAGGCAATGCATTCCCATAATTAACTAATGAGTCTGCGCATGCATATAATAATAATAATAATAATAATAATAATAATAATAATAATAATAATAATAATAATAATAATAATAATAATATAGAAAATTGGAACTTCTTAAATTAAGTGTTTGCAATGAGTAATATATTTGCAATTGATTTTGGCATGGAACATAATTTATAGTATACAATAAATTATTACTTTTGAAAATTAAATATAAAATTGTTTTAGTTTTCTAATTTTAAATTTTCATATGATAATACCTCATATGGTTTTCAATTTCAATGCATGTTTGACCTTTTTCTCTTTCACAATTACATTATTTGATTTTAAATTATTATAAATTCAACAAAAAAATATATTTATCATACATAAGTCATTAACAATAATTGTAGTATGAAATTGCATCATTATCATTGACACTTTAAATGGTTATATTAATGCACTGAATTTATTGGGGAAAAAAAAATAAAAACTTATAGAAATAGTGAATTTTTTTAATTTTATTTATTTATTATTAATTTTTAGAGGGAGAGAGTGTCAAATAAATTACATATTAATATAAACTTATATAAGTGATTTGAGGGTTTTTTTTATATATATATCAAAATAATTAATCAATTTAATATTACAATCCAACACCATTTACTTTATATTCTTTTAATGTAGGATTTTCAACATTTGTATATATCATAAACTTTTAAAAGTTTGACTTTCATTGATATTGAATTATTAGTTTAATAATTTTTCTAAAATTTTAACTAATAAAATAAAAGGGTGAGTTTTTAAAGCAATTACTTTTTGCACAATAATATATTCGGGTGAAGATTTTTTTTTAGTTTCAAACTTCGTGGATGAATATAAGCAAATAAAATAAAAATTCAACATAGACTAATGAATGGGTAATAGAAAGCTAATAATTTTAATAGCATAAAGATAGAAAAAAAAATTATAATATATATGAAAGCTAAAACTAAAAAATTAGCTTACAAAAGTATGCCACCTCATTTCATATGATCTTTTAAAAGTTGTCATATGGTAAAAAGTGACTTATAAAAATGTGCAACTTAATCTAATAAGCATTTTTTTTTAATTGTCATGTGACATATTAAAAAAAATTATTAATTATTTTATTTCAAATTTTGAAATTAAATAATATATATATATATTTATATGTTTTATCAAATACAAAATTATATAAAATATAATTAAAATTTATATAAATTATTATTAAAAATTATATTAAATATAAAATTTTATCATTACTATTAAAAATTATATTACAAAATTTTATTATCTACTATTAAAAAATTTATATTACATAGAAAATTATATCAACTATTATTATAAAATATATCAAATATGAGTTGTTAATAAAAAATTGTATTAACTGCTATTAAATAATCACCATTTAACATATTAATCAACTTAAAAATAATAATTAGTATATTAATAACTTGAAAAATTATATAAGTGATTATTAAAAGTTTAATTTATTAACATTAAATTAAATCTATTATTCAATTCTCTTAAATACTGAATATAAGAAATTATTAATTGTTACATTTATCATCGAGAACATGTTTTTATTACTCATACACCATCTTCTTCTAATTGCCATTATATTATAAAAATATTATATTATTAAATTTTTATTAAAGCCTATTTGTAGAATAATAGATAATAATTATTTTTAAAAATAAAAATTTAATTTAATTTAAAAAGGCATATAATTATTTAAAATTTTAATATAAATTAAATTATATTTATCATAGTTAATTAATAAGTGTAATTTAAAATATCAAATATAAAATTAAAAATTAAATTATATTATTAAAATAAAATAATAAATAATTTATGCATTGCCAAGCTAAAATACTAACCTATAAATGAAAATTAAGAAAAGGGTGAAAAGTGAAAATTGCAAAAAATTATAAAAATAAAAATAAAAGAGAAACACGCTCTTTGATCCTCCGTCTTTCACTTGACAAAATCCTAGTTTTATAGCCCCTCTGTTTTTCCCCTTTTCGTTGTGCCGCCACCGTTCTATGCGCCTCCATCATCATCACCATTCTCCTCCTCCTGCCTATACTCGCCAAGAGCTTGGGTTTCCAGGGGTTTCTATCACCTTCCGAGCTGGATTCTCTCTCCTTTATCTGGCGAATCTCTATGCGCCGCTGGTTCAGCGGTTTTGTTGATTAGGCTTTGGTGTATCGAGCCTCTTTCTTCCCCACATACCATCTATTTTCTCTCGATCCCTAAACACATCACTCATCATTTCCAAACCTAGGGTTTAATGGTCCATTTCATTTGGCATGCTTTCTCAATTAGGGCAACGTTGATTGGTTGCTTGCTTGCTTGCTTTGGTTTGATTGCCTTGTATATTATTTAGTTTTTACATTTTTGAGGGTTTTGGGAATTTGGATGGCATTGGGGGATTTGATGGCGTCTCGGTTTTCGCAAACTTCGGTACCTTTGGTGACCAATCACTGTGATGACTATGCTTCCAGTCGTGGCGAGGACGCTGGAGATTTGGCCTCGCAGAGGAGAGATTTGGAGACTGCTAGCAGTAGTTATGGCAATGCTGCCGTCGCCACGACAAGTATGGCCTATTTGCCCCAGACTATTGTGCTCTGTGAGCTTCGTCATGACGCATTTGAAGCTCCCGTGCCCACTGGTCCATCTGACAATGGCCTTGTATCCAAATGGCGTCCCAAGGACAGAGTAAGCCATGAGTTTCACTACATATCCCTTTGTTTTGTTATTATTTCAATTTGTTGTTAATCGGATGAGATTAAGCCTATACTTCCCTTTTTGGGGGTTTTCTTTAGTAGTCGATTTTGTACTGTGTAAATGTATCGCAAAGTTATTCCAACGAGGTTCACTTCAATACAAGTGATTGGTAAATACAACAGCTATCTACCCGAACAATGCAGGGGCTATAGTCAAATGATTTCGATCCTTGGTTATTTTTTTAGCCTTCATACATTAGAGCTTGATGGAACAGACTATGCTGCAGCATGGGTCATTTTCCAATTGGTTTTGCCTTGGTTATTCATATCCTGTACATGAGTATCCATTAGCATCTGCAGAGAAATTGGAAAAGCCAAGATAAATAATTGCATTTATCCAGGAAAATGTGCCCTTGTGATAGGATGGTAAGTTTAATGGTTGAAGGCTTGGATACAGCCTTAACAAGTATGCATGAACCTGAAAGTTCCTCATTGTCTACCAAAAGTACTTGATTGTTTATTCTCATAAACAGGAAGAATGATGCTTTCAACAAAAATTGTTAGAGAGAGCTAATCAATTTTCCATTTATTGTTTTCTGGGAAATGGTAGATTCTTTAATGGCAAGCGAAAGTAGGGACAATAAGTGTTCAGCCTATTTTTTCCCCAAATGCTCTGCTTTGTAGAGTTTCCCAAAAGAGGGTAGTGCATCAGTTAACATGTAAAATCTAGATGACGGTGTGTTGTTGAATGACAATTTGACAGCTTAAGCTTAACGGCATGATACGAGGATAGTGTAATATGATACAGTTGATGTCTTGATTGATTTTGACTCTTTCATATTTACTAGGATTGGTCACGTTGTTTCTTGTGATTTGGAACTGTAACTTTGGGCTTAAGAAAATTTTCAGTAACCATAAGAGAAGGGAGGAAAAAGATTGAAGCTGCTAAGAGTGCTAGTGATCTGGTCTGGCACATGCTAATGCTTCTACAGTATCTCACATCACCAAAGGAACTTCGTTGTTTTACATGGATATGTTTTCTTTTGTTGATAGGGGCTTGTGAAGGAATTTTGTTTATTTTGTTGTGTAATACTGTTTGCTTTGCCTTGATATTTGCTTGTGGTCATGTCTAATTTTGGTTTATAAACATCATAGTTGATTGGTGCTTTTCCTTAAGTGTTATGCTTGTAACTTACATGTTTACATGTATGGATGTTCGGTTTAACTCTGAACTTTCTGTGCAGATGAAGACGGGATATGTAGCTCTAGTTTTATGTTTAAACATTAGCGTTGATCCACCTGATGTCATAAAGATATCACCTTGTGCCAGAATGGAGTGCTGGATAGGTGCTTCTTTGAACTGCTAATTCTTACCTTGGAATTCTTGTATACTTACCATCTCTTCCCTTGTATCTCTACCTCATCTAGTTGTAGTTTCCTATTCAAATTTATTTTTAAATGAAGATGTCAATTGCATAGTTTCTAGAATTGTTTTAGGAGAGTGCTCTGCTCTGTTTCTATTGTCTTGTTTATTTCTGTAACTTGTGGAAAGGGGCGGACGGTAAGCATATTTGAGAATTTTACTTTAATTTTTTTACATTGTCTAACAAGTTTTAAGCTAATTTACTTTTTCTGTTATCTTCTTCACTTTTTGGTGAACAAGTTGAGCATAATAAAAAGTGCATCCATTTTGAAGAAAGTACTCTTTTCGTAGGTAGAATAAATAAATGCTCCTTTGGAGATTGTAACTTCTTCCTCTTGGGCAGATCCATTTTCAATGGCACCTCAAAAAGCTCTTGAAACAATTGGGAAAACCTTAAGTGTGCAGTATGAAAGGTGGCAACCTAAGGTGAGGATATTTTTGTCATGCATTTCTTGTTTGAAAATATGTTTTTGCTTCCTTTTTCAATGTATGTTGTCAATTAATGTAGGCTCGTTATAAAGTTCAACTTGATCCTACAGTGGATGAAGTTAAGAAACTTTGTAATACATGTCGAAGATATGCCAAGTCTGAGAGAGTTCTGTTTCACTATAATGGACATGGTGTTCCAAAGCCAACTGCTAATGGTGAAATTTGGCTGTTTAATAAGGTATTTTTCTTGTACTTATCCAATATTCCTTGTGCAGTGATATTTTTCACATGCTTAAACTTTGTCCACTCTGGTCATAATTGTAGCAGAGCTATACACAGTATATCCCTTTGCCAATCAGTGATCTTGATTCCTGGTTGAAGACACCATCTATCTATGTTTTTGACTGCTCTGCTTCTGGGATGATTGTCAATGCCTTTTTAGAGGTATTCACCAATTTTCATACCATTAATTTTGTTATAATGATGGCCATTGGTCACTGTGATGTTGAATTTTGATGGTACTGTTTCTGTTGTATTATTCTTGCAATTGGTCTGACTTTTAATGTGATTGTTGGATTATTCTTTTGCTAGCTTCATGACTGGAATTCTTCTAGCTCTACTGGATCTGTAAAGGACTGTATTTTGCTTGCAGCCTGTGAAGCACATGAGACTCTTCCTCAGAGTGCAGAATTTCCTGCTGATGTGTTTACTTCTTGCCTCACTACACCTATCAAGATGGCATTGAGATGGTGAAACTTGTCTCTTTTTCTGATTTAAAATTTGAAAAATGCATCAACCTTTCTTTCCTCTTCATATTGTTACTTTTGGCATGAGCATTATGGTCATTTGCTGCTTTCACATAATTTGTAGTGCGGGTATTGCATTTCTGTATATTAGTTTTGGGTGTGTTTTTCCCACTGACTTCCTGGATATGCTCTTTGTTGTGAGTTGTGACATAACTAAACTGTTTTATTCATATTTCAAATTATTTGATCAAGGAGTTAACAGTGTTTGTTGGGTAAGGACAAGATAATTGTGAACTTATAGTTGGTGTGCCATACTTAGGGAAGCTTCTTTGTGACAAGGCACGTGGCTTCTATGAGACTTGTTTTCATGGGCCTTTTTTATATACTGTGCACACACTATATCAGGAAAAAAGTCTTTCCTCTTGATTAGTTCTATTGGTGATGGTTCAATTCAATTGGAGTTGGCTGTATAAATCCTGTTTATTCATTTCATTCTGTTCAAATCTTGTTGATTAGAAAATTTACATTCTTTTATGCGCTAAATGAGTTTTGGATACAGTTGAAAGTTATTGTCCACATTAGCACTTTGATTTGGGATTTCTTTGATAATTTTAATGATAATGGCGTACAGTATGATGAAAAGTAAACAATATGATAGCCCTTAACTGATTCATGATTGATTGACCAGAAGGTGACACCTACGAGAAAAGTTTTCCATTAATGCCCTTATCTGATTAACTCTCTTAGTTTTGTTTTTTGGTACCTCTGATGAATGTTTAGACATTGTCTGTCAGAATGCTACATGAAGTGAGTTTTGTATATTTTATTACTTAATCATGTATAAACACAGTTGTTCTATACATATAACTCAAGAAATGTACTTAGATTAAATTTATCAGAAACTCCAAGTGGAAATCTGTGTTTTTTTTTTGGGTAGCTGATAAGGTGTTTTTTTTTTTTTTGTGGTTTCTATTTTGGTGGGAATGGAGGGGCAACTAAGCTTAATGGGTGCCAATTGGTTTGGCCTCTCAACTTTATTCTTATTATGTTTCTAGATCTTGTAATTTTTGAATCAAATGTGCACCATGAATTTGTAATAGCTAGGCTGCCCATGTTTTTATCTTTCTAGTCAGCCTAGATAGGGTCTTAGTTCATTGGATGCATTGAGGGCTGCATAACAGCCCTCCCATTACCGTTGTCTCTCTCTCTCTCTCTCTCTCTCTCTCTCTCTCTCTCTCTCTCCCATTTTTCTATGTGTATAATTTTCTACTTTTGCCTTGTATTTTACTTCTTTGCCTTCCAACACTTGAAGCATTAGGTTAATTTCATCCCTTTATTTGCATGAATGCATGGCATTCACTAACAAGTGTAGAACTCAATAAAGTGACAAGGACATCACTGTTCCCCTTTTATAAAATTTTGATGGCTGATTCTCTCTTTGGTCATGCCTATTTGAGGGTTATGTAACGTTATAATGTATACTTTGAAAATCTACATAATTTTTTTTTTCCCTCCCCCTTCAAACTCGAGGAATTTATGTTTGTAGCTATGTTGGGACAAGGATGAATTCTTTGTGCTCCCTCTTTGACATGCATAAATTTGCTTACTGGATCCTCATTTTATGCCTGAACATTGTGCCCATTGAAGGCATAAATTTTTGCAAGTCTTTGCCATTCATCTGTTGGTAACAGAAGAAATGCAAGCACATGTTTTCAGAAGTAATTCTCTCCTTGCATTGTTGTTGCCTATAAACAGATGCATCAATTGTTTCTTGGAGTTGCTGAGTTGTTGTCAGATGGTGTGAACATTGCAACTGTAAGTTTTACATGTAAAAGTTTTCTCACTTTCTTTATCATGGGATATCGAATCTTCCAGATATAATCATCATTTGGGTTTGAGTAACTCATATGGGATGCATTGAAAAATTTATTTCTTGCTACTTGTTCTGCTGTTTATGGGCTGATTTGGTAAACACATGCTATGTCTATATTCTGGTATGATTTTACTTCTTTGGGCTGCTGTTTGCTTTATTGGATTTTCTATATGGAGTTGCCTTGACAATGTATTTTTTATATGGTTTGTGTTTTCTTTATTATGTTTATTGATAATCAATTATCAATTCATTTGTCGTGCTTGCTAATTTTTTTGATCATTTGTTCTGTGTTTCCTAGGTTCTGTAAACGCTCATTATTACACGAGTCTCTTGACTATTCATTAATAGATAAAATTCCTGGTCGGCAAAATGATCGTAAAACTCTGCTGGGAGAACTGAATTGGATCTTTACTGCAGTGACAGACACAATTGCCTGGAATGTTCTCCCCCATGGTAAGTTCTTTAAATAAATAAGACTGTTTTGGTCTTTCACATGCACTTTCTTTGAGTTGGTATTTTTTATCAGTTAGGTGGTGCACCAACACCTTGTTTTCCTGTGTAGATCTTTTCCAGAGACTGTTCAGACAAGATTTGTTAGTTGCCAGTTTGTTCAGAAATTTTTTACTGGCTGAGAGGATTATGCGTTCTGCAAATTGTTCACCAATTTCTCACCCAATGTTGCCGCCAACTCATCAGCATCATATGTGGTACTAGAAAAGACATTGGTTGAGCAAATTCTGTTGTGTCAATAGATTTATCTACAATTTTGTTATTTGTTTGTAAATTCATTCCACTATCTTATTCATGTTCACTGCAGGGATGCATGGGACATGGCTGCTGAAATTTGCCTCTCTCAGCTTCCATCTTTGGTTGAGAATCCTAATGCAGAGTTCCAGGTGTGTAATGGGTTTTGATGTAATTATCACAAGCTTCTGAATTTTGGAAAAATGATGCTTCTGTTTTCTTGGCTTGTATCCTTTTATTGTCTGTGTTTAATGTGTGTTTGTTTTGTTTCAGCCAAGTCCTTTTTTCACAGAACAGCTAATGGCTTTTGAGATTTGGTTGGATCATGGGTCTGAAGAAAAGAAGCCGCCAGAGCAGTTGCCTATTGTTCTTCAGGTTTTTTTTTCCCCATGTTATCGTCTGGTTTGTCATTTACTTCTCCTTTCTATGTCATGGTGTATGTGTATATATAGTAGTAGGCAATTAATAGTTAAAGGCACTACTAATTGGTTTTTTACTTTAATCTATATCTTTTCCTGTGATCTATTCTTTTTTTTTGGCATTTCCCTTTTTTTTTTTTTGAATTCTTTATTAACATTACAGGTTCTACTTAGTCAATGCCATCGGTTTAAAGCATTGGTGCTTCTTGGGAGATTCCTTGATATGGGATCCTGGGCTGTAGACCTGGTGCTTCTTAATCTTATCTTTGTTGCTGTTTTTTTTTTTTTTTTTTTTTTTTTTTTTCTTTGCTGAAATATAAGCTTCTTATTCCTGGTTTGTGATATCTTCATTAAATTTAAGTTGCTATGGGACTTGTAGGCCTTGTCTGTTGGAATATTTCCATACGTTTTGAAGCTGTTGCAAACAACGACGCCAGAACTAAGGCAAATTCTTGTCTTCATATGGACAAAAATTTTGGCACTTGATAAGGTATATAACAAAGTGATATTTAACTAGAATGTCATGTATTTTTCCGAGTGCATGTATATTAATAACTTGTCTTCCTTGTGCTGTTTTGCTTTGTTGTTAATCTTGTTGCAAATTCGGGTATTTTATCCAAGTTTCTGTGTTTTATATCTGTCAATCAACAATAAATTTGCGTAGAATTTGGACATGCAAGCTTTGTATAACTTCTCAGGAGCATAATGATTTTCACAAGCTTGTGTTCATGGTGAATTGGTGATAATATTTTTCTGCTTAAGTTTGACAAAATAACATGTAAATTTAGGTGAAAGTGACTTGTTTTCCTGGCAACCAAGAGATACAACGCACGCGCGCACACACACACACACACACACACACACAAGAGAGAGAGAGAGAGAGAGAGAGAGAGAGAGATGTTGGGAGATGATGAATTTGTTGACGTTATCACCATGGGTTATGCTATCTACCCATCTAGGATGCTAAATTGGTTGCAAGGCTTCTTTTTTTTTTTTTTTTTTTTCTCTCTCTCTCTCTCTCTCTCCCCCCCTTTATTGACCATCACTTATGAGTCTGTCTTGTGGTTCTCAGTCGTGCCAGGTTGATCTTGTTAAGGATGGTGGACATGCATATTTTATCAGGTTTCTTGATAGCATGGAAGCATATCCAGAACAGCGAGCAATGGCTGCATTTGTTTTGGCTGTTATTGTTGATGGGCACAGAAGGGGTCAAGAAGCTTGTATTGAAGCTGGTGTAGTCCAAGTGTGCTTGAAACACCTTCAGTGTTCAATGCCAAATGATGGTCAAAATGAGCCTTTATTTCTTCAATGGCTTTGCCTTTGTCTGGGAAAGTTGTGGGAGGATTTCACAGAGGCTCAAATTATAGGCTTGCAGGCAGATGCGCCAGCTATATATGTTCCTTTACTCTCTGAGCCCCAGCCTGAGGTTTTAGTTTTTTAGATTATGTTGCTACACTAGAGATCATATTTATGTTCACATAGATATATCACTTCTTAATTATAGAACTTATTTTGTTCCAGGTTAGGGCTTCTGCTGTCTTCGCATTAGGTACTTTGCTTGATGTTGGAGGTGATGCATGCAGAGATGGTGTTGGAGGTGATGCATGCAGAGATGGTGTTGCAGGTGATGATGAATGCGATGATGACGATAAATTTAGAGCTGAAATCAGTATTGTTAGAAGCCTACTAAGTGTTGTTTCAGATGGAAGCCCACTTGTTAGGGCAGAGGTTGCTGTAGGTATGCAATAATTATCAAATTTTTGTTGGGTGCTTGGATTTTTAATCACTTCCTGGATTTCTGTCTGTTCTTGTAATTATTTATATATTTCAATTGGTTGCTGGTTAAAACAATTCCCCTCCCAGCTTTTTTAAGTATTGAGAAACAACTTCCCACCTTAAAAGCCCTCTTTTTTTACTTTCTTTCCACACAACTTGAAAAACGATATGGGTGTTAAGTCATTTTTTCTTCAATGCAAAAACATATACCCACTGAAGCCTACTAACCCAGAATTTTTTGCCCTTTGTCTTAGCCGCTGCTACTAGAGCTTTCTATGACAGGGTAATCTTATTACCTTTGGCCATCCAGTCTAAGAATGTTTGAAATTCAGTAGCTGGACTGCAGGTTGTTGTCATTAACTATTATTGTTCACCTGAAGAACATAAAAGTGCTGCTTTACCTAAACATTTGATGGAAGTCATTATGTGTTATTTTTCATGGCCTGTTATCATTATTAGTTCGTTCTATGGTAAAAGTTAACTGTAAAAAAGGTGAAAATAGAATTTTGAGAGCTGTAAATTACTATGTTGGCAATATCTTAACTTTTGTACAGGTTTGTTTGCAACTTACAAGCATAGAGACTCTTTATTTTGTGTGAGCTTAGGTTTTTCTTGGTCGGTGTCATTTCTCCTGTCCACATATTTCTTTCTTATGACTGCATGGATAGGAAAAGCTAAAGGAAAAACAAGATGGGAATATGGTTTTTCATGTATTCATTATATACTGTTGTGTTTTCACTACAGTTTCAGTCGTGTGATTTGAGAATATTACAGTTTGATGCTTTATTTTCTTGTCAAAATTGTTTAAAATTCTTTAAAATTTATAACTTAATTGGAAACTTTTTTTTTTTTTTTATCCCCTTATGTTTCCTGTTTCTGAAAGTTGGTGGATGTGTGGAGTGTCAACTTGGAAATGTGCTATATTTGTCTAGACGTGTTTTTAAAATCTTTGTGAGGACCTTTTTCTCTTTTCAAGTTTAGTTTGTTTCTTCAACATCAGGATAATAAGAGCTGTACAGGTGGGTTCAGTGAGGGAAATCTTCATGTCTCTATGTGGTTTAATTTGATTATAATTACAACGTTGAATCTCATTCAAGTTCAATTTCATTGTTTTGTGACAGCTCTAGCACGGTTTGCATTTGGCCACAAGCAGCACCTCAAGTCAATTGCTGCTGCATATTGGAAACCCCAGTCAAATTCTCTGCTAAATTCCTTACCTTCTTTGGCCCATGTAAAAGGTACCATAAACCAGTATATGCCACATACAAGTATTCTTTCATCTCAAATTGGTCCTTTGACGAGAGTTGGAAATGACAACCAATCGGTGGTTCGAGATGGAAGGGTCTCCACTAGTAGTCCTCTCACATCGTCTGGAATTATGCATGGATCGCCTTTATCTGATGATTCATCACAACATTCTGATTCTGGAATGTTGAATGATGTTGTCAGCAATGGGGTCGTCCACCATTCAAGACCCAAACCATTGGATAATGCAATGTATTCACAATGTGTACTGGCTATGTGTACACTGGCTAAGGATCCATCTCCATGCATTGCAAGCCTTGGTCGGAGGGTACTGTCAATTATTGGGATTGAACAAGTGGTGACAAAACCTGTTAACCCTAGTAGTGGTAGTCGTCGGCCTGCTGAACCTACATCATCTCCAACTCCAAGTCTTGCAGGATTGGCTCGTTCATCATCATGGTTTGACATGAATGCAGGTAACTCAAATTTAATCCCCTTTTGTATTACGTCATTTCTATTGTACTGAATGTGTGTTTATATAATCTTGGCATTATTCTTTTGACTTAACATTATTTCTGCTTTGTGTTTCACCTTCCAAATGACGCTTGTTTGCCTTAATATTTGTTTATTTTTTATTTACATATTCTCATAATATCAGCCTCTTTAATATTCTACATGGGCTGTTGATGCCAGGCCATTTGCCTTTAACATTCAGAACTCCTCCTGTCAGTCCTCCTCGACCAAGTTACTTAACAGGAATGCGTAGAGTCTATTCTTTAGAATTCAGGCCTCATTTGATGAATTCACCAGATTCAGGATTAGCTGATCCTCTTTTAGGTTCCGCTGGATCTTCTGGGGTTGCAGAGCGCAGTTTACTTCCGCAGTCTACTATTTATAATTGGAGCTGTGGTCACTTCTCAAAGCCACTTCTTACTACAGCAGATGATGCTGAAGAAATGTTGTTTAAAAGAGAAGGGAGGGAAAAATTTGCAGTGGAACACATTGCCAAGTGTCAACACTCATGTGAGTCTTTTTGTAGTAGCTTCTTTTTTTTTTTTTTGTTGAATTTTTGTGCTAATTTTAGCATGTAGTGATGACATTTGTTTCTTTCTTTCTTTTCTTGGCTAGCTATTAGCAGGTTAAATAATCAAATTGCTGGTTGGGACACAAAGTTTGAAACAGGAACAAAGGCAGCGTTGTTGCAGCCTTTCTCTCCTATTGTCATTGCTGCTGATGAAAATGAGCGGATAAAGTATGCCAATTTTAAATCAATGATTTCTTATACTTTTCTTTTGACTTGATGATAGTTGGTTTGACATACTGTATATGGCCACAAAAAGTAAAATAGCGCATGATAGCATGATAATCTGGTTATGATTGTTGTCTGATAATTTCTCATGAGACACTGATTTTGTCATTGTTTCTTTACTTTTGGTATGTTAATTATAGTAATGTTTTCTGCATGTTGCCTTGTGCATCTGTTAAGAACTCAAAGTTTGAGGGGATTTGTAATGGATTCTGCCTTAATTATTCTTTTTGCTTCTTTCTTCCCAGGATATGGAATTATGAGGATGCAGTCCTTCTCAACGGATTTGATAATCATAATTTTCCTGACAAAGGAATTTCTAAACTCTGCCTTGTAAATGAACTTGATGACAGTTTGCTTCTTGTTGCTTCATGTAATAATTCATTTCTTTTTCTAGTTAGTTTCTAGGTTCTGAGATTGATTTATCAGATTGTAAAATTTTACAAATCAATCTTTTACTACGGCAATTTGATGTAGGTGATGGAAGTATTCGGATTTGGAAAGATTATGCACTCAACGGTAAACAAAAACTTGTTACTGCATTTTCTTCAATCCAGGGTCATAAACCTGGTGTGCGGAGTTTGAGTGCTGTTGTAGATTGGCAACAGCAATCTGGATATCTGGTACATGCTTAGCTTAATATATGATATTGCAAGTTTTTTTATGCTCCAGCTGGTGTTTAGAATGCTCTCATGCATTTTTGTGGTATTGCATCATGCCAGTATGCTTCTGGTGAGATATCTTCCATCATGCTTTGGGACCTTGATAAAGAGCAACTGCTTAATTCTATTCCATCATCACCGGATTGCAGCATCTCAGCATTGGTGAGTTTTGTATTGCTTGGCATTTCAAGTTTGTCAAAATATCTGGATATGATGAGAATTTTCCAGAAGTTGCGAAAATGAAAAAATGGGGCGGTTTTGTTTGATATGCTTTATGTATGATGTGCTTGTTTGTGGATGATCTAATGATTCTTTGCATTTGCTTGTTGAGGTTTTGAGCCATCTCATCGAATGTAGGCTTCTTATGTATCACCTATATGTTTGGTAGTGCTCCTTTTGGCATATTTTCTATGAAACATGACTTATTTAAGAAAAAAAGATTGATGTAAATGCTTGTCGCAAAGCTGAGGCCGATTTATTGCATTTACTTTTGGGGCTTTAAAAAATACCTTTACACTCTCTGTAGCTAGTATTTCTACAAACAATTAAAGCTGTCTTTCAGATTTTTATTATGGAAGATTTTCTGTAACATGTAAATTTTGGAGGGATTTTCTTCCATCTAAATGTACTTGTTGCTAGATCTGTTCAATAGTGTAAAACCTAAAGAGGATGTTGTAAAGAAATTGGTCCAAATTCATATATGTTGCTCCTGTTACATATTATTTCGATCAAGACATTTGTTTACTATTATTTCTGATTGAACTCTCACTATGATTCTTGTGATATGTGATCTATTTTGTACAGCTGTGAGACAGATAATGACTAAAACTTGGATATTTAGTTGTCACATGCTGTTGTAGCAGTACCTCCTTGGATTGACTGTATGAAATGGATCATGTTGGATTCCTGTCTACATTAGGTGGAATATTCATAGTTGTGTCATTTATAAGAATTTATGTACCCTAGTGTTTTCTTGGTTTCTAGTTTCTGTGGGATAATATGTACCTAGTGGTTTCTTGATTTCTAATTTCTATTTGGATAATATGTCAACATCTTAGGTGGTGCTGTTAGGCATCCGTTATGTTATTTTTTCAACTAATTTTTTCTTACATCCGCTGTTATTTATTCTAAATTCTGCATTTTGTTGATGGGGCGTTTTTATATTGGTCTGTGTAGTCTGCTTCTCAAGTTCATGGGGGTCAATTTGCAGCAGGTTTTGTGGATGGTTCTGTCAGACTCTATGATATCCGGACACCTGAAATGTAAGCACCTTACGTAAGGTTTTCCTCTGGAATGATGTTTTGCTAAGCTTCTACTGTTCTACACTGCTGCATTTTGAAGATAAAAGCTCACGTGTTTTCTGAATTTTTGTATGAATTGTGATTCGTGATTCAGTAGCCTACTTTACCTTTTAACTTGTTTGAGACTTGTTAGATGCATTATTTCTTGTTTTCCCTTGTGATTAATTTTGCAATGTCCATGATTCCTAGGCTTGTGTGTGCTAAACGACCCCATACAAGAGTAGAAAGAGTAGTTGGTATTGGCTTTCAACCTGGTCTTGATTCTGGGAAGGTGAGAAGCACAATGAGTGATACAGGACGCTCAGATGACTCATTGATATGTGCATCTTGCCTTGACTATTTTTATTTTTTTTTTCAAATGTTTTCTTTCAGTTTGTCAGTGCATCTCAGGCTGGTGATATTGAGTTCCTGGATATCAGAAATCCCAGGGATACATACCTCACAATTAATGCTCACAGGGGCTCACTTACAGCTTTAGCTGTTCATAGGCATGCCCCTATCATTGCCAGTGGCTCAGCAAAACAAATTATTAAAGTATTCAGCCTGGAGGGTGAAGTACTGGGCACCATTCGGTATTACTCAACTTTTATGGCCCAGACGATTGGTCCTGTTAGCTGTCTCACCTTCCATCCATACCAAGTGCTGCTTGCTGCTGGGGCTGCAGATGCTTGTGTTTCCATATATACTGATGACAATGCTCAAGCAAGATGAGTGACATTCTTTACTGGTGTGTTTGGAGTCGTCTTGATGAGCAGCACAAGGGAATGGGCTTACTATGATCGCCAATGCTGTTTTCTGAGTGCAATTTACTCATCAGATGTGACACTCCATTGAGCCAATCATGCTTGGCTGGAACCTGGGTTTGGCTCGGACTTCTGAAATTGTATGATACATATTCATTAGCCTCCAGTGTAGGGTCAATTCAATCAAGATGAGAAGAAATCCTGCATACTCATCAGTGGGGGCTTTGGCAAATAATTGTTATATTGGTAAATTTGTGTAAATAGCTTCATTTCCCTTTGCATCTTTCCTTTCTTCGTGTGTTTATTGATCTATCCATTCCCTTGTTCGTTGTAAAATCATAATTTAAGCGTTGCAGAATGCAGACAGATGTTGATATGGATGCCATCCCCCTGAATTGCGGGGAATTCAACCTGTTAAATGTCCCTGATTATGTTTATGGTTCGCTGGTCTAAACCCAACTCCCCACCAGAAAAGAAGGGATAAAAAAGAGACGTACCATTTCTGATCTCTCTTTTTAAAACTTCACCCCTAACCATATCGCAGGGATTTGCTAATCATTGAGTAGCTACTTGTTAAATACGTAGCTTAAGCAAATCGAGTTTCGAGAATGTGTTATTCCATGTGTCTGATGTTTTCGTTCAAAGGGGTATTAATTAGGTTGGCAATGGGGTGAATCTCGTTGGCTGCTTTTTTTTTATTTATTAAATTTTCTTTTTAAAATTAATATGCAAACAAACATTCAAAGATTTATATAATTTGATGTACACATGTTGACATTATCGATGTCGGTATGTAAAACCATAGGGCTTGTGAAATTATACCGAGTATAAGGTACGGGAGGCCACCCGGCCACCAAGTGGTGGGCGTTGCAGTGATGGTAAGAAATTTATAAGTATTTAATTTTTTTATTATTATAATTTTTTTTTCTTTTTTTTTTTAATTGTATTAGAAAACTTGCTAGTAGAAATACGTTTGTCATGTATACAGCAACATGATTGAAGAGATTTAATTTGGTTGATTATCAAAAGCTTCTATTTATAATTTTTTAACATTTTATAGCAAAATTAAAATACATAGACATTTTCCTAGTACATATAATGATTTGGGCAATGACAGAATTTCAAATTTTGCGAGTTGTATCAATAAACTTTAGTTAACGACGTCAAAAGTCATATTCAATGTTATGAGGTTTCAATTTAAATTTCAATTGAAATCAAATATATATATATATATAATCAAATTTTTAATTTTTTGGAATTTTGAAAATGATTTTTTTTTGTACGATATTATCTTTTTGGTTTGAGAATGCATCTCGGAGCAAATAGAATAGAATAAAACCAAATGTGGATTCAATGAATACATGTCCACAAATTTTCTACAATTTCGTAAGTGAAAATAAGGCATAATTAATTTCCTTATTACTAAGGAATCCTAATTTTATTTTTTAACAAATAAAAAAGGTACGGGTTTTGACAAATCATCCATTCATTCTTATTATTTAGAATCCTAATTTTAATTTTTAATAAATAAAAAAAAAAGAATGTGCTTGATAATTATTAAATTAAATATTTATATTAAAATTAAAATATATATAATAGTTATTTTATTCTATATAATATCAA
This sequence comes from Hevea brasiliensis, assembly GCF_030052815.1. NCBI lineage: Eukaryota > Viridiplantae > Streptophyta > Magnoliopsida > Malpighiales > Euphorbiaceae > Hevea > Hevea brasiliensis. The sequence continues at coordinate 515,491 of NC_079497.1, read as the reverse complement.
ACTCATAATAATTGCCCCCACATCTCACTTTTTACCCATCAACACTCTGGAACTTGCCATGCATTCATGCACATATTTTGATCTTCAATAAGCTCCATTTATTTTGCAGACTAAGTGGAGTGTTGATCACCAATGAAAAAAAAAAAATTATTAAAATATCATAAAGTACTATTAAAATATGATATTAATATTTATAAAAAAAAATTAAATATGAAAAAAAAATTCATCCATCTAAAGTTTGTTGCATAACCAATGGCATATCCACTGGTACGAAAAAAGATCAATTCATTTTTTTTTTCCATAGAGTACTCTTATACATTTATATTTTTATCTAAATTAACTCTTAATAAATTTAAGTACTGAACCTTCTTTTTTAATGAAAAATATCAGTTAATTCTATATATTGAGCAAATTATTATGTATTTATATGTAAGTACAAATTCACCCACAAGGGTATAAATCTTATCTTCTTAAATTTAAAACTCAATTGCTGCACTATTTTTTAGTGCATCAAATATATTATATAAGTTACTTATATATTGATCCTAGAAAAATTTTTTAATAGATCCATCAATGCATAACATACTAAAATCTAATAAATATAATGTGCAAGAGAACATAAATAAATATAAACTACCATTGGAATTATTTAGCATGATCCTATTAATATTTATTAGCTAACAACTACCGGCTATCAAGTTATCAACTGTAAACCATTGTTAACAGCATAAATTCTGCCCAAATTATCATCCCATGTACGGAATTTACATGGAAATCATATTTTATGTGAAATTAGATCATCCAGTCCAATCTAATAATTTTCTCCACGCTAGAGAGGCACTTACATTATTTGATCCGCATTAGAGAACCAAGGCATCATATCCAAACAGTAATACTCAAGTCGAGCACGACACACCTAGGAGAATAAATGGCGGCATTGCTCGACTTAATCTGGATACACCCCTTGTGGAAGTAAATGAAAGCCATTTTTGACACTCCACAAGAAGGACGCTCAGAAGACCACGAGAAACAACCGATTGTCATGGGTCGAGAAGAATGGTAGACAAGCACTGTAGCAACTGCTAGAAACCCCAGATGGAGCAATTACCACTCTAAAGAACTCCTTTTACATATATTCCAAACTGAAAGAACACACCAATATTGATCATATTCATAACAATATATCCATTTTATGCTTTCCACCGCTAGCATTTCACTTCCGCCCACCTACCATCCCTTGGCTAGAATGTCCTGACAAGCTGGGTGATGTACTGCCATTCATCTTAAACCTTCCATCTGCATTGCCAAGAACATTTAGATCTTCAAATAATCTGTATGAGGGAATAAAGGGCTTCTGTCCTGGAGGTGCAGGGTTCCTAAGTCCAGAATTCACAATAGGATCACCATTCATGGCTAACCCATTGCTTCCTCTAGGAGTAAAGGAGTTATAATGTTGCATGGGCCTAGCTGCTTGTGAGGGTGCATAAGATGTAGTTGTGTTGGCTTGTGGGGTTGAGAACATGTTAGTAGTAGCAGACATATGACTTTGGCCATTGGCATAACCAGTTGTAGCTGCCCAGGGCGGAGGGGGATAGCCAGATGAGTATTGAGGATATTTTGACTGCAATTGTTGCTGAAACTGAAGCTGGGATTGAGGTCGGAATTGTTGCTGAGGTTGGGTATGTGGTTTTGGCTGAGATTGAGGTTGAAATTGCTGCTGAGGCTGAGCACGTGGTTGTGGTTGTGCTTGTGATTGAGATTGAAACTGTTGCTGAGGTTGAGGCTGAGGCTGTGTTTGTGGTTGAGATTGAGGTTGAAATTGGTGCAGAGGTTGGGGCTGAGTATATGGTTGAGACTGAAATTGAAATTGCTGCTGAGGCTGAGAGTGTGGTTGTGATTGAAATTGAGGTTGCAATTGTTGCCGGATTTGAGGTTGTAAATGTGGCTGAGATGGAACTTGCAACTGGTGCTGGGTTTGAGGTTGGGCCCATGGAACGACATAATTGTTGTAAGTTGCTTGCCCTTGGTTTCCAGGATAATTTTGGGAAATATAAGGATACCCTTGTGTGCTTGAGGTTGAAACTTGAGGCATGCTCTGGTCAACAGATGTTGAAGTATGTAGTGTTTGGGGATGATGGGATGCTGTTGTTGATAAGGTGATACTTAGAAGGTCAATTATTTCCTGTTCTTTTGTCGTACTAACTGGTGTAGGGGTTGAAACAGTGGTTGTAGAAGAAGCCGCATTATTGGTATCCACTGGCACGAGTGCCATGCTGGTTCCACATTTGCTTTGAGATGGACTTGACTGTGTTTTTGAATGCCTGAATTCATAGAGGAGAGAATTGAATATGAATGAAAGTTTCAACTTAACGAAATGCATCATGTAGAACAAATGCCAAGAAAAATAGTTGGATAACTCCTCCACAAAGGTTGAAGAGGAACCAAATAATCCAACTGGATCCGTCATGAATCCAAAAAGTGGAGGTCTATATCCAGCAATTCCGCCATTTATGTTGTGGTTAGATTGCATGGTTTCTGTCAACCTAACACGTAATAACATATAAGATAGAGCTTTTGTGATACCTCCGAGCAAGCTGTGCAAAGTCATCCTCCTCTTCATCTTCTTCGGCAATAGGGCTCCTTGTTACATTTGCAACTGACACAGTGGCATTAGCGCTAGAACTTGGGCAGGAGCCTTTTACTTCAGTCGATATGATATTGGAGGAACCTTCGCTCGGCTTGGCACCTAAATTATTAACTTGAGTTGGCATAAGAGAACCAGAAGCTATAGCATCATGTTTTGCAAGCAAGATTTGCAGGCTGTCATTTAATTCAAGACCCCGATCAAGAAGTTCCTCGTCCCTGCCACATAACCAAGACACTTTCAGACATGCTTCTGCCAGACATGCATATGCCAGACTTGCATAGGCAAAAACACACACTGCAGTAACTAAGGCATTCTGTCATATCAAAAACATGCAAAAAAGCCAACAAGGCATTGCCAACAGAAGACATTTAAAGAGAACTAACCCAGTTGTAGTTAGCATCTGCATCAACTTTTTTTGGTTGGACCGACACCGATTGACAAGATCAACTATAATTTCATCTTTTAAAGCCTAAAAAGGAAAATACACATCATGTCAAACATTTTCTTCAGTGTTTCAGAAAGGGAACAGAAAATATGATCATTGCACATGCCTCACGATCATCAGGGTTCACTGCTTGCAGCATGTCATTCAAGAGCTCCATAACATTCCGCATGGAATCCAAACCTGACAAGCTAAGATAATGAAGAGAAATTATCAGCAAAAGGAAATCAAGAGATTCAGCAATTTTAAGAAATACAGCAGAGATTAATACAATGTACAAACCAAAAGTCAACTCTCACCTTAAGCCTTCAAACTCTGTTGCCATTGTTTCATCAAGCCTTCTAGAAGAATTGCTAGGCATTCCACGTCCAACTTGGGCATGCCTCAATGTTGAATGTGCAACGGGGGGTGTAAATATTGGAGCTGCATCTAAGGAACGCTGGGGGAATACAACTCCGGCACGCTGCCATATGTATAATCCATGATTAGAAGTTCATACTATATAGATTAATGGAACATATTGTTAATAATAGAACAGCAGTGAAATTTCCCAAAAAGAATTTGCCCTCTATTTGATAGAGTGCACTCTTATTAACTTGTATCACAAAATCAAGGTGATCTTAAACCAGGCTAAGACCCCAAGCACAATCCACTGCCAAATCATGGCCAACAACAAAAACCCTGAATTAGTGACATAATTATTGTCCTACCAAATAATAGGGCAATATAACAGAACAAAATCAATAAAATACTTTATGCAAATCTCCAAAGAGAATAGTTGAATATTAAAGATATATGCTTACCCTTAGTTCTTCACATGCCCAATAGTACTGAGGATGTTTTCCTCTTGGCCCTCCAAATGCCTCTTGCCAAGAATCCAACAAGACCAGAATTTTATCTCTTACATGCATATTGGTCTGCAAATCCATCCAAATAATTGTTTCAGGACAAGACTTAAGATCCACACAGAAGATGAAATATTAAAAATCAAGGCCAAATAGCAAGCAACTTGCAAAATAATAATAGATATACCAGGGGGAAAAAGGAAGAAAAAAAAAAAAGGACGGGTGACCAAAAAGCAACACGAAAAGGGAAGCATGAAAGCATTAAACTATGGGAGCAAACACGGAAGTGAGGAACCCAGCAAAATGCGATTTATAATCTCAAATTTGGAATGTAAACTAAACTGTGTGTGTGTGTGTTTTTTTTTTTTTTTTTTTTTTTTGTCCAAAATATATTGATTGCCCATCTAACCTGAAATAACTCACTGATCCTGATGAATTTCTATAAAAAATTGCATCAACTACAATTATTCAAAAAAAAAACAGGCACTTTAGATTATAAAATTTGCAAACTGTGCTTAAAAACAATTACTGATATCTAGTTGACTGTTGAAAAAGGCCAAACATTACTTGTAGTTTGATAAAACATACACGTCCAACTATATATCAATTCCAAACACAAAAGGTTCAACAACACATACACTGACCTCTATTGCACCATCACAATTTTCTTGACACTTTTACTCTTGTCATTGCAAGAGTTAGATATTTAACTTCCCAGAACAGATAGATTCTTGAAACAGAATGGGATTCAAGTCATAAAATTACAAGAGATTCCTAAACAATCAATTATATTGATTTCTAAGAAAATGATTAGTAGCATCTGGTGGCCAAAATAGCAACAAAGAATTCCTGTGGAAATTCTAACAGCTTTACATGCAAGAATCGGAAGCAACATGCACATTATAATGAAGGGCATTCACTGAGAAAATCGAAGAATTACCTTCTTTTTTACAATTTTGACCATCTCTCCCAATATATTCTTTTCAGCAATTTGGAAATGGACATAATCACCACAGTTCTTCACCATTGTTTCTAAAAGCTACAAGCCAGATTTCAAATGCAATTATAATCATTAGAAAAGGAGAAAAATTGTACAAAGTGGCATCATAATATCCAAAATCCCAAACTTACTAAAATTCCAAATCATGACACAGATGATGGGGGAAAAAACCAAAGTTCTTGTATACAGACACAAGAAATGTGCCCAATTAAATTAAAATATAACATAGAATTCCTCCAACAAAAGTACCGTTAAAGCCAGCAGTTGCACTTTAGGGTTCTTGTGTTGCAACCTTTTTTTCACAGCTTTCACAACATCTTTCGCCAGCCTGAGAAATTCAAAACATACTAATAAGCAAACCAGAGCAAAATTCATTTTATCTTCCCAAAAGGCCAGCCTACTTTTTAAATTTTAACAATAATAATAACACTAAAAGAAGAGATGTAATTGAAATCCGAAAGCACCAGCAGACGCTACAACTCTTTTCATCAAGACCCCTCCCCCTTCTCCTCCCAAAAAAAAAGAGAGGGAAATCTCGTGTTGGTTAAATTGATCGTCTCTCTTCAATACAGGTACAATATGCTTGAGGATTCTTATTATGATTTCCCTTGGACTAGCTCCTTGAAAAAGTTGAAAACTTCTGCAGGCAATTTCTTTTCTGTTTTTTTGGTTTCCTATATTCTGAGACTCAATTACATAGAACCAACTAAAAAAAAAAAAAAAGAAATTCCAATTGAATTTATTAAAAAAAATAAATCAACAGTACAACTATTCAATTTCGATCACATATACCAAAAAAATATTAACACATAAACACATAAATACGAATATAGGAACCCCTCATATGTTTATCTGTAACCATACGATAATATATGATTTGCAAGTAATGAATTTGTTAACATAACACAAAAACGTTAAAAAAAGGAGCTTTGCAAATTATAAGAAAAAATAATGGGGAAAAAAGTTTACCAACGATTTGAATTGACAGAATCACAAATATCAATATTCATAGTCCAATCAGGGCCGATTAGAAGATCACTGGTCGCCTTCTCCACTGCAACAGTAGCAGAAGAAGATGAAGCCACAGACATAGCCATAGCCATCTCTATCTCTGCCAAAAAAAAAAAAAAACCCGACCCTTCTTGCGAAATTTGAAGGCAACTGTGGGACGAAAAAAGAAGAAGATAAACACCGAGTCCAAGTCTATCTTGTATTCAATTTCCAGCAAACCACATGGTCATTTTAATGCTCTATTCGCGTATCTTTCCAGGTGGTTTCTTTCCAGCTACGATTATTTTTCCCTTCTTTTTAATCTTAATCTTTCTCTCTCGCATTCATTTATTATTTGTAGTTCAAACCTTCAACCAGGAAAATCCGTTTTTCTCGTCTTTCCTTTTCTTGCTCTATAATAAGCATCCCTTTCCATTCATCTCACTCTCCATCCAAATAATCTAAAAACACGCACAAATACAATGCAAACACGTGGCAGACCAGAAGCCTTTCCTCTCAGTGAAAGCGAGTACAAGTGGCTAGTATGTAGCAGAGAGCGGTAGTTTAAGGTGGAGCTTTTTCTTACAACATTTATGCTAGTTTATTTATAATATAAGACCAGTCAGCGGTGACCAGAGACAGAGAGAAAAGTCATGGTGCGGAAATTGGACAGAAAAAATATAATTATGTGCCACGATCGATTGCTTTGTCTTTTACTACAAGTTGGTCAGTTTTGGCATAAAACATAATGCTGCTTCTATCTTTTGGGAATTTTTTTTTTTTACCATCCATTGGTTAAAAACATATTGTTATATAAATAATTAAGTGATTATTTTAATATATAAATAATTTAATTATTTATCTAAATTCATATTAAAAATAATATATTTATTATTTTATTAAATTTAATATTTTTTTAGATTTAAAATGACAACACTTTTAATGATTTCTTATTATTTCACGTCCATAGAATCTTGAAAATCTTGTCAGAGAGGAGAATTTAAAGCCAAGTGTCTAAGTAAGATATGGCTTAGGGAGGAGCTATACTTCAATGGTCCTAGTTTGTGAAACTTGTTGCTATTTAGGTCCAAGAGAGGTACAATTAATAATTCTCCCTTTAAGATGATAATTGTTTATCACATAAAGATGAGTGTTCAACTTAACTCTTATGCTTGTCATCTATTGGTGGTTGATGATAGTGCCTTCATAAGTTTTCCATTTATACTGAAAATTTTGAGATCAAATTATTTTATTAGGATTCTTGAAAAATGATCGGTATATACTGAGCTATCTACTTGAGTACTTGGATGGCTGTGGTTTGCTCATCCCCCCAAGGAGGGGCCTGTTTCTTTAATATTTTTGAAAGCTTACTAGTATGCTTTGAGACATAAATAATAAAGTCTCTCAAATAATTGATAATGCTAATAAACTGTTGAATTTGCTTTATCGACAAATTTTTATTAGGAAATTTGAACAATTCTTAAGCAATATGCGGACTGGACTAATATTTGCCGCTTTTAAAATTCATGCCAAAAAACTTAATATCATATTGGGACATATAACCCTCTTTTTTTTTTTTTTTTTTTTTTCTAAATGCATTATACCATAATGATAGAAGGGCATGTGGAGCAAAGATCCCACGTCACTTGAATATCTGACGCCAGCCTGACTTATTTATTAATTGAGCACTTATAACTCATAAGTCGACTTTTGGGTTAGGCCCAAAGGCTCAAGTGGTATCAGAGCCCAGGTTTTTTCCTACGGGAGGGTGAAGGGTGTGTGGAGCAAATATTTTATATCGCTTGAATACTTGACGCTAGCCTGATTTATATGTTAACTGAGCACTTTTAACTCAAAGAGGAGATAGGACAAAACCATTCTAAATATTAAATTATAATATTAAATTGATTAATAATTTTAATATATAAGTAATTTAATTATTTATATAAATTAATATTAAAAATAAATTAAATTATAATATAAAGAATATTCTCTTTTCTCTAAATTTAACATTGTGGAGTGCGAATTCATTATTTTGATTAAATATGTAAATGCAAATGGCTTAATAATAATTAAATTGTTATTTTAATATAGTTATTATATTATAATATTATAATTTGCATTAATAAAAATCTCTAATTTATTTTTTAATGAATTAAAATACAAATTTAATTTTTTTTTTCTTTTAAGGGTCAGTTATTGTGCATGCTAGAAGTACTAACTTCACTATTTTTTTGTGATAACCGAAAGATTTTAAAATAAATAAATATTAATTGAATGATCAATTTTCTCCTCTATTACTACGTAAGATTAAAATATAGGTAGGGAGATAATGGATATGTTTTATATCACTCATTAGCATTGCTTATCCTATTATTTTACTAGTAATAATCTTAAGCAAAATTTCTTGAACAATTTGTTTTACGTGATTATAAAAAAAAATCATATTATATATATATAATTGTTTTTTAATCACGATATTTAATTGTTCAGCTTACTTGTTTTTTTTTTTTATATATTTATTTGTTATTAAAAAAGAGCTAGCTACTTGAAAATAAATAGATAATATATAAAAAAAATAGTGAGTGATAAAAAATTGAAGGTATAATGGCCAAGAATTCTCAAAACTTTACTATTTTATAATTGCACCATAAATTTTTAGTTTTTAATAATTGTACTCTAAATTATCAATAATAGTTCAATTGTACCTGTTGTTGACCCGCATGGACATGGAGGAAGTATTGCTCTTCTGTGGCGTGAAAAGAATATGGCAAGTTTATTGAGTTTTTCTTCCGATCACATTGATGTCTATGTAATATTCATTATTTTCAATTTTATATTATATTCATAAATTAATTAATTGAAATTTTATTGTCTCTGTGTATCATTTCAATTCAATTCTATTAATATTTTAACATAAAATTACACATTACCATTGGTTTTAGTGTAGTAAATAATATTAAGTTTTTACCAGAAAAATATGTATAACTAAATATGACAAAATATATATAAAATAAAAATTAAAGCATTGAAAATACATTTTTTATATGCTACATTATAAAGTGTTATACGATTTTAAAAAATAAAATTTATTTATTTTAAAAAAATTAATTAATTTATAATTATAAATAAAATTCTATTTTAAAAAAGACATTATTAAAAAACACAGCATCATGCTCTAAATATATATATTAATCTTTTATAGATTACAAAATAGAAACAGAAAATATCATAATGTAAAAAATAAATAAAGAAGTTGGGAACATACTAAGTGAGATAATGCTCAATTAAGTTGTTGGAAGAGCGACACTTGTCACAGTTAGCTCAAACAGGCCAAAGCTAAAACCCGTTAAGGCATGCTGACGTGGCACTAAAATAATAACTCAAAAAGTTAAAATAAAATTTTTTATATTCTCAAAAGAGAACAAAAATATTTTATTTTTCAAAACCATGAACCATTTTCCTAAATCATCTCTTCCCATCCCTTTTCCAGATTATATGATTGCAAACCACAAAGTATGAGGATCTAAGATGGCTAAAATTTTGATGATGCCGAGTTCGAGGATGCAGATCTATTACCAAGTTTGATCCATTTTTGGCTTTAGTTTTGATTTGGGTTATTGTACGTGTGAAGTTGGATAGGCTAACTGATGAAACAATGGTTGACGCCCTGGCTGAAGCTGCTGCATGAGCTTGAAATGATTTTGTTTTTGCTATTTGTTGAGTTTCTATTGATCTCCTTTTTCAAATTGCAGACAACGCTTTAAATTGTTGCACGTCTTTGTTTAGCATGTTTTTCATTTAACTAATTTAAAGATTAGAATGGTTATTTTGAGGATATGTTTTGGCATTTTAATTAAAAAAAAAAAAAAAGGGATTATTGGGTTCTACTTCCTATGTCTTTTGGGTAATTGCTTTGATGGCTGTGACGATGATGATGGAGGTGGGTCATCTTCTTTAATTGATGGCAATGAGGATCCAGACACAGATTCCAGAGCGAAAAGTATGATACTTCCATTGCCTGTGAAATTTAGCTTTGAATTGCAATTGATTTTGTTAAAGGGTTTTGATATCTTCACTTTGAGATGGAGAAATGAAAACAAAGGCTTTTGACTTAACCATTGCCATGATCAGCTCTGTCGTCTTCTTCTACGCCTGCAGCTCTGTGCATGTCCTTCTGTGACAGCGTTTTGGGAACTAGATATGGATGGAATTCTTCCAATTTCGATGGCCAACTCAATGGATGTGGATGAAGCTTTCCCAATTTGAATGGTTAACTCAATGGTCTTGAAAACTGTGATGTTTACTGAGGATTGTATTAATTTCCAGATTCTACCATGTTGTTTGTTTCGTGAGAAACAACAAGAAAATGAGTGAATTTTTTTTCTAATTTTTATTTGTCATTTCTGGGTTTGAAAAATGATTTATTTTTCCTTTTTTTTTTAATTTTTTAATCACTTAAAATTTAATATTAAAATTGTATTGAATTCTGTTTGTGGGACCCACATATTAAAATTTTTACTTGCTTTAATTATTGTTAAGTTTTTTATTTATCAGTGAAACAAACCATATTAAAAAAAAAACCCACCATGTAAGTGTTAACAGCGACAAACTTAGGGTATCATTTTGACGTAAATTGAACTACGAGGCCTAACTGTCAATAAGTAAAATCATAAGTATTTTTTTTTTTTGTATTTTTCTTTAAAATGAATTTTAATAAACTGTCAAAAATAGATATTGTACTTAATAGAAATAAAAGTGAAAGTAGAAAAAAAAAATTATTAATACTCTTTAATTTTTCTAAGACGAAAAAAATTTTAGAAAATATAATTTATCTTTAAAAGATGGTAAATAGTAGCGAATGGAGGGAGTGTAAGTTAAGATTACTTTGATTTTGAATTAGAATCCCATAGACTGCATAATCCATTTGCATAAGACCTTTTTAATTATAATATATATATATCTCTCAATTTTAATAAAATTACAATAAACGAAAAATCCTGCATGGCAATCACTTATCCAGTGATTTGCATAAAAACATTAATAAAGCAAAGCCCCAGTATGCCTATATCATCTGAAATTCTGAATCATGATTCATTCCTGTGCCTCATGATTGATGTCGTCAAGAATCACAATAAGCGCAACTATGAACGCATAATCCATTTTGGGAAACACTGTCACCATGAACTTGTCCTTCCCTAACAATATACTTTGAGCCGTGTGCTTTTTTTGCATCTGCAATTCATAATAATAAATTTCCACAATCATTATTTCAATTCAACCAATCTTTTTTTCATTTTTAACTTGTATTCTAAATATAACAGTTCATTAAAGGTCCGTACCTGTGCAACGATTGTGGCAGAGTCTTCGTCTCCTTTATAAATGACACATGATCGTTCGAAAAAACTCCCTTTCACCTTGAAATCACACACCTTCTCTTCTGTGTTATGTGCTAAAAAGACGTCTAACTTTGTCTTGAGATAGAGTATGGAATGGGTTTTAGCACTGAAAATCAGATCCTTTGGGTCTGTGCTTTCTCCCCTGAAAACCTGCCATCTGCTATGTGCTGTCAGCGCCTGCATATTCATAATTTATATACAGAATTATATATGATCATGCAAAGTGAAGAATTAATACTGTGAAAAATAATCAACAAATGATCGTTGAGGAACTAGCTAGGCGTTTCATACCTTCCTTCGCAATGTGACGATGGTGTTTCCGGCAGCATCAAGAATGAGCTTCCTCTCATGTACAAAGGTTAGGAGTATTTCCTTAACCTGAAAAATGATGCTGCCATTAAAGTCCTGGACAACAAAGTTGCCATTGGCTAGAGTCAAAACCTTTCTCACAATCGCTAGATCAATAGGGTAAGGGAGGCAGTATCGAGGATCGATGATCGCAAACGGTGCTGCGCTTGGCTGTGTCATGTAGAAAAGAGAAAAATATATAGCAATCTAGGGATAATTAGATTTCTTCGGCGTTGATTCTGGGTTACGCGTATATCTTATAAGAACTCAAGGCTCTCATCGTGGCCTTATATACAGAATTGAAGGACAAAGTCAAGAAGACTGCGTGTGGGATATGCAATATTAATTTGACGGATTACGCGTATGTATTGCATTGTTTATTCCATAGGGCTTTGGTCACAGGTAGAATTGGTCAGCGAAAAAGAAAATTAAAAATTGTGCTTACATGCCAATTGCAGATTTGGTTTATATAATTGGAAAGTGAAGCTATTAGTCTTTTTTGTTGGCTTCCCATTTAATTAGCCTAATTAATCATTATACTATCCCTTTCTGCTAACAACGGTTTGATATTTAATTTTATCAGATGGATAAGCTCCAAGAAAATTTGTACATACATAATTTAAAATTTTATTTATTTGATAAGATTAACAATTTGTTTTTTTAAATTGCTTTTATAGAGGTCGAAGATGAACGAGTCCATCATCTTTGAAACAATGATTACAATTTCTCTTTCGTCAGTAAAATACATTATTATTTGCAAATTTGTTGTTCGGGCTCAGACACCCAAGGTTGCTCTCATTGCTTGAAAGCTATTCAATTCAAGTTAACTTTCTTATTGGAACTTTTCTGCTATCCAGATTACACATAGATTTGAAATATCCACAGAACCAAGCAAGCACTTGATAGATTATCAGGAAATCATGGAAGCTTTTACAACTCAAGGCAGATCAGAAATGCAGCTAACGATCACTGGCGTTCACAAGTTTATCAAATTTATTTCCACACACACAGATGCTAGTTGGACAGTTCCATAATAACACACAAATAATATTTAATCCTCCCCGCTCCGATCATTGTTGATCTCATCAAGAACCACCACAAGAGCCACTATGAAGGCATAATCCACATTAGGATACACAGTCACCGCAAAATTGTCCGCTTCCAACAAAGCAGTCTTCAGAGTGTGTCTCCTATGCATCTGCAAATAATTAACCCATCAATTAGTTTTTGGATTAGAAAAATTAGTTATGTTTAGATATGAAAATGGATCTAGATTAATTAATTACTTGTGCAACGATGGTATTGGACAGTCCAAGATATATAGTGCAGGATCTCTCCTTCCAGGTTCCTTTGACCTTGAAATCAGGAACATCTTCTGATGTATTACTGCCTAAGAATACATCTAATTCCGTCTTAAATTGAAGTATCGATGACTTCTTTGCACTGAAAAGCAAATCTTTAGCGTCTGTGCTCTCTCCTCTGAAAACCTCCCACCTCCTATGGGCAGTCATTATCTGCAAAAATAAAGGTATTTTATCCATCAAATTCATATTCTGAAATAGGAAATCAAGAGATCTAGTTTACAGAGAGACTTACCTTCTGCCGGAGAGTGACAAGGGTGTTGCCAGCGGCGTCTTGCAGAAAACGACGGTCATGGATGCTTAACAGTTTGCTCTTCACCTGGAATATGAGAGTGCCGTTAACGTCAGTGACTGTAAAATTGTTTTCTCCAAGAGTCAAGAGCTTGCTGGCAACAGTGATGTCCACCGGATACTGTGCCAGGAACTGTGGCCCTATCACCACCAACGGTCTCTCCAGTGGCTGATAACTTGTCATCGCCGGAATTGGGTTGGGGTTGCTCTGTACCGAATCCATAAATCGCTCAACAAGACTCAATCACAGAATATGGGACCTGCCTCCTAGGCTTTGTCTAGTCTATTCACAATGGGTTCCTTATATATTGTTGAGAATGGTAGATTTTACCGTTAATTAGTTTTATATATGTATTTTCAATAAAATTTGATATATTAATTAAATAATATTAAAAATAATTAAAAAATAAATTTAACATATTTTAATTATAAAAATATTATAATAATAATTTTTTAATCTAAAATTTAATTTGATACCATACTTAATAAGTTAAATTTATTACTATTATTCTCTTCGTCTATAAATAATAATAATATTTAACTTTTTATTTTATTTAAAATTATTTATAATATTTAAAAAATTAAAGAGAATTAATTTTTTTTAATTTTATTGTTTATTTTTATAAAATATAATAAATAATTATATAATTTTTTAAAATTAATATTATCATATTTTTTTTTAATTAAATCAAATATTTATCACGTTGATATCATTTTCTTAACCACTATAAAAATTTAAAATGTGACTATTTTTAATAAATAGAAAAAATATTATTTTAATTATGTGATATTTTGATTCGCATGTATAAATAGAATATTCAAGTTAAAAGTAATATTTAAATAAAATCTTTTTAATAAGTATAACTTTAAAATTTAAATTTCTGATATTACATATAAAACAAAGTTTTGATGTCAACTTTAATACAACTATTTATTGGTTAATGTTTTGAATTTATATAACAATGTAAAATAGTATCAATTTTTCATTATTTTTCAATATGTGAACCTATTTTATTTTAAATTTACAACAAAAATATCAGCAAACAATACTGCAATGCAGTGAGTATAGTCGGAGGCCAAATCATGGATAAGAGAAATCAACCTGCCTTTTTTTGTTTTTTTTTTTTTTTCAGACGCGGGAAAGCAACCTACCTTAGTGGCATGAGAATATGCGTTCGTGAAATGACACTTTTTCTGCGTAATGTTTCAGCCACTCCCTGTTCAAGATATTTTTCTCAGTTTTGTTATTTTCTGCCTCAACCGTCCTGGACGGCTATCTTACGTTTGCATGACGATTGTCAACTTTAATTTTTCCACCAACATCTATTGTGTTTATAATTTAGTGTTTCACTATTATCGATCCAAAATTTCTCAATTTCTGTTGTTGCGACTAATTGCTTGACTTAAAAAAATTTGACACTTTGAAAAATATTCTTTTGGATTTATATAAAAAAATAAAAATTTGAAATGAGTCAACACTCTTAATTTAGAAATATTAAAAAAATTTTACATTGGGGCCATCTTCACTGATTTTTTTTTAATTTGATTCAGTTTTTTTTTTTTTTGAAAATTTTGATTCAGTTACTTAATGCTTCATTTTTACTTTAATTTAATTTTTCAGTATTTGCGTTAATTTCAACTTAAAATTTTTTAAAAACTTTTGTATAATTATTATCTTAAAGAATCGAATCTAAATTATCATGATAGATTTGAGTTAGCCTACACACACGTATTCTAGATAGATAAGTCTGTTAGGCTAAATTTTATAGAGAGATTATTAAGTGTACATAGTACACATACTATCATTGTAAAAATATAGGTTCCACCTTCCTATAATTAAGAAAAAACTATGTTATAAGAGATAATTAGATGCACTCGATGCACATATACCATTTCTCACAATCATGTGTAACCCACTCTCCATATTATAAATAGGATCTATTTTTCTGTGCAAGAAGAAGCACTATTTTTATGTGCACCAAATTATTTTATAATTTTCTCTATTTAATTATGTCTAAGGGAGTATTATTTTTTAGTACTCTCGATGTATTTAATAATTAGTCAATTTTATATTAATTAGGATTATCATAAAGTAAATTGATGAGTAATTTATTAGGAAATTATTTTTAGTTGACAGAGCCACAACCCAAATAGAAGAAAGGAGAGAGGAGAGAAGAGAGAGAAAAAAAAAAGGGAGAGGAGAAGAGAATTTAGAAAGAATTAAAATTGAATTGATAATCTTCAATACACAAATTACAATTCAATCTTTATATTTATACTATATGCACTCATGTAATTAGTTAACTAGATATAACAATCCTAATACAATCTTGGATAAAAATAGTATTATTTTAGTAGGAAATTAATTATGTGTTTTAGTAATTTATACATATAAGAGATCTGAAAACTTGTATGTTTCCCTCTATTATTCTTTTCTCCATGTACTAAGTATTTTATACCCACCCTTAATATTTACTTTTCCAGAATAAGTGTCAAATTGTGGCAATTGATGGAAGGATAGGCGGGAGCTGAACGTTGAAGATGCCAGCATTGCTTAGTTTGGGCTGGAGGTGAATATTTATTTTGCCCGAATGCGTTCCCGGGGTCAGAATCGGCATAGGTAAACCCGAACCTTACTTTTTCTTAATTATCTAGTGCTTAAATTTGATTAAAAATCTATAAAAATGGTAGACATGGCTTGAGAGACGCTCGTTGGGACTCGTATTTGGTTTATTTAGTGAAAGTCCGGCTTGAGAGACACTTGCTGGCAGAGGTTGGATTAAGAGGGTTGTATAGGAGATCAACTCCCATATATGTATTGCTTAACAGTGTTGGGTGTGTGAGTACTCCAAATTTGCATTTTTACTATTATGATATGAATTGTATGAAAATTATGACGATGTTGCATTTCACTCCACAGGTGCATTAACTTTAGATAACTGTAGAAATTATTGTTAAAATTGGTATTTTACTCTCTGAGTCGAACGCTCACTCATGTTCATCTATTTTTCCAGGCTACAGGAGAATTATTTATTGTGGCTAACCTGCTCTTCTTCTTCGCAGGTCCATTAATAGTATTTAATGTATTTTGTATAATTGAGTTAAATTTTAGACTCCGCATGTGCTAGAAGTACTTATTTTGATTTTGGGCCTGTATTATAAAAGTTATGTTGGACTTGTAAAATTATTAACTGTATGCATCATGGTATTGAATGAGGGAGCTGAGCTCCCATTCGAGTTATGGCATTTTGATTTTATGGAGAGTGAGCTGAGCTCCCCAATTTATTATATATTGTGTTTATAGGTTGGGAGAGTCAAAAACTTCTCGTTGAATGGT
Source organism: Hevea brasiliensis (assembly GCF_030052815.1). Lineage (NCBI taxonomy): Eukaryota > Viridiplantae > Streptophyta > Magnoliopsida > Malpighiales > Euphorbiaceae > Hevea > Hevea brasiliensis. The sequence continues at coordinate 498,831 of NC_079497.1, read as the reverse complement.
CCATTTTATGGCCAGACTCTGTCTGGTTGAATTCTTGAAATTGAGCCCAAATGGGCCTTAGAATTGAGTTGAGGAATAGTTAGGCTTACTACGGGTCTCAAGGGCTTTAAGTTAGCCCAGGTCCTAGTGCCGGTCCAGCCCATAGGTTGGGTCGTGACAAATGTGGTATCAGAGCTTAGGCTCCAGATTCATAGGGAAAATATATCTAAAGTTTTGGGAAGAGTCTAATAGGAGTCACATGCGGAGAATAGGGTCCACATTCGTCTTGCATTATCATCTTTGCTTCTAGTTTATGCTTTATACAATTGTGTGTAAATATGAATCTATAGAGTTGTGTAGCATGCCATTTTGAATTTTGTAGGCTAATGCTGCTGAATTTCAGGAAAATGCGTAGAAGCAAAAGAGCTGCCACTGCACCAAAACAGGATGTGCCAGACGAGATGTCGACACAGGATGAGGCGCCTGCCTCGAGGAGGCGGGGTAGGAGACCCAGAGCTGCTCAAGTAGAAGAGCAGCCACCACCAGTTCAGGAACAGTCTTTTATGGCCCAGGGTCCCATGGATCCAATGGCAGCTACCTTAGCCGAATTGCAGAGAACCATTGATATGATGGCACAGTATATGGTCCACCCTCCCCAACAGCAGCAGTCCACCGCACCAAGAGGGAAACCTTACAAACAGATAATAAATTTTAAGAAGTTAGTGCTTGGTACTTATGATGTATCAGATGATGGCTATCAGTTTTTGGACTCCTGCAAAATAGGTAGGGATGAAATTGTAGTTGACTGATAGGAGGCTTATAGAGTGTGTGCAGCATGTATTGGGGCCAGTGCCAAGACAGTGGATGACAGACTACGTACTATCTTATATTAAGGGATTATCTTGGACCTAGTTTGTGGAACTGTTCATCAACAGGTTTGTGCTAGAAAGCTTCAGAGATCAAAAGCAATGGGCCTTTGAGGCCTTAAGGTAGAATGACAGATTCGTAGATGAATATACTACAAAATTTCTAGAACTGAGCATGTATGCCCCTATAGCAGTGGCTACAAAAAGTATGAAGGTAAAGAGGTTCCTAAAGGGGTTGGACAGGAGGTATGCAAACCTGGCCATGATGTCTGATCAGTCTTTTGATGTGGTAGTTGATCGAGCTCGACAGATTGAAATCAGCTATATAAGAGATGATGGTGGAATGGCATGAAGAGAGACATAGCAGACTTTATGTCCAAGTGCTTGACTTGTCAGAAGGTGAAGTTTGAACATCAGAGGCCATCAGGGAAGTTGCAAGAGCTCCCTATCCCAGAATGGAAGTGGGAAATGATCACTATAGATTTTATAACTGGATTGCCTTGTACCGCGCGGGGAATGATTCGATATAGATAATTATAGATCGTTTGACTAAATTAGCTCATTTCTTGCCTGTGAAAATCACATATTCTATTGCACAGTACGCCTAGCTCTATGTTCGAGAAATAGTCAGATTGCATGGAGTTTCTGCTTCCATAATATCTGACAGAGGGCCTCAGTTCACTTTTAGGTTTTGGAGAAAGCTGTAAGAGGCACTTGGCATGCAATTAAACTTTAGTACTACCTTCCACCCTCAGACAGATGGGTAGTCCGAAAGGACATTCCAAACACTGGAGGATATGCTTCGTATGTGTATTCTGGATTTTGGAGGTCAATGGGATGACCAGCTACCCTTGGTAGAGTTTGTCTATAACAACAGTTATCATTCCAGCATAGGGATGGCACCCTATGAGGCGCTATATGGCAGAAAGTGTAGGTCTCCTCTATGTTGGATGGAAATGGAAGAAGCGAAGGTGCATGATGTAGACCTAGTACAATACACTTCAGAGATGGTTTCTTTAATCAGGGAACAATTGAAAATAGCTTTCAGTAGGTAGAAGAGTTATGCAGATCCCAGACGGAGGGATGTAGAGTTTGCAGTAGGCGATTACATATTCCTGAAGGTTTCTCCAATGAAGGGAGTCAAGAGATTTGGAAAGAAGGGCAAGTTGGCACCTCGGTATATTGGACCTTTTGAGGTTACTGATAAACTTTAGTACTACCTTCCACCCTCAGACAGATGGGTAGTCCGAAAGGACAATCCAAACACTGGAAGATATACTTCGCATGTGTATTCTGGATTTTGGAGGTCAATGGGATGACCAGCTACCCTTGGTAGAGTTTGCCTATAACAACAGTTATCATTCCAGCATAGGGATGGCACCCAATGAGGCGCTATATGGCAGAAAGTGTAGGTCTCCTCTGTGTTGGACGGAAATGGGAGAAGCGAAGGTGCATGATGTAGACCTAGTACAGTACACTTCAGAGATAGTTTCTTTAATCAAGGAACGATTGAAAACAGCTTTCAGTAGGTAGAAGAGTTATGCAGATCCCAGACGGAGGGATATAGAGTTTGCAGTAGGCGATTACGTATTCCTGAAGGCTTCTCCAATGAAGGGAGTCAAGAGATTTGAAAAGAAGGGCAAGTTGGCACCTCGGTATATTGGACCTTTTAAGGTTACTGATAGAGTTAGAGCAGTTGCCCATTGGTTGGAGTTACCCACCAACCTTTCTCATGTTCATCTAGTATTTCATATCTCCATACTCAGGAAATACATACCTAATCCTTCTTATATGTTACAGCCGGATATAGTAGAGCTGAAGGAAGACTTGACGTTTGAGGAGCAACATGTAGCCATAGTGGACTACCAAGTGAGGCAACTAAGATCAAAACAGATCTCTATGGTTAAGGTTTTGTGGAAGAGCCAGTCAGTGAAAGAGTGCACCTGGGAGTCAGAGCAGGATATGCGTAGCAAGTACCCTTATTTATTCAATGTGTAATTATGATATTTTTATTCTGCCTTGTGCTAAATTCGAGGATGAATTTTCTATAAGGGGGGAAGAATGTAATACCTCTAATTTTTAAATTAATTATTTTATGGGTAGATATTAATATTTTATTTTATTAAATTTTAGGAAAATATTTGAATTTTAGAAATTGGGTTCAATTTTCCGAAAATATAAAACTTTGATGATTTTTAAAAATTAATTTAAAGACCACGTGGCAAAACTAAAAATATATTTGGACTCTAGGAATTTTTCTGAGTTTTCTAGAATTTTTTCGGAATTTTTGGGCCTCATTTTCAGTCTTAAGGCAGAGTAAAAAATTTAAATTTTTGTATCATGAATCGGACTAACTGAATCAAACCGGACCGGGTCAGACTGATCGAATCGGACCGGCCATTTCCTTTTTCCCTTCCCCTTCCCCTGCTCGTCCCGACCTCTCCTCTTCTCTCCTTGTTTTCTCTCTCCTCCCTCCTCCTCTTGTCAGCCAGACGCTGCCCTAGCCTCCCCAGCTCGCCCGCGCACCTCTCCTGCCCCTCCCCTGCCACGGGCAAGCCTCCGGGCCACCAGAAATGTCATGCGAAACCCATCTAGAGCGCGCGTGCCGTTTTGCATTCCTGGCCAAAATCCAGCCGATTCGACCACCGATTGGACCGGGTCTTGTGCCAAAATCCATCTACACCTCGAGAGTTTTCCATAGACACTAAGAACACGAAAATCCATTGAGCAGTTTACCCAATTTTTGTCCGGGAAGTTTTAGCCTATTTCGACTTTTGAGCTAAATTTCTCGCAAATCATGAATCTCACGAGGAAACCGAGAGTACCGTAGTGCTCCCCTTGGCGAGAGCTTCGCGGCAATACCAATTTCAAAATTTTCCGACATCATTTTTCGGTGGGTCCTGCGAAACTTCGTAGTATTTTTTCGAGTACTAAATGAGTTTAGAAAATTTCGTAAAAATTATATACTAACCTACGTGTTGTGGGTTTCTTGTAGGTACCCTCAATTCGTGAAAATTCAACGGTTGCCCAGATCTGTAAATTTTAGGCTAGGCAGACAGACTGCCCAAAAAGTCTCGAAATTGGGTCGAGATTTTAGCTACCCCATTGTTTTCAGACATCCCGAACGCGTTCCCAGGGTCGGAATCGGCATAGGTAAACCCAAACATTACTTTTTCTTAATTATCTAGTGCTTGAATTCGATTAAAAATCTATAAAATATTTGTGGTAGCTTAGAAAATTATAATTCCTTTTGCATTAGCTTAGTAATATTGCTAAGGACCGCGGGGCAAAGTTTTAGAATTTTTAGAGCTCATATGGATAGTTTTTGCAAAAGGGGTTAATTATAAGGACTAAATTGTAATTTTTTACATTGTGATTGTTGATTGTTTGGATGGGCTCAGGAGGGGCCATGTGATGTGATTGAGTTGTGGATGTGTGATTTGTGGATATAGAAGTGCATTTTGAACCCTTTTGCAGGTTGAGTAGGTCCTAGGTATGGGGGAGACTCTGTCGGATTTTCGACATGACCTAGGGTGTCTTTAGTCTTTTCCAAGCTTGTATCGAGTCAAATATATTAAATAATTGCTATGAAATTGTCAGGTGAGCAGGGACAATCTTCCCCCTTCGCCCAGCTGCCGCAGTGACTTTGGTTAAGTCTGTGAGTAAAATATTAATTTTAATTATAATTTTGATATTATTATATGTTTAAGTATGCCCATGCATCACTTATAAATATATATATCTATGTAGTTAAATACTAGGCATGATTTATATTGCATTTTAAATGGATGAAGTGTTATGGATGTTGTTTGTGGTAATTTGGAGCAGTGTGTGCGTGCGTTGGCGTGCGTGTGGTATGGTATTGGATATGGACAGGACGGGTAGACACGCTTGAGAGATACTCGTTAGGACTCAGTCCTTTATGGATAAGTTGGGGTAGACACGGCTTGAGAGACACTCGCTGGGATCCCGCATTTGGTTTATTAAGTGAAAGTCCGGCTTGAGAGACACTCGCTGGCAGAGGTTGGATTAAAAGGGCTGTATAAGGGATCAGCTCCTATATATGTATTGCTTGACAGTATTGGGTGTATGAGTGCTCCAAATTTGCCTTTTTGCTGTTATGAGATGAATTGTATGAAAATTATGACGATATTGCATTTCACTCTACATGGTGCATTAGCTTTAGATAGCTATAGAAATTGTGGTTAAAATTGGTATTTTACTCTATGAGTCGAACGCTCACTCTTGTTCATCTATTTTTTCAGGCTACAGGAGGATTATTTGTTGTGGCTAACCTGCTCTTCTTCTTCGTAGGTCCATTAATAGTATTTAATGTATTTTGTATAATTGAATTAAATTTTAGACTTTTCATGTACTAGAAGTACTTATTTTTATTTTGAGCCTATGTTATAAAAGTTATGTTGAACCTGTAAAATTATTAACTGTATGTATGATGGTGTTGAATGAGGGAGCTAAGCTTCCATTCGAGTTATGACATTTTGATTATATGGAGGGTGAGTTGAGCTCCCCAATTTATTACATATTGTGTTTACAGGTCGGGCGAGTAAAAAATTCCCCGTTGAATGGTCCATTTTATGGCCGGACTCTGTCAGGTTGAATTCTTGAAATTGAGCCCAAATGGGCCTTAGAATTGGGTTGAGGAATAGTTAGGCTTACTACGGGTCTCGACGGCTTTAGGCTGATCCAGGTTCTAGTGCCGGTCCAGCCCATAGGTTGGGTCGTGACAATGTCAATCTAGAATGTTGTTTGTTCTCCATCATAGATGAAAGCATGGGTCCAATCCCTTCTGAATGCATCAAGAAATTAAAGCTGTTGTCAGAAAGAGACAGAGGAAGGCCATCAATGCTGGAAGTAGTCCGAGAATTGGAGAATGTATCTTCAATGCTGTTGAATTAAAATGGCTCACATCAGAAGAATTAATAGATAAAGGCTCAGCAAAAAGGGACGTTGTGCACAGGGGTGAGTGGATTTATTATGGGGACACAACATCCTTCATGCACAGTTGCACACACTTAACAAGTTAAGCATAGATAGAATATTTGGTAGCTCCTATTCCGTACGGTGTTTGGCTCTTTTGTAACCTCTTGTCTTATCAAGGAATCTGCAGAAAATGAAACTCGCGAGAGCTGGTAATCAATTTGATCAAGAGGAAATGTCAGAGCCTTATATAATTGCATCTCTTGTTCTATTTATAACCTTGGATGAGAACCATACGAAATATTATTTTTGGGGCAGTCACGACGAGCATTTGTGCAGGGTAGGGCTTCTGTAAAGAATATATCACCTCCAAGAGTAATTAATTAAAAATTAATCTTCTCTGTTGCATCTTCAATATTCTCTTCATCTTTGGTTTTAATCTCATTAGTTCATATGTAATAGTTTTACTATGGAATAAATGGATTAACAAGAGAGTCAATCAAAGTATTGAGAAACAGTGCCCAAAATCAAGGCATGCAGACAGCTTGCATGTGGTGGATGCTGATTGCTGTAAATGGGCACAAGATAATTGGATTAGAGGAAAAGTGGAGCAGGAGCCTCTCTGTGCATCCTGATCTAGCCTGATGGATCCATATAAAATGGGTGACTTTTGCTTGTCAAGCAGCACTGTGTTGCAGCCTTGTGATATATGTGTCTCTCGTTCTTGTTCTTTTTCACGTACATTGAGATGATAATAAATGGGTGTATTAGCACTGTATAATGTTTTAATGGTTCCATCTTTGCTGTGATAAAAAAACAAGAGTGTTCAGCAAATTTAGCGTACATAATCTTGGTTTTAGAATAATAAAGGAGAGTTCTTTTGTGTTTATGTTACTATGATGCTTTATTCAATGGATTAGCTCATTGAACTCGTTTCATACTGCTTACTGGGAGAATAATACCACTCGCCTGATGGCATTGCCCAGTTGCTTTGCCCTCATTTACCACCATTGTGTAGTTGCTATTTACAGAACCTGTTGCCATACTTTCTTTGTTTTAATACTTCGCAACAGAGAGAGAAGAAATTTAAATTGGGTGTCTTCCATCTAAGATTTTGAGTTGCGTAGGATAATTTCAGCGGTGATTATGGATCCATTTACTAGAAAGGAACAGAAATTTTTGCCTCAATCCAGTCTATCACGTACGAAAATGTGAGACCCATATTTCTCATGAATACGGAAAGCCAAACGCGCAGGTGCGTTAGCCAATACAACCACTTGAGAAATCTGGGCTACAGATATCATATTCCAGTCAATCAAGAAAATAGATATAATCAATTTTGGCAGATTGTCGATAGTCAAATGTTAATAGCTTGAGATGAATGATTTTAAGGTTGAAAATCCTAAATTCTAACACTATAGTTAATTTTTTAAAAAAAATTCAAAATAAAATATTGTTAAAAACTCCAAGAGTAACAATGCTAAAACTAATTCTCAACCACTCAAACAATTTAAATAATAAAATCTAATTCCCAAATGAACATAACTTTTCATATTGCTTACCCCACGATAAGGCTATTCAACCAAGTCTATAGGGACCAAAGGTGCACCTAATGATGTCCCGTAAAACAATGATAACGTTGTTACAAATTTCTCACTCTTCTCAATCCTAAAAGAAGAAGCAGCATTATATTAAACGTCAATTTCAGATTACTCTTTTTTTTTTTTTTTTAAGTAGTCTTAATTTTCTAGAATTAATAATTAATATCAAAATTCGAGATAAAACAAAACAAAGCGTTTAAATCAGTCGTTCAAATTAGGCATACCTAAATGGCTCAGGAATTGCCGGCTGCTGCCACCGCCCCTGTTCTGTTTCACCAACCAAACAAAACTGGCTCCACCCACTATCAAGTTTCACCGCCCTAATTAGATTTTTGGATCTCAATTAAAAACGCATTATTATCATCACAAGCAATACCATATTGAGTTTTTTTTTTTCTTCTAATTTTTAAAAATATTTAAAAGAGATAAACATGTCATGATTTGAGCCTTAATTTTGTAGAAAAAAAATATTTCTTCGTATCTCTCTATATCTGATTTAGAATTTACAAAAAATTATTTTATGGTTATTTCTCCTAACAATATCTTATGTAATAATCAAAGTTAAATTTTCTAATGAATATTACCACTGCACTCAATACTTATTAGTAAATATATATTACATTAATATAACTTAGAATTGAAATTTTAGACTAATAAAAACACTTTTGAACTTTACATTTTTAAAAAAATATATCAAATTTTTATAATTTTATCAATATTACCTTAAATTATAAAGTTAATAATAATTTTATCTAATGGATTAAAATTGAAATATATACGTAAAATTTATAAAATTATCTTAATATGTAAAAAAATCTATTACATTCCAATATTCATAATAGAAAATATTATTTTCTTACTTTCAAAAAAAAAAATATTTTCTTAAAAATTTTTATTATAAAAATGAATTGCTTTTGTTTATCAATGACAAGAAAAATTTAAATAATTATTTTTTTTAAAAAAAAGTAAAACACGTTTTGTAAGTATCAGCAATATGAATAATTAAAATCACATAGTTTATTTTTCAATTGATATAATTGCAAAAGGTTTATATGTATATTTTTATTTCTCTTACTTAAATTGGATAAGCTTGTTATCAATATGATAATTTAAGTTAAAATTGATAAAATTATATATATATATATATATATATATATATATATATATATATATATATATATATATATATCTGAAAAAAATATATGAAAACTTTAGAATTTTTAAATTAATTATATATTTTCTTTCATGATAAATAGAGGGAGGCATTAATTTGCTCAAATAAAACTTGTTATCACTATATCATTGGAGTTCCTATTACTTTTTTTATAAAATAAATCTTACTTTTTATATTAATAATAACGATTGGATGAATCGTTGAAATTTAAGTCAATAATAAAAATAAATTAAATAACTTAATATTATGACCCGATTCCATGGGTCGAATCGGTATTAGGATCTGAACCAGTATAAAGTCCTTGAAGTTCGTAGTAAGCCTTACTATTTTCAAACTCCTAACTAGGACCAAAATTAAAACTCAACATACAAATAAAATAAAATAAAATATTATAAATTTATTTGGGCCAGTCCAACTTGATAACTATCAGAAAACCAAAACTAAGGAGCTCAGCTCAATCCTGATACCCATTATGCACAAATCAATTAATCTCCATTAATTAATATAACACATAAATATATTGGTATTAAAGCGAAGTTCTAATAGTTAAATAGATAAATAGATAAATAAATAAAAACTATAAAAACTACTAATTAAGAAGCACCTTAACCTGCGGAGAAAAAATGCATGCTGGACTCGAAAATAAACTTGCTCCTCCTACAACCTGAGAAAAATATTTGAATAGGAATGAGTGTTCAACTCATAGAGTTTAAATATTGATTATAGATGCGATTTCTATAATTACCTATAACTAGTGTAATCCTGCTACGAAATACACATCTAACACATATAACAAATAATTCACATAATATTCGCATGAAAAGATAATTTGGAGCTACTCACATACCCAGTGTATCACATCAATACATAAATATGGTAGTTGATCCTCATATACAGCTCTCTCAATCAAAATCCTGTCAACGAGCTCAACTCAAGCTAGACTTTCACTTAAATCCAAGTGCAAGGGCCAACGAGATCAACTCAAAGTCGTACCTCACTTCGACTTTCCATATTCATAAGGACCGAATTCCAATGAAACTAGCTCAAGTCGTGACTATTCGTCCAATCTATATCCATATATATCATATACAAATAACACACTCAGCTCCAAATTATTCTCAGGGCAGTAATAACAAACAAATAACCATAATTAAATATATAATAATTAAAATACCCTTAATATATTAACTATTTATGAGCATAATTAAATATTTATAAGATGCATGAGCGTGCCAGATATATATTTAATATTGAAATTATAAAAATAATCAATATCTAACTCACAGACTGATCAACTTGATTGTAGCTGATTTAGCTAGAGAGAAGAAAGGCTAGCCGGCACCGGCCATCTATACAGACACAATGACCTCTATCAAAAGACTAACAAAATTAATTAATTAATTCAACCTATAGAATTAAAAATAAATTCTAAGGTCTAGCCAAAATTTAGGCAGAGTCTCTCCTATAACTGGACTAAGCCTTTGTAAGAAAACTCAATCAAAAGTAATAACACAGGGCCTCAGGCCCACAACAACAATTACAATGCCTATCTCTTTTAAACTCCAGATAGAGTCCCTAAATTCTTTATAGTCTAAGTAATTATTTTCAGCACTTCAAAAATTATAAAAATATTCCTGGAGGTCCTTTACATCGTTCTTACATTAATTAAAGTCATTTTACTTAATTTTACTTGGCCAAAAATATTTTACAGATTAATTAGCTAGCTTAATCCTAGGTAAAAATCACATAGCTTGAGTTAGGGACTACCTTTATAAATTTTGCTACCTAAAATATGTTCGAAATGTCTGAAAACCTTAAGATTGACTGTAAGTACCATCCCTTTCTGGCATAGCCTGTTGAACACCCGGAACGGACTGAAAACTCAGTCCCAAGTTCGGTGGGCCATTGTCAATCCGATCACACCTAAAAGAAGTCCATAAATTTTTAATAATTATCATATAATTATATTTAATTTATGGGTATCAAAAAAGCTTGAAAATCTTACTAAGTGATTTGGACCGTCCGATAATCACCTTTTCCAAACAGTGTTTGATCCGAGCGGGGTTAGTCTCATCTTGACGGTCTCGATGAGCTGAGTTCATCGGTGGTCTCGGATCACCAATCTGTCAGTTGGGTCATCCAGAAAATGGCCAAAATGCTACTGCCTTCTCTTTCCTCCACCTCACCGAAAACTCCATGAAATTCGGTGAGATTGGTCCCATTTGAAAGCTCCTACTCCCAGGAGTCTAGTGCCACCTAAAACACTCCGTTTGGAGGTCGTAAATGCCCAAAATGAAGCTTGGAAGTGGAGATGGTGGGTTTTCTCTCTCTTCATGTGGGTGCCAAATTTCTCGCCACCGACTGCTATCGTCATGCCTCTGAGGGTTGCTTGGAGGAGCTGCGACCACATGGGGTGATTGCCAGCCATTTGGTCGTTGGTAAGGTGAGTAAGATGGGAGAAAAGAGAGTAGCAAAAAGAGAGAGAGAGATAGTGTGAAGGGGGGAGCTGACTAGGTATTCGAAAATTCTGGGTTTCTTTTTTTTTAAAACTTTTAATTGCCTTTTCGGGCCTTAAATTTTTTAGATATATTCAAATAGGTCCAAAATTCTTTTCAATAAGGTCCAATAGTACTTTAATTAGTATAAATTGTAACACCCCAAATTTTTAAATTTATTATTTTGTGAGTAATATTAATATTTTAATTTTATTTAAATTTTAGGAAATTATTTGAAATTTTTCAGATTTTAGAAATCGAGTTTGATTTTCCAAAAATATAAAACTTTGATGATTTTTAAAAATTAATTTAAAGACCACGTGGTAAAACTAAAAATATATTTGGAGTCTAAGAATTTTTTTGAGTTTTCTAAAATTTTTTCGAAATTTTTAGGCCTCGTTTTCAGTCCCAAAGCAGAGTAAAGGATTCAAAATTTTAAAATTTTGTCTGAATCGAACCGACCAAATAGAACTGAACAGATCGGACCGATCGAATCGGACCGACCCTTTTCTTTTTCTTCCTTCTTCTCCCTCGCGCGCCCGACCTCTCCTCCTTTCCTTTCCGTTTTCTCTCTCCTCCCTCATCCCCAGGCCACGCCGCTGCCTCCCCACCACCTTTCCACAACCGGCCGACTCTCTAGGAGGCCGGAAAACGCGTGCGAAGACCACCCAACATGAGCTCGCGGTTTCAACTTCCCGACCGAAATTCGGTCGATCCGGCCACCGATTGGGCCGGGTCTTGTGTCAAACAACATCTACACCTCGAGAGCTTTCCATAGACACCAAGAACACCAAAATCCATTGAGCGGTTTGTCCAATTTTTGTCCGAAAAGTTTTAGCCCATTTTGACTTTCGGGCTAGATTTCTCGCAAACCGTGAACCTCACGAGAAAACCGAGAGTACCAAAGCACTCCACTCATCGAGCGCTTCACGGTAATATAAATTTCAAAATTTTTCGACATCGTTTTTCGGTGGGTCCCACGAAACTTCGTAGTGTTTTTCCGAGCATTAAATGAGCTTAGAAAATTTCGTAAAAATTTTATACTAACCCCCGTGTTGTGGGCTTCGTGTAGGTATCTTCAATTCATGGAAATTCGATAGTTGTCCAGGTCTGTGAATTTCCGGTCAGACAGACCGACTACCGAAAAAGTCTTGGAATTGGATCGGGATTTTGGCTACCCCACCGGTCAGACGCCCCGAGCGCGTTCCCAAGATCGGAATCGGCATAGGTAAACCCGAACCTTGCTTTTTTTGTAATTTTCTAGTGCTTAAATGGGATTAAAATTCCATAAAATATTCATGGTAGCTCAAAAAAATTTGATTCTTTTTGCATTAGCTTAGTAATATTGCTAAGGACCGCGGGGCAAAATTTTAGAATTTTTAGAGCTTCTTTGGATAGTTTTTGCAAAAAAGATCAATTATAAGGACTAAACTGTAAATTTACATATTGTGATTGAGGACTGTTTGGATGGGCCCAAGAGGGGCTGTGTAATGTGATTGAGTTATGAGTATATGATTTATGAATATAGAAGTGCATTTTGAGCCCTTTTGCAGGTTGGGTAGGTCCTAAGTATAGGGGAGACTCTGCTGAATTTTCAGCACGACTTAGGACGTCTTTGGTTTTTTTCTCAGTTTGTATTGAGTCAAATTTATTAAATGATTGTAACAAAATTGTCAGGTGAGCCGGGACAGCCTTCTTCCTCCGCCCAACTATCACAGTGACTGCTGTCAAGTCAGTGAGTAAAATATTAATTTTAATTGTAATTTTGATATTATTATATGTTCAAACATGCCCATGCATCACTTATATGCATATATCTATGTAGTTAAACTCTAGGCACGTTTTATGTTGCATTCACAACTGTTAAAGTGCCATAGATGTTGACGTGGTAATTTGGAGCAGTGTGTGTGCGTTGGCGTGCGTGTGATGTGGTGTTGGCTATGGATAGGATGGGTAGACACGGCTTGAGATCTTCGTTGAGACCAGATCCTTCGGGGTAGACACGGCTTGAGTTCTTCGCTGGGACCCTGATTTGGTTTATTAAGCAAAAGTTCGGCTTGAGTTCTTCGCTGGCACAGGTTGGATTAAAGAGAGCTGTATAAGGGATTAGCTCCCATATATTTATGATTTGACATTACTGGGTGTGTGAGTGCTCCAAATTACCTTTTTGCTGTTATGATGTGAAAATATTGCTGATGTTACATTTCACTCTACAGGGTGCATTAACTTTAGATAGTTATAGAGATTATGGTTAAAATTGATATTGTACTCTGTGAGTCGAACACTCACTCCTGTTCATTATTTTCAGGCTACAGGAGGATTTTTGTTATGGTTAACCTGCTTTTCTCCTTCGCAGGTTGTTCATTAACGTTTGTGTAATTCTATTAACTCCTAGAATTTTTGCATGTGTTAAAAATATTTATTTGATTTGGGTCTGTAATATAATTATCATGTTGGACATTTAAACTTATTATTATATGCATGTTTGATGGACTGGATGAGAGAGCTGAGCTCTCATTTATTTTTATGACATTGAGTATGTGGAGGGTGAGCTGAGCTCCCTAGTTTATTATATATCGTGTTTACAGGTCGGGTGAGTCAAAAACTCCCCGTTGAAAGGTTCACTTTATGGCTGGACTCTGTCCAGTTGAATTCTTGAAATTAGGCCCAATGGGCCTTAGAGTTGGGTTAAGCCCAATGGGCCTTAGAGTTGGGTTAAGGAATAGTTAGGCTTACTATGGGCCTCGGGAGCTTTAGGCTGGCCCAGATCCTAGTGCCAGTCCAACCCATAGGTTGAGTTGTGACAAATGTGGTATCAGAGCTTAGGCTCCAGATTCATAGGGAATAATAGTCTAAAGTGTTGGAAAGAGTCTACTAGGAGTCACATGCGGAAAATAGGGTCCACATTCGTCTTGCATTGTCATCTTTGCTTCTAGTTTCTGCTTCATATAATTATGTATAAATATGAGTCTATAGAGCTATGTAACATGCTGTTTTGAATTTCGTGGGCTAATGCTGCTGAATTTCAGGAAAATACGTAGAAGGTGAGAGCCGCTCGCACTGAGAACGGATGTGCCTGACGAGGTGTCAGCACAGGATGAGGCGCTTGCCCTAGGAGGCGGGGTAGGAGGCCTAGAGCTCCTCGAGTAGAAGAGCAGCTGCCACCAGTTCATGATCAGTCTTTTATGGCACAGGGTCCCATGGACCCAATGGCAGCTACTCTAGCTGGGTTGCAGAGAACCATCGATATGATGGCACAGTATATGGTCCACCCTTCACAGCAGCAGCAGTCCACCGCACCAAGAGGGGAACCTTACAAACAGATAATCAATTTTAAGAAGTTGGTGCCTGGTACTTATGATGTGTCAAACGATGCATATCGGTTTTTGGATTCCTACACACAGGCAGGAACAGAGTTGCAGTTGACTGATAGAAGACTTATAGAGTGTATGCAGCATGTCATGGGGCCTATGCCTAGACAATGGATGAATGATTACATATTACCTCAAATGGAAGGTTTGTCATGGACCCAGTTTATGGAACTGTTTATCAATCGGTTTGTACCAGAGAGCTTCAGAGATCAAAAGCAGTGGGCTTTCGAGGCCTTAAGATAGAATGGTAGGTCTGTAGATGAATATGCTATAGAATTTCTGGAACTGAGCAGGTATGCCCCTACAGTAGTAGCTACAGAAATTATGAAGGTGAAGAGATTCCTAAAAGGGCTTGACAGGAGGTATGCAAACCTGGCCATGATGTTTGATCAGTCTTTTGATGTGGTGGTTGATCAAGCCAGACAGATTGAGATTAGCTATATTGTGGATGACAGCGGAAGGGCAAAAAAAAATAGAGCAGAGGGTTCTTCAGGTGTTCCCCACATGGGTGCTCTAGATAGCGGAGGCCAGAGTAATTACAGAGGAAGAAGTAGGAATAAGAAGAGTGATTTTAGACATAAATCTCGAGGATTCAAACTAGGGTACGGATCCAGCAGTGGTCATAGTTCAGGATACAGCAGTTTTGGGTCTGGTTCAGGACCCTCCTTTGCACCTTATGCACAGTGTGGAAGAGGACATTCGGGACCTTGTATGATGGGTTCAGGAGTATACTTCAGATGTGGCCAACAAAGTCACTTTGCTAGGGAATACCCCATGTTCAGCGAGCCACAGATGGGGTCACAAGGTTCTATTGCAAATGTTCCTCGTCAGTTGTATCCTGGTGCTTCCAGCATGGCATGCAGTCAGTTCAGTGGCCAATAGGGTCGAGGACAAGGGGGACGTGGATTTGGAGGTAGATCAGGGGGTAGAAGTCAGTATCAGGTTTCTGCAACGCAGGGTAGGGGTCAACCTTGGGTTTTCACCCTGACCCAGCAAGATGCTCAGACTTCCAATGCAGTTGTGGTAGGTATTCTTCTAGTCTTTTCCTATGAAGCTCGTGTTTTGATAGATTCGAGTGCTACGCACTCATTTGTCTCCCCTGTGTTTGCCATGAAATTGGGTAGAAACCCTACAACTTTAGAATGTCCTTTGTCTATAGCTACCCCGCTTAGTGACAACATAAATGTAGATATAGTTTTTCCGGGTAGCCCAGTAGTAGTGGATGGAAAGATCCTCCCAGCAGACTTGTACCGGGTATAAACCCCATATCAATGCCGCCTTACAGGATGGCACCAGCAGAATTGAAAGAGTTAAAGGAGCAACTACAGGAGCTTTTGGATAAGGGTTTCATACGTCCGAGCACGTCACCCTGGGGTGCTCCTATTCTATTTGTGAGAAAGAAATATGGGTCCTTGAGGTTGTGTATTGACTATAGACAGCTGAACAAGGTGATTGTGAAGAATAAGTATCCACTTCCTCGGATCGATGATCTGTTTGATCAGCTACAAGTGGCTAGATTCTTTTCCAAGATAGACCTGCGATCAGGCTACCATCAGTTGAGAATCAGGAATGAGGATGTGTCCAAAACAGCATTTAGGACAAGATATGGCCATTATGAGTTCTTGGTGATGTCTTTTGGACTGACTAATGCACCAGCAGCCTTCATAGACTTAATAAACAGGGTGTTTAGGCCATTCTTGGACCGTTTTGTCATCATATTCATAGATGAAATTTTGTTATACTCTCAGACCGAGGAAGAACACGTGTGGCACTTGAGGATGGTGTTGCAGACTTTGAGGGAGCACCAGCTATATGCCAAATTTTCAAAATGTGAATTTTGGCTAGAAAACATCTCATTCTTGGGACACATGGTTTCTAATGAAGGCATTCAAGTAGATCCTAAGAAAATTGAGGCTGTAACTAATTGGCTTAGGCCTACAATAGTCACTGAGGTGCGAAGTTTTCTGGGCCTAGCTGGCTACTATAGGCCTTTTGTGCAGGATTTTTCCAGGATAGCAGCTCCCCTAACTAAGTTGACTCAGAAGAATGTTCCATTCATTTGGATAGATGACTGTGAGGAGAGTTTCCAGAAGCTTAAGGAGTGTCTAACCACCGGCCCTGTGTTGACACTACCTATGAGTGGTGAAGGATACACCATATACTGTGACACCTCCAGGGTTGGCTTAGGGTGTGTTTTGATGCAGAATGGAAAAGTAGTGGCTTATGCTTCAAGATAGCTGAAGAGGCATGAGCAGAACTACCCCACCCATGATTTGGAAATGGCGGCTGTAGTCTTTGCACTAAAGATCTGGAGACACTACCTATATGGTGAAGTATGCGAGATATACATCGACCATAAGAGTTTGAAGTACATCTTCCAACATAGAGATTTAAATTTGAGACAGAGGAGATGGATGGAGCTTCTGAAGGACTATGATTGCACCATCCAATACCACCCTGGGAAGGCTAATGTAGTTGCAGATGCTATGAGCAGAAAATCTTCTGGCAGCTTAGCACACATATTAGCGAAGAAGAGACCGTTAATTCAGGAAGTATATGAGTTGATGGATCAAGGTCTAATCCTAGATCTTTCAGATGAGGGGGTATTGTTGGCTCATTTTTCAGTGAGACTAGACCTGCGAGATAGAGTTAGAGTTTCCCAGCACAGAGACCAACAATTAATGAAGATCATAGAAAGAGTACAGCAGGGTGAAGGTGGTGAGTTTGGATTTGCCAATGATGGAACCCTAGTGCAAGGTTCTATGATATGTGTGCCCAATGTGGACAATCTCAGAAATGAAATCATGTAAGAGGCACACTATACATTGTACAATGTCCACCCAGGCTCCACCAAGATGTACCATATTGTGAAAGATAGCTGTTGGTGGAATGGCATGAAGAAAGACAAAGCAGACTTTGTGTCCAAGTGCTTGACTTGTCAAAAGATGAAGTTTGAACACCAGAGACCTTCAGGGAAGCTGCAAGAGCTCCCTATCCCAGAATGGAAGTGAGAAATGATTACTATGGATTTTGTGACTGGGTTGCCTCGTACCACGCAAGGATATGATTCGATATGGGTAATTGTAGACCGCCTAACTAAATCAACTCATTTCTTGCCTGTGAAGATCACATATTCTATTGCACAGTATGCTCGACTCTATATTCGAGAAATAGTCAGACTGCATGGAGTTTCGACTTCCATAATATTTGACAGAGGGCCCCAATTCACTTCTCAGTTTTGGAGAAAGTTGCAGAAGGCACTTGGCACACGGTTGAACTTTAGTACTGCTTTCCACCCTCAGACGGACGGACAGTGCAAAAGGATAATCCAAACACTGGAAGACATACTTCACATGAGTGTTTTAGATTTTAGAGGTCAATGGGATGATTAGCTACCTTTGGTGGAGTTTGCCTACAGCAACAGTTACCATTCCAGCATAGGTATGGCACCCTATGAGGCACTATATGGAAGAAAGTGTAGGTCTCCTTTGTGTTGGACGGAAATGGGAGAAGCGAAGGTGCATGATGTAGACCTAGTGCAGTACACTTCAGAGATAGTTCCTTTAATCAGGGAACGATTGAAAACAGCTTTCAGTAGGCAGAAGAGTTATGCAGACTCCAAACGGAGGGATGTAGAGTTTGCTGTAGGCGCCTACGTATTCCTAAAAGTTTCTCCGATGAAGGGAGTCATGAGATTTGGAAAGAAGGGCAAGTTGGCACCTCGGTATATTGGACCTTTTGAGGTTACGGATAGAGTTGGAGCAGTTGCCTACCGGTTAGTGTTACCACCCAACCTTTCTCATGTTCATCTTGTATTTCACATCTCTATGCTCAGGAAATACATACCTAATCCTTCTCATGTACTACAGCTGGATGTAGTAGAGCTGAAAGAAAACTTGACGTTTGAGGAGCAACCTGTAGCCATAGTGGACTATCAAGTGAGGCAACGCGCCCAACCTCTCCTCCTTCCCTTCCCGTTTTCTCTCTCTTCCCTCACCTCCAGGCCGCGCTGTAGCCTCCCCAGCCACCTCACCTTACCGGCGCACTGCCCCACCACCTTTCCACGGCCGGTCGACGCTCCAGGCGGTCGGAAAACGCGCGTGCGCCATTTCGACTTTCCAGTCGAAATCCAGCCGATCCGGCTACCTATTGGGCCGGGTCTTGTGTCAAACAACATCTACACCTCGAGAGCTTTCCATAGACACCAAGAATACCAAAATCCATTGAGCGATTTATCCAATTTTTGTCCGGGAAGTTTTAGCCCATTTTTGACTTTCGGGCTAGATTTCTCGCAAATCGTGAACCCCATGAGAAAACCGAGAGTACCAGAGCGCTCCACTCGTCGAGAGCTTCGCGGTAGTATAAATTTTAAAATTTTCTGGCATCATTTTTTGGTGGATCCCATGGAACTTCATAGTGTTTTTCCAAGCATTAAATGAGCTTAGAAAATTTCGTAAAAATCTTATACTAACCCTTGTGTTGTGGGTTTCGTGTTGGTACCTTCAATTCACGGAAATTCGATAGTTGTTCGGATCTGTAAATTTCCAATCAGACAAACCGGCTACTGAAAAAGTCTTAGAATTGGATCAGAATTTTGGCTACCCCACCGTTGTCAGACGCCCCGAGCGCGTTCCCGAGATCGAAATCGGCATAGGTAAACCCGAACCTTGCTTTTTTCGTAATTTTCTAGTGCTTAAATGGGATTAAAAATCCATCAAATATTCATGGTAACTCAGAAAAATTTGATTCTTTTTGCATTAGCCTACTAATATTGCTAAGGACCGTGTGGCAAAATTTTAGAATTTTTAGAGCTTATTTGTAACAGCCCGATCCTTCTCCAGTTAGTATTGTCCGCTTTGGCCCATGGGCCTCACGGATTTGTCCCTTGGGAGGTTTCATTCCCAAAAGCGCGCTGACCAGGTGAGGAAGGCTCCCACATATATGGCCCAAATCTTTTCTTCCCGTTTTCGATGTGGGACACGAAGTTTCCACCCCAGTGCGTAGCTGGTTGAACAAGCACGTCCCAACCCCATCCCTGGGTCGTGACAAGCCCACCAGCTTCCGCCTGGTGCATCCTCACACCACACACCGTATTAGAGGGAGTCCAGCTCTGATACCAAATTGTAACAGCCCGATCCTTCTCCAGTTAGTATTGTCCGCTTTGGCCCATGGGCCTCACGGATTTGTCCCTTGGGAGGTTTCATTCCCAAAAGTGCGCTGACCAGGTGAGGAAGGCTCCCACATATATGGCCCAAATCTTTTCTTCCCGTTTCTGATGTGGGACACGAAGTTTCTACCCCAATGCGTAGCTGGTTGAACAAGCACGTCCCAACCTCATCCCTGGGTCGTGCATTATTTGGGTAGTTTTTGCAAAAAGGATCAATTATAAGGTCTAAACTATAAATTTACATATTGTGATTGATAACTGTTTGGATGGGCCCAAGAGGGGCTATGTGATGTGATTGAGTTGTGAGTGTATAATTTGTGAATATAGAAGTACATTTTGAGCCCTTTTGCAGGTTGGGTAGGTCCTAGGTATAGGGGAGACTCTGTCGGATTTTCGGCACGACTTAGGACGTCTTTGGTCTTTTTCTTAGTTTGTATTGAGTTAAATTTATTAAATGATTGTAATAAAATTGTCAGGTGAGCCGAGACAGCCTTCTTCCTCCGCCAATACCACCACAAAGGATCTTTGCAAATCGATGAGTAAAATATTAATTTTAATTATAATTTCGATATTATTATATGTTCAAGCATGCCCATGCATCACTTATATGCATATATCTATGTAGTTAAATTCTAAGCACGTTTTATGTTGCATTCACAACTGTTAAAGTGCCATGGATGTTAACGTGATAATTTGGAGCAGTATGCGTGCGTTGGCGTGCATGTGATGTGGTGTTGGCTATGGATAGGACGGGTAAACACGGCTTGAAATCTTTGCTGGGACCCGGTCCTTCGGGGTAGACACTGCTTGAGTTCTTCGCTGGGACCCCGATTTGGTTTATTAAGCGAAAGTCCGGCTTGAGTTCTTCGCTGGCACA
This sequence comes from Hevea brasiliensis, assembly GCF_030052815.1. Taxonomy (NCBI): domain Eukaryota; kingdom Viridiplantae; phylum Streptophyta; class Magnoliopsida; order Malpighiales; family Euphorbiaceae; genus Hevea; species Hevea brasiliensis. Next base: position 478,363 of record NC_079497.1, on the reverse strand, counting down.
GGTTGGATTAAAGAGAGCTATATAGGGGATCAGCTTCCATATATTTATGATTTGACATTACTGGGTGTGTGAGTGCTCCAAATTACCTTTTTGCTATTATGATATGAAAATATTGCTGATATTGCATTTCACTCTATAGGGTGCATTAGCTTTAGATAGTTATAGAGATTATGGTTAAAATTGATATTTTACTCTCTGAATTGAACGCTCACTCCTATTCATTATTTTTCAGGCAACAAGAGGATTTTTTGTTGTGGTTAACCTGCTTTTCTCCTTCGCAGGTTGTTCATTAACGTTTGTGTAATTCTATTAACTCTTAGAATTTTCGCATGTGTTAAAAATATTTATTTGATTTGGGTCTGTAATATAATTATCATGTTGGACCTTTAAACTTACTATTATATGCATGTTTGATGGACTGGATGAGGGAGTTGAGCTCCCATTTATTTTTATGACATTGAGTATGTGGAGGGTGAGCTGAGCTCCCCAGTTGATTATATATCGTGTTTACAGATCGGGTGAGTTAAAAACTCCCTGTTGAAAGGTCCACTTTATGGTCGGACTCTGTCCTGTTGAATTCTTGAAATTGGGCCCAATGGGCCTTAGAGTTGGGTTAAGGAATAGTTAGGCTTACTACGAGACTCGGGAGCTTTAGGCTAGCTCAGGTCTTAGTGCCGGTCAGGTCCATAGGTTGGGTCGTGACATAAATCTAATTTTTTTTAATAAAATATAGCAGCAACAACAACAACAACAACAACAACAACAACAACAACAATAATAATAATAATAATAATAATAATAATAAATCCCTGTTAACAATACTATTACTTTAATACTTGAAGTAGTATTAAATTTTAAAATACTTTTTATAAAATATGTTTGAAAGAAATAAAAATAAAAATATTAAATTTTTAATTATAAATAAATTTTAAAATTTTTCAAGGCATTATAGTTAAATTAAAAATAAATAAAATACCATTAAAAAAAACTCTAACACCGTTACATATTAAGTTATACTAATCACTTGTGTGCCATATATCATACCCAATAGTTAGAACACTTTTTCAGCGTTTAAAATTTAAGTGGACAACGTTTTATGAACTACTCCCTTAACTTTTAAATATTTTGTTACTAAACAGTATAAATAATAGAGGAAACACTACCTTAAAAACTATTGCGAAACATGGCTTAATTTTTTTTTTTCATAAAGATTAACAAATTGAATAATAATTAATACATTCCACAATAAAAAAATAATTATCTCTCTTTAACGATTCCTACCATAAAAGTAATAAATTTAAAGTAGATAAATGGATAACCTCGAAACATTTTCATTCTTTGCACTTTTAAAGATGAAAAAAGAAAGTAGAATAATATTTTAAAAGAAAATAAATATCATAATATCGTTAATTATTTTCATTCAAATTCTCATATACATCCAAACTTATTGGTAGAAATACAACACAATTGCAAAGTATTTGATGGAACGAATTGCAAAACCAGATCACTTATCAAATTTCTTTCCGACTTAATTATCGTCATTTTTTCATGCCATGGAACACACATGAAAAAGAACAAATTAAAATAATCCCGAAGTATAAGCAAGATTGTCTTTCTGTGCATCTTCTATATAAGCATGTCTAGAGAATTAAAGCATCCCTTGAAAACAGTAAGAAAGAAAGAAAAGAAAGGTAATAATTCATGTTTGCATATATGTAAAGTTGGTTGCAATCCCATCGATCTGAGAAAAATTTGGTGAAGTGTGTGGGCAAACGAAAGAGGCATATTGGATTGTGAATGGGCTTTCATTGTCATTCAGACGTGGGTGAAGTGAAAGGTCAAGAAGGATGAAATAGAGACATGGTTGTTATCATGTGTACTGTCTCCTTGGTGGTGGTACCAACTAGAGATTTCGACGGCTATTGGGGTTTGTACTAAATTAAAGAATTATATTGAATTAAATTTATTTTTTTATTTAAATTTTAATCCTAATTTTTCATTAAAAATCATATTGAAACTGTGTCGGACCAAAAGTTAATTAGAAAATCGATTTTATACAAATATTATTATATATATATAATTAATAAATAGTAAAAATGTATAACATATTTATATTATTCTATTATTATATAATATATTTAATCTTAAATTATATATTTACATTATAATTAAAATTTATATAACTAAGAAATAACTAAAAGTTATATTATATGATATATTGTATATTAACGATCAACTTTAAAATTTAAATGATAATTTAGGTATATCATTTAGTAAAATAATTGCATAAAATTATTTCAAGAACTTAAACTTGAATAAAAATTATTCTGAATTAAAGAATCGAGAACTGAACCAAAGTAAAATTGAAATATCAAAATTGATATTATCTTATTAAAAAAAGTCAATATTTTACCAAATTTCGATTTAGTTTTAGTTTCTAGATAGACTCAAACTGAAATTAGAATCACAAACCCCTAGTACCAACCGCCCCTGTTTTTGATGACAAGCAATCACTTCTTTCCTTTTTCTTTTCCCTCGGAAAATCATACCACATGCACAGTTTGTTGCCTATACTTCTTGCCAAACTCAGAATCATACGTTAATGGCAAACAATGAGAGCAACTACCTATTATGTGACGCACACACACCCACCCAAGTTGTCCAAATGGTCAAGTGATGCCTATTTAGTAACGTTGAAAGTCTTAAGGCTTGGATTTTGATATAGTTCCATTTTCTTTGAAAATATTCCTATTAAGTAGTGAAAAATTAATTAATGACAACACCAATATAGTAGCGTTGATGGTTGTCTGAACATTGGATATCGGCCTGGAGCTTTTTACCGTACGGTGTATCAAACAAAATAATTAATAAAAAAGGGGTGAGCTTGAGAAAAATTACGAAAAAAAATGGTAATATAAGCTGATATAGAAGTGGGATGCTAATTAAATTAGTGTTTTATATTTAATTTATAATTTTTATATTGAGACGCTACATATAATAGTGTTTTGGTATTGGAATATAGTTGAGAAGCTAATAAAAAAAGCGTTTTGCAAAATTTGTTATTAGCTGTTTTGCAAAATTTGACTCTACACCAACAATCTCTTAGTAAATGTTGCTTGGACGCCATTTATAATGGCGTCCCAGGCTTAGCCAAATTTTTTTATATTATTTTTATTTTAATTTTAATTTTAGAAATTATTTATTTAAATTTTATATATTATATATTATTTTATTATTATTATTATATATTTATTTTATAAATTTTTTTATTATATAGATTATTCTATTATATATTATTTTATTGTATTATTTTATTATTATAATATTTGAATATTTTTTATTATATTTTATTTATTATTATATCTTATATATTTATATTTTATTATTATTATTATTACATCCTTTTGTTTTTTTTTTTTTGGCATGGATGCTAGTAAAAGTAATGTCCAGGTAGTAAGAAAAATTTAGGATTGTGCATAGTTCTCGGGTCTAAACTGAATAGGAATAAGAATTGTATCGAAATGGACGGTATTGAAACCGTATCGAATCGAAACCGAACAAAAACTTGAATTTATACATGTGTTTTTCTATTTTTTTTAGATGTATTATATATTTTTAATATAATTATATATATTTATATGTATAAATTTAATTATAAAGTAAATACAACCTAATATTATATTTTATTTCTCTATATTTTTTTAATAATTTTAGTTATAAATACATTAAATTACTTTATAATTCTTAATTATAAATGCACTATTATACTATATATATATGTTAATTTATAATTGTATTGGCATCTTATAGTTAAATATTACACAATTAATAAATAGTTAAAATGTATATCATATCATATACCTATACTATTATATTATATACTATACTTAATTTTAAATTATATATGCACTTTATAGTTAAGAATTATATATTTAGAAATAGTTAAAAGATATATTATATGATATATTATGTATTAATAATTTAATTTAAAACTTAAATGCTAATTAAATATGACTTTTTTGAGGAAATAATTATATAAAATTATTTCAAGAACCGAAAACCGTACTAAACCGAAACCGACATAATGAATAATCGAATCGGAACCGTATCAAAATTTTAGTTCGGTTTCTGTTCCTATGCAAACTCCAAATCAAACCGAAACTGTATACGCTTAATAAAAAAATAATAAAATAATATTCAAATATTATAATAATAAAATTTAATAAAATAATATATAATAGAAAAATCTATATAATAAAACAAATTTATAAAATAAATATACAATAATAATATAATATGTAATATATAAAATTTAAATAAATAACTTCTATAATTAAAATTAAAATAATTTTTAAAAAAATTTGGCTAAGCTTGGGACGCCATTATAAAGGGCTTCCAAGCAATGTTTTTTGAGAGAATGTGATATGAAGTCAAATTTTACAAAATGCTTTTTTATTAGCATTTCTACATTGTTCTAATATCAAATGTTATTATAATTAACATTATAATATAAAAATTATAAATTAAATACGTTAATTTGATTATCGTCTCACTTTCATATTAACCTATATCACCCTTTTCGTAATTTCCACTCACTCTTTTGCTTTTTTTTAGTTAATTATTTTTCTCAATGCACCCATACAATAAAAAGCTTAAAAAGCTTGCTGCCTGCTAGCTAGCCAAGCTAGATTGTTAGAATTCAAAATCAAGGACGGCCTCTTTGGTTGGCTGTGTTATTGATTGGACATGTTTGCTTCAAAACACTGCTTAAGCACAACAAGTGAGCATTAAAGAGGCGTACTTTGTAGTTTGTCTAATTTTTTTTTTTAATCGGATAGGTTGCCTAATAGTTATTATATAAATAAAGAATCATTATATCAATATCTATACATGCAGATAGATAGAAAGCTCATATAACGAAATTTCTGAGAAGGACTTGTCTCACAAAACATAGAGAATATGCTATTCTAATCTAAAAGCATTTAGTTTCTGTTTCTGATGCATCAAAACTCTTATATGTGCAATAAGAGAGAGAGATGGGTTAAGAATTTTGCAATAACTGTTTCTATCACTCATGAAAACCCACCATTTATGATAATGACACTAAGGATCTGTTTGACATTAATGTTGAAACTGCTGATAAGAAAATAATATTGTAAGGTATACTACTTAGAAAGTATTAAAAAATAATTTAAATTAAATTTGATAAGTTTTAATCACAAGAACATTAAAATAATAAAATAAATTTTTTCAAACTACTTTTTTCAACGGCATTTAAAATGATACTTTTATTCAGAAAAGTAGTTTCAGGCCTCCAAACACAATACAAAACAGTCACCAAGCTAGTGAGCAAATAATTCAGTCAAAATTTTATCTTTATCCTCCCCCTTACCGTATGTAGTTGAAATTTAACACTCACTGGTTTGCAAACTACATACAGCATGGACATCTTTAATTTCTTGATCTTTATGCCAATTTTTTGATAAAATTCCTTGTTCTTTTGATGTTTAATTTTTTTTTTCTTCATGGTTATGACTTGGTATTTATATTATATAGAATTCAGATACTATGTTAGAAGACAAATTAAATTTACTCCTTAGACCATGAAGAATTTAGTCACTAATTAATTAACCATCCTCATAAAAAACAAAGATATTATTTAGCATGCAGACACAAGTTCTATGACAAGTGGGTTCCGGAGATTAATATGCATGACTGACCTGAAATGGAGCTTTTTCACCGATTTGAATTGTTTGGATGAGATCTTGTTTGTATTAGGATTCCTTTTCCAGTGGTAATTAATAATAGCCAGTAGATGCACTGGTCATGATGGGGAAGACGGGCACATGAAGAACTAACTCACAGTCACCGCAGCAAAAACAAAATTCTTCAATCAGGTGACTGCAGCCGCGAAAATGTGTGTGTGCATGAGTTAGTAATGCACGTGCCCTGCTTCTCCATCTTGCCCACGCACCCCCTTCTCAACCACAATTCTGAAAAGCTAGCAAGCTAGGTGAGAGAGAGAGAGAGAGAGAGAGAGAGAGAGAGAGAGAGAGATGGTGAAATGGGAAGGGCATCTGCAAATTTTGTGTGATCAGAGACGACTCATATATAATACAAAAGAGGCGAAAGTGGTGCGGTGGGATGGGGATGGACATGGGGCAGGAAATAAAAGGCTTAGTTGGGTGTGGGACCACATGAGCCCTGCGGGTTTGCGTTGCTGCCCAATTGCCCTAAACAGCTTGTCAGTTGTCACAACTCACAACTAGCAATAGGACCACACCATTAGTATATATACAGAATCCATCCATCCCACCATTTTCTCTTAACCAGAAAATGGAATCACACTTTTTTGTTGGTATAGCACCTGAACTCACCAGTTTGCAACTCCATATTTTTATGCTCCCTACCGAAGGCTAGCTTGTTCTAAATTATGCCATTTCACAATTATTTAATTGTACATTTACTCAAGCGTCTATTTTGTTTGACCAGTACCAAGTCACAACAATCAAACAAATATAATGCTCAACTTTTTTTAAGGGGTATGCTAGCTTGGTTCTCTTTTATAATTATATAAATCAAAGCATTTTACATCTTTTCATTATTAGTTTTATTCAATCCCATAATTGTCTTAGCGAAATAGTAAAGAGGGTATATTTAGGGTTAAAATTGTGACAATCATACACATATTCTCATGGGTCAGGAGTGTTCTATGGAAATAATAAATAAATAAATTTAAGCACACCTCGCCCTCCAATCATCAAATCATTATATAGAAGAAGTTCAAGAGAATGATATGTGCTGTGCATACATTTTCTTAAGTTGGTTGTATTTGGGGAGTCTATTGGTCGGTTTTAGTTGGGGATACCTATGCTAAATTTTTCCTGGCTTTCTATTCTATTAAAATACCTGGTTTGTCCAAAAAAAAAAAGGAGAATGATATATGTTGTGCATTTTGAAAGGGTGTAAACTATAAAAAAAAAAAAAATAAAATAAATAAACAAATACACAAAATAATAATATTTACGTAATTCATCATTTCAACATATAAACTATATTCATGGACATATTTTTTTTCACAATCTTCAATAATGATAAAAAATTACAAGTTCAAAACTATCTATCTTTTATCTCAATTACACCTAAGAGAACTCTAACAATTCCTTTATTCCAATTAAATTCAAGAGAACTTTCACAAAAAACTACTCAAAGTAAATACATTAGTTAGTACATTTTATTTTTCTCTATATATAACCCAATATATTTACTATTTTAACTATATTGTACATAATAAAGAATATCTTCAACTATATGGGCAATAGTCCCTTAACAATAAACAAGAATTCATTCCTCTTGAATTTTATGCCATTTTTTCACCCTATATCGAACATTTCTCTCTCCCTCCAAGAGAGGGCAATGTGCAAGTGACACTGTCAATGGGCAAAAGTCTATCCTTCAATGGGCTAACAACCACTCTTATCAGTGGGCAAGGGCCCCTCTCTACAATGGATAAAAGCCAAATAGCATTTTCACAAATATTTCTATTTATAGTATTAGTCCCCTCATTTTTAATCCAATTATAAGAATCTAACTCAATTTAGGAATAACACTATAATGGAAATTCTACTTAATATAGAAAATAATTATCCATCCTATTTTAAAATATTTTCTCTCACTCAAATTAGAAAAAGAAAATCTCCTCCAAATCTCATTAGGATTTTGAGTCACAAATCTAATAATCTCTACATTGACTCAAAATTCATCAACCATTGCATAACTTGAATTCTTGAGTATCTTCAATAATTAATTTTTCATGCTTGAGCTTGAATCCTTTAAATATTCAAATTTTTAATATCCATCTTAGTTGTAATTTGTTTCTTTTTTTTTTTTAAATTTTTACGTCATCAACTTTCTTGATTCTGCATTAATAGCTACATATTAATTTTAACTATCTAACACCTGAGCTTACATCACCATCTCTCAACGTTAACACAGACTTATATTAGGAAATCTACAATTAACTAAACTCACCAAGATCATCCCTTTGCTCTAATATCAATTATTGTGCATTGCGAAAGCGTGCAAACTATAAAGAAGCAAAATAAATACACAAAACAATAATATTTATGTAGTTCATCCTCTCAATATAAGGCTACATCTATGGAGATGCCTTTCTTCACTATCTTCAATAATAATCAATAATTATAAGCTTAAAGCTATCCACCCTTTATCCCAATTACACCCAAGAGAACTTTTATAACAAATTGCTTATAGTAAATACATTAATTAGTTTCTCTCATTCTTCTCTAGTCATAACCAATATATTTACTACTTTATTACATTATATATCACAAATGGTGTCTTCCACTATATGGACAATAGCCCCTTAAACAATTGACAATAATTCTTTTCTCTTGAATTCAATATCCTTCTCCACTTTAGGTAGAAACTTTTCTCTTCCTCTTCATGGGATTGCAATGGCCAAGTGTCACTCTCCTCAATTGGCAAAAACCTTTCTTTTAATGGCTAAAAACCACTCTCATCAATGAGCAAAAGCCTTTCTCTACAATGGACAAAAACTAAATAATCATTCCACAAATACTCCTATTTACAGTGTTATGTCTCTCAATTATAATCTGATTAGGAATATAACTTAATTTAAGAATAACATTATAATATAAATTCTACTTAATATAATAAATAATACTCCATTTTATTGAGGAATATTTCTCTCATTCAAATTAGAAAAAAAATTTTCTAAATCTCATTAGAATTTTGAGTCACAAATCTAATAATATGCATCTTAATTAATGATTAACACCATAAATATAATTAATGGTATCTTAATTTCTAGTCCTTTATAATGAATTTTAATATTTGTACTTCATTCTCCACTAATCCAAAGCTTAATTAAATTGAAGGGGATGGAAAAGTTGTCATTAATTCATTATAATCATTGTTAATACATGGAGTGGTAGGTAGCTACTATACATTTGAAATATGGGTGGTTTGATGTCCATAACTGGACCTCCCAATGCCATGCACAGTCACATCTCCTTGCCTAATCACCATATCTTCTCTTCAAAATATTAGTAAAATATTTAACCAAATGAAAAATAGAAAATTAAATGTCACCCTTCTTCTTCAATTAATTGCAGAAGGTCTGCTTCAGTCTCGGCGGCCCCATTATGCATATATAACTTGATGCTCATAACCCAACCCATCAGAGGTTTACATTCAACAATTATCTCAAAATCAAACTATGCATGGTGATATTTAGAAACCCAATGTGCTGGCCTTGCATGTGATATTTAATTTTCTTTTATCTTCAAAATTGGGGTCATAAAGCTTGAGATTTTCTGGGAACCTTCTTGCCATGTGATTCAAGATTTTGAATCATATGGGAGCTATATTAGAAAAGCGACAATGGAAATTTAATTTAAAGGAGATAGATTCCAAGGCATGGTAGTCCATTCAATTAATTTAAAATTAAGATTTAATTATATTATTATTTATTTATTGTGTATACAACCTAAGACATGGAAAAGTTAAAAACCTGGCTAGCTTGATCCTGCTGTAGACTTATTTTTGTCAAGACTTGTTTTTATCTTGACCATATTCCTGAACGGCTGAGCGCCACAGAACATGCATTTTGTTGTGTCCTACTCTAGTCTGAGTAACTGGGTCTCAGGTTTTGCGACACAATTGATTTTGAATTACTATACATGAAGAGGAGGGTTGATTTTGCTTCAGCAATCCCCAAAGGCAGTTTAAAAGACGTGCAGGTTGGTTGGTGTGTAAAAATTTATAAAGGGATTCAAGCTTTCTGATTGCACTGATTGTCGTTTTCTTACTAGACCCACTTCCCCCACCAGACTCCTTGTCTCTTTCCAACTCCAATTTCTGTACATCATCAAGGAAAAGGGAAATTACAAAAAGTATCATGTGCTTTTACTCATTTTCATTTCAGGTGGTTCACTTTGTGATAAAGTAGTACCTTGAGATTTCCCTCTGTTAGCAAATTACAACTTTCGGTCCATCTCCGTCAAATACATGCTGACGTGGATTGAAAAATGATTTTTAAATAATTTCACTATTTTTTAATGATGTTTATTAATTAAACATTAAAAGAAAAAGGAAAAAAAATCTTTTTTGTTACTGCGAATGAAACCCCCCTTTCACCCTTTATCTTTTGTGGTTGGTATTAATGATCGCGAGGCTTTAGCATTGGGGGTATCTCAACTATATTGTCCATTGACGTACCAAAAAGAAAATAACCAAATTAGATAGCATATGTATTGCATAGGTTAGCAACCATAGATGACATAGAGACACCACTTTGGCTTGCATAACAATAGTATCTATTGTAAATTTACCATGAGAAAGAACTAAGGTTGGCATTCACTAATGTTGTGTCCTTTCTTCATTGTTCAACTGCAGGCTCTCAATGCCCAAAGTTGATCCAAATGTATTTATATTTGAAGAGTTTCTATCATAAGAGGAATGCTTCTATTTTAAAAATAAAATAGGCAAACTTTTTTGAACGCTGAAAATTTTGATCATAGGGTTCATATATATTGTGCGAGAATGAATTGGATCACTCTTAAAAAGCATTGTTTCACTCTGTTATACTCTGTTTTTCTCATAAAAAACAGAGCATGATTATCCTAGCTCATTCTCTTACAAGTTAATTCATCATAATGGATACTTACGAACGTGGAGTATACTTATGAAATCCAGACGATCCCAATGAACTCTTGGAATGCTTCTGTTCTTACCGTAAATGATTCATTATGCTTCTTTGGATTAAATCATGGGAGATGGTACACAGACTAGTGGGTATTTTTTTAATGTACTTATAGGCATGTTTTTTTTTTTTTTTTCTAGCAGCAAGTAGGGAAGTATTGATTCTTCACTGATTGGTGTTACAATGACAAGATGCAAGCAAACATTCATGTATTGGTTTTTGTCCACTTGGTATGGACCTTTTGGAATGTTTTGCCCACGATAACATGTCCACATTATAACTTAAGGTTTTTCGTTTGCACTTGGATTAGCCACATATTATTTAAGTTCTATAATGTCCTAAACCTCATTGTTGAATAGAAACTACTAAGTGAATTGATGTAGATTGGTTTCTTTATGAATGTGCATAGTGTTAGCAAAAGAAGCTGACAAATACCTATTTCTGCATATCTTATATTTTCTGCTGTTGTATTTTTTTCTTAAATTAAAAAAAATAATAATGAAATCAGGAGGTTGGATAAAAGTGTTCAAAAGTGCCTATATACCTTTCTCTTGATGATGAATTGGCAATTGAAATGTTTTTATTTATAAGAAAGAAATAGGGTATATGCCTACCCATTAATCACATTGTCAGATGATGGAAATGATATTCCAACATGGGCACTTGAGTGGCCAATAACTTCTAGGCATGTGCACAGAAGTTGGGACAAGTTTAAAACCTGCACACGAGTGCTATCCCTCCATCGTTTCAAGCACTCAAGTCATACATTGATAAATCATTTCTAGAAGGGATGAAATGTCTAGATGATCTTGAATTCATTAATTGCAAAAATTTTAAAAGAGTTTCGAATTTAGGAGTCATTGATCTTGAGGGGAGGAAACCTCAATAGCCTTCACAAAGTGTCCATGACATTTGGTAAAAATTGAAAGCCTTGGCATGGCTTACTCTTGCCCTAAACTTCAAGTTTCACTAAAGAAATGTTATGCAGTTTCACTAAAGGTCTCGGTGAACCAGTGGTCCGAGGAAGGAGGTGGAGCAGGAGGTGAGTAGATATGGTGGGGCAAGGTAAAAAGGAAACCTGAAACTTCTTTTTTCTTAAATTTTAATTATTAAAAAAAATATTTAAAAATATTTTTAAAGAATTTTTTTAATGCCACGTTAGCACATTTAAACGGCGTTAGATAAAATGACTTGATTTGCTAACGGGGTGATAATATGAGGTACCACTTTACTATAAAGTGAAACACAGATTCTGAAGTAAAAATTGATTGAAACTACAAGATACTTTTTTGTAATTTCCCCTCAAGGAAATCATAGATGCTTCTCATGTCCAAGATCATGTATATCAATCGCCAATTAATTAAGAGAACTAGTCTCAATGATATATAGCCAGGTTTATTTTTTATTTTATTATTTTAAATTTGATTATCATATATACTGATAACATAATAAAATTCCTAAAATTCTAGAAATAAATAATATTTGAATTTGTTTAACTGATGAATTTTAATTCAACATAATGAAATCATTTTCAAGGCTGTAAGATGTTGAGTTTGAACTCCAACCAAAGTTGATTATTAAAAAAAAAAAATTCCTTACAACTTGCTTAATTTTAGCTAAAAGTAAATTGAATAAGGTGCACATAAAGTTAATTCAGACACATCACTTCATTATACCAGTTGTTTAATCAATACATATTTATAATGAAATATGATTGAAAATTTGAAATAAAGAAATAAATGGGATGAAGATGACTTTCGGTTTTATTTAAGATATGAAGACATTTCTGTTGGGTCCAAAGGCTATTGAGATTGAAAGCATAATGAGTAGACATCCATGTTCTCTTCAGAAGGATTGAGGAAATCTGTGGTGGCCTATGAGAAAACAATAACCACCAGTGCCCAATCCAAGCAATGTGCATAAGGGGGTAATTAAATAGATAGATAGTAAATGAAAATGCCGTTTTGTGCTTCATGATTCCTAGGCCCCCCGAATATTTGTCTTAATCAAATATGACGCATCCATTTCATAAGACTTGTGTATATACATGGCAAAATAGTATATGCAATACTCTAACAACATATACATACATGTGAATTCTTATTTCTAATATATAAAGAATAATTAAATTTCATATCTATATATAATAGTGAAAAAAAAATGTGTGTGTGTGTATATATATATGAATCAGAAAATTAATTAAATAATCTCTCGTGTATATTATGGAATTTATGGCTCTAGGCATGCACAATTTGAAATTTCAACCAAATCAATCAAGCATTTGGCAAAATTAAAATCGCAAGTACGTACACTTGTGCTTAAGAACATTGACGACATGGCATTCCACTCTACTCAAAACACTGATAAGGATATGACTAAGGAGCTAAGCATTTAAAATTGGTTCTTTGTGATAGGAAATGATATTTAATTTAGATATGTCAATTTACAATCTATACTTGACATCACATTCAAAAAGAAATATTTTCTCCAAGTGAAAAAGGGGTAGTGGTTCTTGGTGCATGTTATACTTAGTGCTCCCTAAATTAATTACAATAAAAAGCAAGAAGTGGGTAAAGGTGTGATTATGGACATATCACTCATAATTAACCACTATAATCTAACTGTAGTGGAGGCAGATAATTATGGGTGTTTCGCTTAATTTAATTTGGGATCAGCGCCTACACATTAATGATCAATCAATCAAATCATGGGGTTGTGCAATTTTCTTTGTCTCATCTCACTTGTTCACAAGTTGACCTCTAACTGTTGACTATCACAGTATAAAATGCAATGATTAATCATGCACTTAATCTCTCCTTAATTACTTCCCCTTGTATTACAGCGAAAATGATAAGCTTTGATTATCTTGGATATGATATATGGAGCTTTGTCTTCTTCTACTATGTCAGGATAAATTTTAATTAATTTATAGTAACTATGATTATGCACAATCTCATTGATAGTTTCTTTGATTGATTAAAGTTATTGGAGACAGAATTCGCATCATCGATCTGCCCTGAAATGTAGATAGTTAATTATTTTGTAAAATGCAAGGTTTTCCATCGTCATGGTAGCGCAATGCGTAGGTCATGAAATCTAGTAACCCTTCCATCTTTGAATGGGTAGATTGATTAGTTACTGTCAGTAGTGAATCTAGAGAAAAATTTTTTGAGTCAATATGTAGACAAATTATACAATATATTTATTACATTAAAAAATAATGTACAAATACTAATATAAATATAATTAAATATTAAATTTAAGAATATGAAATTCATATTTTGTGGGTGAAATTGTATATACAATACAAGCATATAATAATTTATTCAATATATAAAGCGCAATTGATTTTCAATTAATAAAAAATATATTTTTCACTAAAAAAATATTCAATACTTATAAAGAATCAATTTAAATAAAGATATAATTATGTAAAAAAATTAATAAAAAAGAGGGATCAATTGATCCTCTTTTATCATAGTTACTGTGAATATATATTACTGTTGATTGGGATATTGAATTTTAGCTCAACTCTAGCTGTTGAAACTATTTTTATAATTGAATTTAAGCTTTATTTTCATTGAATAATTTTTATAATATTGAATTTAAATATTCCATTTAAATGAACTCATTTACAATTATTAATGAGAAAAAAAATTATTTTATGTTATCACTTGAGAATATATTTGATTTAATAAAAACTAAGATAAAGTGGTCATCAATAGTCAACGACCATCATTTGAAGAGTTATTTTAAAATAAAAAATAATGTTTGAAAATCGCAAATTTCAATAATATAATTTTAATTTTGAATTGCTAATTTTTGAAGAACTTACGTAAAAACTGTATTTGTTAAACACATCAAATTAATAGTTGAAAAATTGATACAAAAACTATATTTATTAACCACTCTGAATAAATATTGAAAATTAACTTCTAAATAAATATTAGTTTGGTATAGCGTAATCAAAGTTATAATGTAATTGCAATTATATTACTTATTTAATTATATTATTTAGTAACAAAAAAAATTAAAAAAATAAAATAATAATTATATAACGTAATTAATTATACTTACAATAATATAATATTCATTAATATAAAAATAAATATAATCATAATTACTTATTTTAATTTTTTTATTTATTGTCAATACTATCATCACCACAATAACTACTATCACCACCATTATTATCACTACTACTCTTATTCTATCACTACCAACACCACCATCTTGTTACTACTATAGCTATCACCTTCACTTAACCACCGTTATCACAATTTAGATATTGTCATTTGTACTACTAATACAACTTGGCCACTACCATCACTATTATCTGGCTACTATTTAATCACCGCTATCGCCATTATCATTATCACTCAACTACTAATCACTGTAATCATTACTACTTATTATTAACATTATAAATAAATTAAATATTAAAATAAAAATTATAATTATATTACACTACTTATATTTTTATTTTGTAATCAAATAGAGAAATCAAATGACAATTACATTACATTATATTATAATTTTAATTGCATTATATAATTAATTATTTATATTATATTACATTGCGCTCTACTAAACACAATATAAATTCTTTAAAAATTTAATGTTATTATAAATATTATATATTTATATAATTATTATTAATAAAATTAAATTATATTTTTCTATATCTATCAATAATTTATAATCTATCTATCTATATCTATTTATTTATAATCTAGAATGAAAACTAAAAGAATTCTCAATTCAATATATATTAAATTTTAAATCGTATGAGATAAAAACAAAAATATAAACAATGGTGATTATAGTCAATTAAATTAATCTGCATCTTCTTTTATTACTTTTTACTTTATCATGACTATTGATAATTTTTTTTGGCAATAATTGATAAATTTAATTATATAAAAAATTAATATATATAATTTGGTTGTCTACTATATATTTATAATTTATATAATACTATATAATTAAATTTTGTTTATAAAAAAAATTACATTACATCTCCTAATTTAAAAGAAATGGCTGCCAAAAGCAAATTAGATAATTAAATAATTTAAAATCTTTCATAAATCGAAAATTTTCATATAATTTTCACTCCTTCAATTTAAATCTCTTATTTTTAATATTATTTTTTATTCAGTAATATCGAACTTTTTCTTTGATTCAATTGGCTCGGATTGAAATTCAAATTTAAAATCTTAGGTCCCTAAAAACTATTCCAGTACTATTAAATTAAAGCTAATTAGTTAATATTTAGTTTTTTTTTATTCTAAAACAAAGGGACTACTTAATAAACCCACTTCCTCAAATATATATATATATATATATATATATATATATATATATATTTTTTTTTTTTTTTATATGAAGACCTCTTTGGACATGAATTGTTTTTGTCAAATAACTTAAAAATATACTAAATAATAAATAACAAATATAATCATAAAATCTAATAATATATTATAAGAATATTTAATAATTATATCAATATGTATTTATTGCAACCATTTATGATATGGTGGAATCTATCAAAGTATAACATATAATATCTTAAAATTTTTAATGCATATTAAAAATTTTAGTTTTAGGTAATAAAATATATAGGTAGTGATATTTAATTGTTCATATTATAAACATTATAATAAATGTTTTTATATTTTATTATTTATTAATAAGAAATTATATACAGAGATTGAGAGAAAAGATAAAAGGGGAAGAGAGAGGTGGTGGGAGAGAAAAGAAGGTGAGAGAGGTAAAGAAAAACAGAAAGGGTAATTGACAGATGGGTTTTCTTTTTTTTTTTTCAAAATAATTCCCATTTAAGAAAAATATGTTAGAAGATATTATGTTCATGAATAATTAAATATTTAGAAAGTTTTACGTTATCGATTGAAATTTATGAATAATATCGTTAACAAAATTAAAATTAAGAGACAATAGATAAAATTAATTTAAAAAAGTACAAATTCATTGAAATTTTTAATATAAGTAAAAAAAACATAATTTATATATTTGATATTTATGCATGGATTGGATGCTATTAATATATACTATATAAAAAACTCAAATTTAATTCTTGCATCCTGATTATCAATTTATCGTAGTATTAGTAGTATGGCTTTGCTTATTTTTATTATATGTCACTGTTACATTAACATATATTTCAATCTATTTTTGGGTGTTTGGAATTAAAATTAAAAAAAAAATCTCATAAATTTTAGGATATTTAAAGAGTAATCGATGGAAATTTTGTGATATATACTTTGATACATATTTTTGTTTTTCAATTTTATTATTATTATTATTATTATTATTATTTCTTTATTCTTTTTATTTTATTATTTTCTTTTTTTTTAATATATCAATTACTATAAAATTAATTATTTCAATAACTTCACTTCAAGAATATTAAAATGAATGAAGATTAAAGAAAATAAGTTTAGTTTGCTTGTATTTAATATTTTAGGTTATTTAAATTTAATATTAATTTCCTTATGTGCTAAGGTTATATCAAATAAGTCAAAATATTATTATCCATAGAATTATAAATTATAATAATAATTTTTATATATTTTTAATCACCATATCATACTCTTGTAAATGTAACTTAATAAAAAATGTGTGCATGTCAATCGAATAAAACATCATAAATTTGCTAGTTAGTGAAAAAAAAAAGTAAAATTTATTATCAATTTTATAATTAAAATGTAATTTTTAGACCTTCCAACACATACATAAATTTAATCACTTTTCTTTATCAATATCAAAAGTTACATTTAAAAGAAATCTCTCATTAAAACACATTTCTCATCAAAGACCTATAGCAATAATAATAGATAAACAATTATCAATAACAAAAAAGATAAAATTATAAAATTTTGCATATTATATTTTATTATTATTTTTTATTTTTAAGAAATCAGAATATTAGTTATAATATTTATTGCAATAGTGAAGATTTTTTAATCTTTCTTTTTGAAAAAGGGGAGATCTATACAATTACGTGCTAATTATGCATGTAACAAAATTATTTGATATTTTATTTAATATACATGAAAATTTTAAGTTTTTTTGAAGTATGGAAATTTTGATTTATTACATACAGTATATAATTATAAAATATTTAAATTTCTTAATAAATTTTATCTTATAATTTTTTAATATTTAAATTTAATTACTTAAATAAAATATACTAAAATTTGGGGTTAAACTCAATCGAATTTGGAATTTTCACTTCTTTATTAGTTTAATCATATTTTTTTTTTTATTGATCAGGCTCAATGTAAATGAATATATATAATATTTACAAAATAAAAAGTGAATTTTAAAATTAAAATAAAATCTATCAAATTGTAGAGCTATAATGAGGCCTAGTTATGAGATTGTACAAAAACTCAAAGATAGCAGTCATTTTCTGAATTAAAGCAATTGAAATAAAGACCAAAATCTTAGCCACTTAAATTAGTAAGAATGTTTTGCAAGGATTTTCTAATAATTGAGCTGCATTATTCAATAGAAAATAGTGAGTGTAGCCAACAAAATAGAAAGTTGAAGAGGATGAAAGAAACCATGTTTCCATAACCAACGACCACTGACCCACTAAAGGATTTTTCAGCTTTTCGCATCAACCTTTCATCGTCCATATTTTATTTATTATATTTTGCACACACACATATTTATATAGATAAGTGATATATGTGCTAAATTGATACATTTATCCTTAAATATATATATTTATCCTGAAGGTTGAAGCAATACTAAATTGATGGGTCAATCACTCATGGTGGGCCTATATTATAACAAGCTATTGAAAGATGATCCTCTATATAACTTCTGTAGAAAACAATTAAAAAAAAAGTTATACGTGTATTAATAGATACATATAACACTAAATAAGACCATAATGAAGTTGACAATTTTACTGCTGTTTTTTACACAAGCTGTATTTTATTCATCTTTTCTGAAATATAGACACAACCTGTATACATTTGTTCATTTACCTTAGAGCAAAAGACATACGTAAAGAAATCAATAATCGTAAAATATTAGTGTCAATAAGAAAATCCCACAGCCTATTGTAATTGGGTTCAAAAGCTCTAAGCCACAGCTGCCATGCCTGAATGAATTCCAGATTGACTCACATGGAGGCTATATTTCAAGAAGCGCTGCTTGTTATGCCTTATCACTCGCGTGACCTGCGGACAGCTTCCCACTGCTTTTCATATTAAAACAAAGAATACCTCCTCATTTTAAGTCCAATTTAACCTTCTTATCCTAAAACATTTTAAGTGCAATATATAGTCCCGAGGTTGTGAGAGAAAACTGTTGAAAATCGCTGGTTCGGTCATCAAAACATGCCGGTTTCCTCTGTATTTGGCATTACTTGGGTCTTGTGGATCTAAGAGCCCACGAGTCCACCTCTGACTTCTTTAATTGCTCACCAGGTTAATTCAAAGCCCCAAACGAATGGGCACCATGTTGAAGATTTCAGGCTTACTAAAATGCCATAAACTATTTTGGCCTACTTTGATTTGCCCACATTTTTTTTTTATTACAAATAAAGCATGATCCTTCAACTTCAACATACCATGCGATTTCTACACCTTTAAATTGCTCATCTCTAATCGATGTGGTTGTTGTGTTCCAAGTCCATATGGCAACACAGCCCATTCTTGGATCAGAATAATTTTTCTTTTTTATCCTCTGTCAAGATAAGTGCCACAAAGCAATTATAACTTCTGTTCATGTGTTTTATCTTACAAGATTGAGATGCAGAGCCCTCATCCAGAGCTCTTGATCTTTGAACCTTTCATTGAAAGTAATTAGATTGTTGTTTCATCTAAATTGATGAGTTATTAAGGAAAATGTGGATACTGAGGCCTAGTGTTACCCTGAAGAGAAATTTCAATGCATGCCTTATTGTCTTTGCTTGCTACAATTTATACCCTTAAAGATAGATGTGGAATTTCATTTGTATTTACATGAATTCGATTATTTTGTCTTATCTATTATTAGGGGATGTTGAATTTAATTTCATTTAATCAAATTAATAAATAAAAAAAAAACTCTATTGTAAAAAACTCTAAATATTTTAACTTGTTCATATTTTTTTATTTATGAAAGAAGCACACCTTTTGCCAATTTATAAAATGGGGTAAACTTATTGCACGAATTTGAAGGGACAGATCAAATTAGATATCTAATACTGCTCCAATTACATATCAAATTATAGGGAGTAAATAATGGAATTAGTAACATTGAGAGATTTATTAGTAATTATGATCAGATATGAGGTGCAAATAGTAATTTCATCATTAGAGAATGAATGCCCTCTTTTTGACTCATTTTATTTTATTTTTTTCAAGTATGACTAATTTTAAAATTTAAAATGTGAACAAAAGTGAAAGGCATCAAGTGTCCGCACTACATGGCTGCAACGTTTTTTGAATCTTCAACAAAATTCCTGGACTTTACTGTTATTTAATTAATCTTTTGCCGCTTTGCCGGACCTTGTAAAGGTTTGGTCTTTTTTTGTTATTTCTTCGTGGGTTCTGTGTAGTCGCCAACAATGACCTTGTTTTTCCCGATTAGCAGCTGCCTGAGGTAATATTTCTCTACAAGAGATTCATTGTCTACTTTCCTTTCTGAATTATGCTTAAAACTTCTAGTTTGATTGATTTAGCTTTATCTTTTAGCCTTTTGCGTTTCCCTTACTGTGTTTATCTGGAAGCTCATTTCAATATCTTGTGTTCTCCCGTTGCTGATCTTAGTTGAGAGTAATCTTATATAACTTTGGTTTTTAAAAGAAGTTGGTATGTGCTCTGATTTTGGGCTTTCAAATTGTTGCTTTTGGTGGGTTTGTGCGAAATTCAAGCGAAAATGAGTTTAAACTATGTTCTGTTTATATCGCATTTTCACACCAACATAGGAGCTGACTGATTGTTGATTAATTATATTTCTTGGCTTTTTATGTGGGTTCTGGTCACAAGTGTGTTGCATTGTATAACTTTTTCCCCCCTTTGTGGTCTTTTTTTGAAACCAAAGAAGAATATTTCTAATGAGGAAGCTCAGCTTCTTGTGTTTCTTTCTACCTTGATGTGACATAAGAAATTATTTAGGGTCATTCTTTGATACAGCAATTAGTGTAAGCAATTCAATTTCCAATGCTATATATTGCATGTGTTCTTCATATAGCGAGGCAAGAATGAAATTCATAGTTTTCTATGTTTTTTCAGTATCTTGGATTTCTTGGGTTGATTAAATGTTAGTATCCCATTTCTTGAGTTGAGCTGTTATACAAGACAAAGTATTCATTGTTGTTAGCCTAGAGTACTAAGTGTGACACTTGTGGTTTTGAAAGGTATTTGGGGAGCTCTTTCAGTAATCAATTCAGTGGTTTTGCAATTTTTTGTGAAACTGAAGATAATGAGATTTAGTATGGATAGCACTCTAGATGTCAACAGTGGTTAGCATCACAGGATAACAGTGTCCACCTACAGGCTTATAAATTCAGAATTTCTGGAACTATTCAAGTTCTTGAAAACTTGAGCTGTGGTGAAATGGTTATAAATAGTGATGGAGGAGGGGTAGCAGATGTTAAGGAAGATTTCAATCTGAAAACGACTGGAAATGGTTTTGACACTCTTAACATTTCAACTTCTCGGAAGGTGCTGCTTGGTGATGACAATCCTTGCATCGGGAAGCAAGATAAGTTGAAAATAATCTCTACGAGACTAAATATACTGCAATTTAGTTCTGATGGCAGTCTAGTTTCTCCATCAGCTAAATTCAGGCAGATTGCAGAGGAAAGAGATGAAATATCACGTTCTGTGCCTTCTTCAGCTAGCCAAGGTTTACGAGAACGCTTCAATGGAATTGTGGCTCAAAAAATTGATTGGGCATATTTATGGAACATCTCCAGAAACTGGATCAAGAATCCCTTTAACATGGCGCTATTTCTGTGGATCAGTTGTGTTGCAGTCTCAGGAGCAAACCTTTTTCTAGTAATGACAGGAATGCTAAACAGTGTCCTACCAAAGAAATCTCAGAGAGATGCCTGGTTCGAGGTTAACAATCAAATCCTCAATGCTCTCTTTACTCTCATGTGCCTGTACCAACACCCAAAGCGATTCCACCACCTTGTGCTTCTGTGTAGGTGGAGACCAAAGGACATAACAACACTCAGAAAAATATACTGCAAAAATGGCACTTATAAACCACATGAGTGGGCTCATATGATGGTGGTAATTGTTTTGCTTCACATAAATTGCTTTGCTCAATATGCTTTATGTGGCCTCAATTTGGGATACAAAAGATCCAAACGACCTGCAATAGGTGTTGGTATCTGCCTCTCCATTGCAATTGCTGCTCCAGCAATAGCCGGTGTTTATGCGATTGTTAGCCCCCTTGGGAGGGAGTATGAACCTGAATTTGATGAAGAAGCGCAGAATAAAACTGTTACCAATGGCACTAGTCATGCTAGCCGCTGCATGTCACTGGAGAAGAGATTCTCATTTGCATCAAGAGATGAGCAGAGAATTGCTGAGTATGCACCCGTATGGAGAGGGGGATTATTTGACATTTGGGACAACATTTCTATAGCATATCTTTCTCTTTTCTGTAGCTTTTGTATGTTTGGGTGGAACATGGAAAGACTTGGGTTTGGGAACATGTATGTTCATATTGCTACCTTTATCCTCTTCTGCGTTGCTCCTTTTTGGATCTTCAACTTGGCTGCCATCAACATTGATAATGAGACTGTCAGGGAGGTTCTAGGATTAACTGGTATAGTGCTTTGTTTATTTGGTCTACTTTATGGTGGCTTCTGGAGGATCCAAATGAGAAAGAGATTCAATTTGCCGGCTAATAAGGCATGTTGTGGAAAATCAGATATAACAGATTGCACTAATTGGCTTTTTTGTTGTTGGTGCTCTCTTGCCCAGGAAGTCCGAACAGCTGACTTCTACGACATTGTGGAGGACAAGTTTTGCAGGAAGCAAGTAGATGAGAGTAACCGGCCAACACTCTCTCCCTTACCCCATGATGGAGTAGTTCAGTTTAGCTATAACCCAAAATCTCCACTTCAAAACAGCCCTAGACTGTCTAGGCTCAGGGCTGATTACTCTCCAAGTCCAAGCAGATTTTCGAAACATTATAGTCCAGGCAGGCAGCTTCGCAAGGTGGAAGACGAGTTTTCTTCAAAAGATGCTGACAATTTTATGAAGCCACCTGTTTTATCATCAATACAAAGATGAAGAGTTACCAACCAAAATATGTGAAGATAATTACTGTTAGCACATTTGTAGACATACAGAGTACTTTAGCTTAAAATTCGGATAAACCTGCACAATGGTGCATCTGGATTACACGTATTTCATTTTCTTTTTGCATCGTCATACTCCCATGTAGCTTGTATCTTGTATTGTATTTCAATGAGTCCTTTCTGTTAGCTTGTAAGTGCAACTGGATACTGTCAAATTTTATTGCATTGATTGATCTCTTTGGTAACAAGTGTTTGAAATTGACATGGATGTGGGGTGCTCGATACAAGCTATTTCTAAAAGCTCTTACTGAATTGCAATGACAGCCCATAGAATGTCGTCATTGTAAAGCTTTACAGGCAATTTGTTAAAGTGCCTCTCTTAGTAACAAGCAGCCAAGTTGATGGACTGAGATGCCTCTTTCATTACTGGGAAGACAGCAGTCCATTCTCTACTAGACCATTGGATCTATATATATTTCTTTCCCCAGAATGATTCTCCAGTTGGGATTACTAGCATGGTTTCTGACAGAATTACATCGCCCTTATAGCTGTTGTTTTCAGAATTTTTTGTTCCTAACAATCGGGTGTTTCCCAAACCATCCAGGACTCAAATGCCTTTTCGAGGCTGGAATAATGGAACTATGACAACTTGCAGAAGTTCTTCAAGAAGACATTTTCATGATGCAACTTAGAAAGAAAAAGATTTCATTCAACGGCAATTTCCAGATTTTGTTCTTGAGGACAAGAATAAATTTGCAGGGGAGGGAAATGTTGCGACTAAGGGAGGTGATGGCTGAATAAGTAGTTAGTGAGTTGTGAGTTAGCATGAGTGTCAATTAGTAATTGGTTGATTGACGTTAATTAATTGCAACTGAAAATAAGAGGGAATTGTGTTGAGAGAAGTATAAATGCGAGATTCAATGTACAGTTGCTATTCATTGAAGAATAATAATAGAATTCCCTTTCTTAACTCTCTCTCTCTCTCTCCTGTTCTTTCTCGACTCTGCTTCTATCTCTTCTTTTACTTATTCTTCTTCTTCTTTACATCTTTCTCTTCTTCTATCTTCTATTCTACTGTAGATTGGTACTTGGGTCTGGATCATGAGTCTTGGACCAGACAAAGATAACCTCTAATTTCTATCCAACTGCAGGCTGCATTAATTCATGCATAAAAGATGACAGTTTGTGCTGGAATTTGTTTTTCAAAAATTCTGAGAACAGAAATGATAATGTTGTCTTGCTTGATATCATGGAGGTTTCTCGTGGCACATCCAGAAGAGCTCACAAAAAATAAGCTATAAACATCTGTGCCTTGGGATACAAATCACATTAGGAATATATCTTCCCATGTAATCATATGAGCTGCTCAAAAAGTGTACTGATTTGGATTCGATGCTCCTCATGATTAAGCGATTTCTCCTCCAATTGTTTCAAGTCGCACTGTGGCAGCTTGAATCAATAGCGGCGAGCACCTAAAGTGTAATGTTAGAACAGGCTTTCTGGCCTGTACCTTTAGTCACCAAATATTTTATTCGGGTAGCAATGCAAAACTTTTAGGCCAGATCACAATTTGAATTCACCAAAACATATTCAAAATTCAAACCACATAAGATAAACCTACTTAAATTTCTCAGCAATCCCTTCCATTCACGTACTTCGGTAGGTAGGCTTAACTTTCAGCTGGGATTTTAATATAGGATGTTAAAGATTATGTGTTCTTCATTATTGGTCTTCCACAAGCGATATAATGAGGGGTAACTTGGCTTTCTTTTTACCATAAGCCACACATCTCAATCAGCGAGAATTATGTACATGTAATACTACTACTATGTCCAGTTAATTGCTTTCATGAAACAGCCACAGATTTTTTGGACCTAACCATGCATGCAGGTAACTGAATATCTTAATTAAACGTAATCTTGAGGATTTTGATAGGATGTAAGCTGGCAATTTTCAAGTTTTCTGCTAGTGTTAGTTTTAATATTTTTTAATTAGGATTGAACTTTAATCTTTGCCTCATTATCAAGTATTAACAGTTGATCTATTCCTTTTCACCATCTCCTTGTTATTTTTGATGTCCCAAAATATGTCCAAGAGGGAGGTGAATTGGACTTTAAAAACAATTTTCGGTTCTTGCTCAAAACCTTTGAAAATTGCAGCTAAGTTCAACTTAATTAACTAATGCTAAATATGAACAATATAGCTCTATTGACAAGTTGACTCAAGGTTAAGCTGTATGCAATCAGTATACTGATATAACAGACTATATAAGCATTCAGTAAATATATCGATGCCGAATACGTTTTATCACAAAGCAACTAGAGCGATATACGGATATCCTATCCGGACTGTGAGATAACCAACAGAATTTATCAGTTATCAGGAGATTTTGCAGTAAACTATTTTTCTCTGATAGCTGCAAGATCAACACAGATATGATATCAATTTTCATATCGACAAAGCATATCATTCATAAAGCTAAATTGCAAAAATGTAAAGAGCAAGGGTTGAGAAAATGAACATCGGAATTTTTATAGTGGTTCGGCTTTAACTAGCCTACATCCACTCTCTCAAAGATCCCACTTTGAGTCTTCACTCCACTATTCTTCTCTTTTCAAGGCAAGAGACAAAGCCCTTTACAAATCTTCTCAACAAAGCTTTTACAAGTAGCTTCACACTTCTACCAAGTGTTATCCCAAACACTTATCACAACCAAGCTTCAATAGGTGCTTGAATGACCTCTCACAAATGATAATAATGTGTTGAAAAACTCACTCTCACTCAATTACAACAGCAACTATAAAGAAGAGTTGAGTAAATAAGCCAATGATGAGCAATAAATCACTTTGAGCACTTTGAATGAAAGCTTTAAAGATTTTGAACAGTAGAGGGACTTTCATTAAGTGCAAAATGGCCAAAGGAAGGTGTATTTATAGCTTTGGAACGTTTTTTACCGTTGCAGAACTCATTTGAACGTTACAGATACGAATTTCAAGAAAATAGCCGTTATTTTGTCGTTTTCTGCGATGTTGTGCGAGTTGAAACGATTAAGCGTACTTGAGAAAATAGCAAACCAGTTAGCATACTAAAATAGTAGCAAACCAGTTAGCATACCAGGAAAACTTTTCTGCATAACTTTCAAAACTATAAAACTTTTCACCAAATCATAGTCAAACACTTTTTTTAGGCCAATAATAATGATATTTAAAATGAAAAACTTTTGAGGGATTAAAAATAAGCATCATTGACTTTTACTCCTCAATTCTTTTCACAAGTAATTCTAGAAATTAAAACTAATTTCTATACTAGATGTACCTTCAATTCTGATTTTCAATGCAGCCTTGGAAGGTAACCTTTTCTTCTTTTATTTCTTTTGCTTCGTCTTGTGTTATCCTTAGAATGTCATCCTTTCTTCATAAGCATGAATCCATCATGAAATCCTTTTGTCCTTTTTCTTTGAAATACACAACACTTAAAACAATGTTAGTTTGATTCTAGTTGAGTTTTGGTATCATCAAAATCTATGCTCCTTTGAGCTTGTGGGGTCAACAATCTCCCCCTTTTTGATGATGACAAAACTCAATTGAATCACCAAGTAAATGTCAATAAGTGTGAGTATGTGTATGAATGTGTATGTGAGAATAACTCCCCCTATGTATGTGCTTATATCAACAATTAATCACAAATAACTCCCCCTTGATAATTTCAATAAAACATCCATAAGCATTTTCTTAAAGAGTCAAGTGTGACTAAAGATACTAACTAAATATGCACAATATACACACTAATCACAAATTGTATATATCATTCACAAGTGATATCAATAATATGCACACCATAAAATTATATCAACAATATACTATTCACAAACTATATCATGCACCATTAATCACAAACTATATCAAGTATCAAGATTACCATTCATTACTTTTCTCCCCTTTTTGTCAGCATCAAAAGAATATGGGAGAAATCATGCATGTGTGAATAAGTCAAAATTCAGTTTAAGTGCAGTGAATAAACAGTCAAAATAGTAACTGATATAGCAAACTAATTAAAAGTTCAGAAAAACCAAAAGTAGCAGACTAAGTAGCAAACTAACAGACAGACTGTTAGACAAAATTCAATTAAAATTCAGTTCATCCTTTCAGCCTGGAACTTCTTCTGATTGGTTTTGGAGCACCCATTTTCAACTTTTTGGGCTTGATAGGTTTGTCACTCAAAGTTTGAAGAATTGCAGCAGCCAATTCAGTCCCGGGTGTCAAAGGAACAATAGGCCCAGCTGCTAACTCAGTAGTGCCAGACTCAGCTGCAGACTTTTTGCCAGTTTTAGTCTTTTTGCCAGTGGGTTTACCAGTTTCCTCTTTCTGTTTGCGTCTTTGTTCTTGTTGAGCTGTTTTGCCCTTTCCTTTTGCAGGAGCAGCAGGAGCAGGTGTCTCAGGTTCTGCTTCAGACTCTGAGTCACTCATATCTTTCCCACTACCATCTTTGCTGCCTCCATTACCACTTTCATCAGAATCATCATCATCTTTTTCTGCTTCAGCTTTTTCCTCTTCTTCCTTTTCTTCCTCTTTCTCTTCTTCTTCTTCAGTTTCTTTCTCTTCCTCTTCTTCTGTTTCTTCTTCTTCTTCCTCTTCTGTTTCTTCTTCTTCTTCTGTTTCTTTCTCTTTTTCCTTTTCTTTCACTTTCTCGGCTAGAGGAACAGAACCAGTAGCAACCTTACTGGTTTCTCCAGCCTCAGTGGTTGAGATACCCAAATGGACTTTGATTTTAAACAACTCTTCAACAATCTTGTACATCAACATCAAAGATCCATCAACTTTAGAGTCTAGAGCATTCATAAGAATAGTTTGAAAACTTCTAAATTTTTGTAGCTCTCCAAGTTCCATCTCAACAAATTCTCTCAAATTGTTTACTTCCTCCAAAATACCTTCAACATTGAAAGTACCACTTGCACTATCTTTGGAGCTAGCACCTTGCTCAAATCTAAGCTTTCTACCATCATCATCTTTTTGCAAGCTAGTGATTGGGATCATATTGGTCCTAAGTTTCTCAGTTTCCAAAGGTATCCCAAAGTCTCTAAATAGACCATTTAGAAGATGAGCATAGGGTAGCTTATAAGGTGGCTTCCATTTCATGATTTGTTTCAGCATAAAATAGGCAAGATTAAACTCAATTTGGTTCACTATATGCCAAATTATGCAGAGGTCAAGGGTACTCAAATAGTTGGGACTGCCGGTTCTAGGATTCAACACATAAATGATAAAACTATGAAGAATTTTAATGTGTTGATGAGCATGGGTAATGCTAGTCTTATCCTTCACTTCTCCTTTAAACACTTCACCCTCAAAATCCCTTTTGTTGAACCCACCAACAGCAAAAACATCTTTGTGGGAGCAGATTTTGTTTCCACTATTTGGAATTCCTAGGGCTTTAGCTAATCTAGCTACTGTCACTTCATAAATTGTCCCTTTCATTCTCACCTTAAAGGACTCATCTTTTTCAGAATCATCAACCCTCAAATTTTTATAGAATTCTTGCACTAAGTCCACATACACTCCTTCAGTATCAGAACACAGTTTATCCCATTTTTGATACTCAAACAAAGATTGCAAAGGAACGGAAATTTCAACAAAAGCAGGCCAGTGAATATACCTTGGCTCATGAATAGCCCTCTCCATATGCACAACTGGAGCTTTTAAAATCTTTTTCTTTTTGGTTCCCCTTTCTTGAACTGGCTCGCTTGTTCTTTTCTTGGTCTTTTCTTTTGGTTTACCAATTATCAGAGGAGCATCCTTTTGTGGAGGTGGTGACGCAGGGATACTTGCGTCAGTTGAGTTTGATGATGAGTATGTGGTGATTTTGGCTTTCCCTTTTCCTTTGTCTCGTGCCATAACCAATCTTAGAAATAAATTGGGCCGAAATGACAGAAAGAACTGAGATTATAAAATTAGTGATGTGAGCAGCCAATATATATACATTTATATATATAATCAATTTTAAGCATATCAACATCCATTTTTCACAACAGAGCGCAATGACAGAAAAAATTAGAACAGACAGCAAAGAAAAAAATATTCGGGTTCTTACGAATCCATGGCAGTCGATTTATTATTTCACGAAGTGTTAATGCCCAAAAAAAAATTAACAACAGAGCGCTAGAACAGAACAAACAACCGAGAGCAATAAAAAAAAATCAGCACATTACGATAGCAGAACAAACAGGCATAAATAGAATATGAAACACGATTCCATTAAAGGTTTAAACTTTATACCTGAAATATACTGAAACAGAGTGTGCGAATCGACAAAGAAAAAAAAAACACGATTTCTTTCGGCAGATTAGAGAAATAACGGAAACGAAAAATTTTGGGAATTTTCTATCTGCAAACAATCGATTTAATCGATTCACTAACAATAGGTTTCGGAAGAATTTAAAAATGATGAAGGAAAACGATTGCTTGAAGGGGTGCGACCGAAATGGTTTTGTGAATGGAAAGAGAAAGGCGTAGTTCGGGTTACGGGAAACGAGGCGACGGAAAGAAGAGTTTTGAATTTTAAAACTTGAAAGGACACAACTGTAGGTTTTGCGAGGAATAGGTAGCGTGTAGCGAGTAGAGACGGCGAGAAGGCTGATGCTTCAGAAGAAAAAATTAAATCCCGCGCAAATCAAAGTGTTAAAAAGTCCATTTTGCCCTTAAATACATAATGATGCAATACTTTAAGTAGAGGGGTATTTAAGTCATATGGGCTTTAAACATGCAGAATAGGCGCTTCGAAAAAAAAAATAATTTTAGAGTTTTAGAGCAATCGGACGACTTCGGTTGCCAGCGAAAAGTAGGAAGCGATGGTAAAGCGTTTAGCAAACAAGAAAATTAGCAAACGGATTAGTATGCCACTGAGAGCAAATTCTGCAGATTACTGTTCATATCTGATATAATCCAGAATTTTTCAAATTACACCAAAAATATCAGAATGCATTTTCAACACTGCAAATCAACATATATCACTTCATTTTCATATGGAAACATGAGAATACATCAAAATTTAATCAAAAGCATCAATCATACCAAGTTCTCTTCTTATTTTGCAAAAAGTTTCCTCACTAAGTGGCTTTGTGAAAATGTCAGCAAGCTGTTTTTCAAAAGGGACAAAATCGATTTGAATATCACCATTTTGAACATGATCCCTAATGAAATGATGTCTAATTTCAATATGCTTGCTTCTAGAGTGTTGAACAGGATTTTTTGATAGGTTTATAGCACTAGTATTGTCACATCTTATGGGAATGTGATCAAATTTAATTTCAAAGTCTTCAAGCTGTTGTTTCATCCACAAAATTTGTGCAACACAACTTCCAGCTGCAATATATTAAACCTGTGAGAAAGTGCAGAGAAGTTTGCTTTTCTTGTGCCATGAAACTAATGCATGACCTAAAAATTGACAAGTTCCAGAAGTGCTTTTTCTATCCAATCTACTACCAAAGAAAATCTGAATCACTATAACCAATAAGATCAAATGATTCACATTTTGGATACCACAAGCCAATATTGTGAGTGCCAATGAGGTATTTAAAAATTCTCTTAACTGCTACAAGATGAGATTCTTTTGGACATGACTGAAATCTTGCACATAAACATACACTAAAATGAATATCTGGTCTAGATGCTGTTAAGTAGAGTAAAGAACCAATCATACCTCTATAAAATTTGTTATCTACCTCTTTACCTTTTTCATCTTTCTCCAATTTAATTGTTGAGCTCATGGGAGTTCCAATACTCTTCATATCCTCCATTTTGAACTTCTTTAACATATCCTTTATGTACTTGGACTGATTTATAAAAATTCCATCTTTCATTTGCTTAATTTGCAATCCAAGGAAGAAGGTAAGTTCACCCATCATACTCATTTCAAATTCACTTTTCATCATGTTGGAAAATTTCTTACAAAGAGAATGGTTAGTAGCACCAAAAATAATATCATCTACATAAATTTGCACAATAAGCATGTCTTTTCCAATTTTCTTAA
Source organism: Hevea brasiliensis (assembly GCF_030052815.1). Lineage (NCBI taxonomy): Eukaryota > Viridiplantae > Streptophyta > Magnoliopsida > Malpighiales > Euphorbiaceae > Hevea > Hevea brasiliensis. The sequence continues at coordinate 447,311 of NC_079497.1, read as the reverse complement.
TGAAAAGAGTAGTATCCACTTTTCCTCTTTTAAAATCATTTTGAAGCAAGAATTTACTAAGTCTCTCATACCATGCTCTAGGAGCTTGCTTTAAACCATAGAGAGCTTTAGTAAGCTTGTAAACATGATTTGGAAAGTGAGGGTCTTCAAAACCAGGAGGTTGAGCTACATAAACTTCTTCATCAATATATCCATTTAAAAATGCACTTTTAACATCCATTTGATAAAGCATGAAATTCTTAAAACAAGCAAATGCACACAACATTCTAATAGCTTCAATTCTAGCAACCGGAGCAAAGGTTTCATCAAAATCAATACCTTCCTCTTGGTTGTATCCTTGAGCTACTAGTCTAGCTTTATTTCTAACTACATGTCCTTTTTCATCCATCTTATTCCTAAATACCCATTTAGTTCCAATAACAGTGTGCTTTTTAGGTTTAGGAACAAGTGTCCAAACTTTGTTTCTTTCAAACTGATTTAATTCCTCTTGCATAGCAAAAAGCCAATTTTCATCATTTTGAGCATCATCATATGTTTTGGGTTCAAATTGAGAAACAAAAGCAACATTACCAAAATATCTTCTAAGTTGAGCTCTTGTCATCATTCTTTGTGATGGACTATCAAGAATGTCATCTTTGGAATGATTTCTATGGTACCTCCATTCTTGTGGAATATCTTGATGTTGAGGTTCCTCAATTTGTAGTTCTTCCACATTTGGTTGGGAGTCATCTTGAATTTCAATATTTGTGGAGCAAGGGAGTTCTTCTTCTTTGTCATTTTGATCATCCTCCACTTGTTCTTTTGATTCAAGCTCATCATTATTCGAATTCTTTGAATTTAGAATCTGCTCAATTTCATCATCACAAGAATCTTTCCTTTGCAAGGAAGTGTTAGCATCATCAAAAAGTATATGCATTGATTCTTCCATGGTCAATGTTTTTCTATTGAAGATCCTATATGCTTTGCTATTTGTTGAATACCCTAGAAATATTCCTTCACAAGATTTAGCATCAAATTTCTTGAGATTGCTGTCTTTGTTATTCAAAATGTAACATTTGCAACCAAAGACATGAAAATATGCAATATTGGGTTTTCTTCCTTTCCAAAGTTCATAAGGAGTTTTCTTTAAAATAGCTCTAATGGAAACTCTGTTTAAAATGTAGCATGCTGTATTTACAGCTTCTGCCCAAAAATATTTTGGTAAACTGTTTTCATTCAGCATTGTTCTTGCCATTTCTTGCAAAGATCTATTTTTCCTTTCAACAACTCCATTTTGTTGTGGAGTTCTAGGAGCTGAAAATGTATGATAAATACCATTTTGAGAGCAGAAATTTTCAAACAAATTATTTTCAAATTCTTTTCCATGATCACTCCTTAAAGATGTAATGCAATACCCTTTTTCATTTTGAGTTCTTTTGCAAAAAGCTTCAAATATATCAAAGGTTTCATCTTTATGAGCAAGAAAGAAAGTCCATGTGAATCTTGAAAAATCATCAACAATTACAAATGCATATGCCTTGCCTCCTAGACTTCTAGGTGTGATTGGGCCAAAAAGATCAAGATGCAACAATTCCAATGGTCTAGACGTAGTTACAACATTTTTTGATTTAAAAGATGATTTTGTATGCTTACCAAGTGCACAAGCTTTGCATTGAAATTCTTTTTCAAATCTTAACTTTGGAAGTCCTCTAACAAGGTTCTTTCTAGAAAGTTTAGCAAGTGTACTCATGCTAGCATGTCCTAATTTTCTATGCCATAACCATGCACTATCATCTGAAGTCATAAAACATGTTTCACAATTTTCTTCAAGACTTGTTAAATCAAGTAGGTAAATATTATTTATTCTAGCACCAGCAAACATAACATTATTTCCATGAATTTCACAATGTGTTGAAGTAAAAATGACTTTAAAACCATTGTCACACAATTGACTAACACTTAAAAGATTATACTTTAATCCTTGAACTAATGCAACATTCTCAATGCAAGGATTTTTACCAATAGTTCCACATCCAACAATTTTAGCTTTACTTTTATCACCAAATTTCACATAACCTTCTTCTTTCAAGGTAAGAGAGGAAAACTTGCCTTTATTTCCTGTCATGTGCCTAGAGCAGCCACTATCAATGTACCAATGTTCTGTTTCCAAAGATACTCCTTAGCGGACATGAAATCAGTTAACTGTTCTTAGGTACCCAAGCAACTTTGGGTCCTTGAATGTTAGTAACATTAGGTAGGGTTCCTTTAGGCACCCATACTTTCTTTGCCTTAAAGGTTCCTTTCCTAATAGGACAAGCATTAATCATATGACCATTGTGATTGCAATAAAAGCATGTAATACTTGGTTGAGAAAAGGATGTAGCTTTAACAAAAAATTGTTTGTATTTTCCATACTTCATAAATCCATCATATCCAATTCCAGATTTTTCATTTGTAAATCTTTGATTCCCAAGAAGTATATCAAGTGTTTCTTTTCCTTTTGTAAATTTAGATAAATCTCTTGTCAAAGATTCAACTTTTTCTTCAAGAATTCTGTTTTTCTCAAGAAGTTGTTCACATACTTCTTTTGATCTTTGAAGCTCATCATTAACTTCCTTAAATAATTTCATTTGAGATTTATAAAATTCATTTTCCTTTGAAACCATACTCAATGAAATATTTTCTGATCTTAAAGCACAATTTTCATGAACTAAAATTTTGCATTTCTTGTTAAAAGTTCTATACTTATCATATGTCTTTACAAATGCAAGTTCTAATTCATCAACATTAGAAAGTTCAAGATTTACCTCATTTTCACTATCTTCGATGTGTGAGCTTTCACCTTTTTCTTCAATTGCCATCATACAAGTATTTGCAGCCTCTTTGTCATTTGTTTCATCATTTGATGAAGAATCACTGTCACTCAAGTTCTTTGCCATTGCCTTTTTGCTTTTGTCCTTTCTAAACTTATTTTTCTTCTTCAATGTAGGACATTTTGGCTTAATGTGGCCTGGTTTGTTACACTCATAACAAACTATTTCACTTGAATGATTTGGAGTCTTTGGAGCATATTTCTTTGTGAACTTCTTGTATTTGCTTCCACCTTTTCTAAATGCTCTTTTGAATCTTTTGACTATCATAGCCATATCTTCATCATCATCACTTGAAGCACTTGAATCATCACTTGAATTAGCTTTAAGAGCAACATTTTTCTTTTTCTCATCTACTTTTTCGGATATGAAAGCTATCCCTTTCTTTTTCTTTTGATCACCTTCATTCTCATCTTTCTTATAAATCATCTCATGTGCAATGAGAGAACCAATCAGCTCATCATAGGTGTATTTTCTGAAATCCTTGGTGTCTTGAATAACAGTAGTCTTTGCTTCCCACATCTTTGGAAGAGACCTCAGAATTTTCTTTACAAGTTCTTGTTCTTCAAATCTCTTTCCAAGAGCTTTAAGTAGATTTACAAGGTCTGTAAATCTGGTACTCATCTCAGCAATAGTTTCACCAGGTTTCATCTCAAATAATTCATAATCACGGATGAGGAGGTTTGCCTTTGACTCTTTTACCACATCAGTTCCTTCATATGTGACTTCTAGTTTGTCCCATATCTCTTTTGCAGTTTGACATCCTGAAACACGATTATACTCATTAATATCAAGAGCACAATGAAGAATATTAATAGCCTTGGCATTTGTAGAAATTTTCTTCCAATCATTATCATCAAATTCAACTTCTGCTTTAGGAATTTATGCAGTTCCTTCACTGGTTTTATAAGGAATATAAGGACCATCTTTAACTATTCTCCAAGCATCAATGTCAACAGATTGTATGAAGTTTCTCATTCTAGTTTTCCAAAAGGAGTAATTTGTGCCATTAAAAAGTGGTGGTCTAGTGATGGAATAACCTTCAGCTAAGGGTGCAGGTATACCATAAGAATTTCTAGTTGAACTAGCCATGTGTGTGGATCACTCTAAGGGTTTAATCCTCAAGCAAGAGAGACAAGCTCTGATACCAAATTGATGTCCCAAAATATGTCCAAGAGGGGGGTGAATTGGACTTTAAAAATAATTTTCGGTTCTTGCTCAAAACCTTTGAAAATTGCAGCTAAGTTCAACTTAATTAACTAATGCTAAATATGAACAATATAGCTCTATTGACAAGTTGACTCAAGGTTAAGCTGTATGCAATCAGTATACTGATATAACAGACTATATAAGCATTCAGTAAATATATCGATGGCTGAATACGTTTTATCACAAAGAACTAGAGCAAGATACGGATATCCTATCGGCGGACTGTGAGATAACCAGCGAGAATATATCAGATATCAGCAGATTTTGCAGTAAACTATTTTTCTCAGATAGCAGCAAGATCAACAGCATATGATATCAATTTTCATATCAGCAAAAGCATATCATTCATAAAGCTAAATTGCAAAAATGTAAAGAGCAAGGGTTGAGAAAATGAACACTGGAATTTTTATAGTGGTTCGGCTTTAACTAGCCTACATCCACTCTCTCAAAGATCCCACTTTGAGTCTTCACTCCACTATTCTTCTCTTTTCAAGGCAAGAGACAAAGCCCTTTACAAATCTTCTCAACAAAGCTTTTACAAGTAGCTTCACACTTCTACCAAGTGTTATCCCAAACACTTATCACAACCAAGCTTCAATAGGTGCTTGAATGACCTCTCACAAATGATAATAATGTGTTGAAAAACTCACTCTCACTCAATTACAACAGCAATTATAAAGAAGAGTTGAGTAAATAAGCCAATGATGAGCAATAAATCACTTTGAGCACTTTGAATGAAAGCTTTAAAGATTTTGAACAGTAGAGGGACTTTCATTAAGTGCAAAATGGCCAAAGGAAGGTGTATTTATAGCTTTGGAACGTTTTTTACCGTTGCAGAACTCATTTGAATGTTGCAGATACGAATTTCAAGAAAATAGCCGTTATTTTGTCGTTTTCTGCGATGTTGTGCAGAGTTGAAACAGTTAGCGTACTTGAGAAAATAGCAAACCAGTTAGCATACTAAAATCAGTAGCAAACCAGTTAGCATACCAGGAAAACTTTTCTGCATAACTTTCAAAACTATAAAACTTTTCACCAAATCATAGTCAAACACTTTTTTTAGGCCAATAATAATGATATTTAAAATGAAAAAACTTTTGAGGGATTAAAAATAAGCATCATTGACTTTTACTCCTCAATTCTTTTCACAAGTAATTCTAGAAATTAAAACTAATTTCTATACTAGATGTACCTTCAATTCTGATTTTCAATGCAGCCTTGGAAGGTAACATTTTCTTCTTTTATTTCTTTTGCTTCGTCTTGTGTTATCCTTAGAATGTCATCCTTTCTTCATAAGCATGAATCCATCATGAAATCCTTTTGTCCTTTTTCTTTGAAATACACAACACTTAAAACAATGTTAGTTTGATTCTAGTTGAGTTTTGGTATCATCAAAATCTATGCTCCTTTGAGCTTGTGGGGTCAACAATTTTTTCTCTTAATTTCCAGCCAAGAAATCCATCATACATTTTTTTGTCATTCATTTTGTTCAAATTGGTTTTGAATTCGAAACCTTATGGTTATAGAGAAACCCATTTTACACACTAAATAAGGTAGGAAATTGATTGCAGAAGCACACCAATCGCTTGCCTTGACAGACTATCTGCTTACCAATAGTCAAACTAAACATCATTCAGAAAAAGATAGATATAGAATATTTAAATTTTCCATTAGACTTTTAAAGTAATCCAACCCACCAACCAGATGCTCTCTATATAGCGACAAGAAGGCCAGGCAGCGAACGGCTAAAGAGGTCTCTGGGATGGCTCTGCCACAAGGTGTGGCGGCTTTCCCGTCCAATTTCCCAACGATGTGGCCTAATGTCCTTCACAGTGAGCCATGTGTTAAAATACTCCCTAAATTGCGTAATAAGACCACCTTTCAGGGTCCATACGTGCACCCAGTATACTTGTGCACCTTCGCAGCTCTCTGCAATCACACAATCGCCGATAACCTCTATGATTCGTGGCTCGAATCTGAAGTCATTGTGACTTACCTCACCGGTCAGCACTCTCATCATGTGCTGACGTTGTGGAGGGCCATGGAACCACCACTCTAGATCACTTGCTAGGAATTTAGCCACGGTATCCATGTGACCTTGTGCTAATGCCTTGTATAGTGCGTCAACTATACTCTTATTCTGCTGCATTTCTGGGTTGTTCACACCGGATTCCGGGACCAGAGATTCCATTTTTGAAAGTGAATTTAGTGAAGTAAGATGTAAGAGGTTGTTATAATGCTTTTAAGCTTAGAATTGGCCTTGAATATTTGTGGACATGGTATGGCTGCTAAGTGGTACCTATTTATAGCAAAAATTGGAGAGGTAAGTTGCATGTTGGGGAAACCTATCTATTTATGGTGATAGAGATTTATGGGGTTATTTTGATGATGTGGGACATCTAAAGGCCTGTGCTCTTCTAAGACTTGGGTGTATTAATATTAATTATTAACTTTACATTATCCAAAGAAATGAACAAATACATTAGTCCAAGTTCCAATTTGAGTTCTCTTCTGGGGACAAACGATGGGTTTGTTTTGTAGATTGCACCACCACCGAATGCATACAAATCCAGTATCTAGACTTGTTTACAATGAGTAATCTGACCTCAATTATATTTGTCATGATTAGAGGTTCCACTCGGAATATTTCTTTATTACGTTTTTCTCTAGGTATTTTGTGCTGGAAAATGGACACTTTTGTAATCTGACAATTGATTGTATTTCTTGACTTTATTTTCAATAGAACATGGACAAGTGAAAGAAATCAACTTACACATTATATTAAATTATTTAGAATTTAAATTGGATTTGTTCAATCCTTGTTGACAGGGACAGGTATGCAAACATGGGATCACAAAAGTGGCTTCAAAATTTTCCAAAAACTAACAAGGCATTCTATGATTATTCCTTTTACATCATGTAGACCACAATTGCTTTTATATCACGGTTCGAGTTTCTGAAATATCCTCCTCACAAGTTGCGTACATTAATCTTTTTCAGAGTCCATAAATATAAGCTGTTTTGTGCATTGATCACAATAGACGAGACAGTGAGAGCTTGGGAATGGTCTTCTCCACTCGAGTAGCACAAAACCTACAGCTGCTAAACCCTCTTCAATGAGTAGCAAAGTAAAAGGGAAGGATATTACTGTAAATTCAGAGAAAAAGATAATTGCCAGGCTGGCGGAATCGCCGACTGTTTGACTATTGTCGTCGTTTTCTTATGAGAATCGGCGAAGGCAGCTACCCTGTCCCTGTCTCTCTCCGAATGCATGCATCCCTAACTGTTGAAACCAAACCGTCACGATTTTAACTCAAATTAAAAGGAAAATAAAAATAACACAATGATATCGATGCATTTGTTAACGTAGAGCCCATGCATTTAAGAACCCAGTTGGATCCAACCAAGAGCCACTAGTGTACATGGGTTTGGACATTCTCCCTGTCAGCCCCACGCACACAAGAAATTAAATTATTTGATGGGAACTGCCCAATCTCGGGTCTTAACCCATCATGGTTTGGATTTTTTAGTGTTGCTGTCTCATGGAATGAATGGCAAATCCACCTTACAAGATTATATGCATTAATGACGCCAATCTCTCACTCCATTTTTCAGCCATTTAACCCATTTCTATCTCTTTGATTGGTCTTCTCGGTAGGAATTGTTATGTGGACAGATTCCCTTTTTAAGTGTTGGCACGTCGCAGTTATCACACAGAATTTATCTTACTTTATAATTATAATAATAATTATTTTTTATAATAAATATTTAATTTTATTATATATATATATTTAAATATTTTTATTATTATCATTGTTAGATAATTAAAAATATTAAATACGTTTAATTAATATTTATTTAATTATTATTTTTTTAAAATTTTTTATTTAAAATTTTTTAAACTTTTTAATAAAATTAAGGATTATATATCTTAAAATTAATAAAAAATATATATAATAAACTTTAGAAAAATGAAATAAGATTTTATTTATGTAGTTATATGAGATATATAATAAATTAAAATTTAAAAACATAATGTATGAGTTATATATATTTGAGGTTATTAATTTATTGATTTTATTATTTAAAATATCAATAAATTTAATACATTTATTACACTTTAATTTTATTGAAATAAAATTTTCTATTTATCTAAATTTTATTAATTTAAAACATATTATATATAACACGATATATTAATATTATAAAATTATTTCTCGAGTTTTATTTTTGCAAATATACACATCAAGCCCATATTAATTTAATTAATTAATCATATTAAATTATTATAATTTTAAAGTAATGAAATATTTTTTAAATAATTTTTTAATTACATTAAAATAAATATTTTTTATAAAAATTAATTTTAATTAATTTATTTAACTTTCTTATTACAATCTCAAAAGAATTTTGTTCACTAACTGCAATTCTATATGTGCCTATATGCATAGTGTTTAGATCTACCATTTTACTACAATGATCATTGGGATATTTTCTTATAATGAGTTAACATTATTTTTTCTATTATTTTATAATGATTAATAATAAATTAAAATTTTAATTTAAATGGCTTCTTTTTTCTTACAAATAGTTGATACCTTATGTCATTTGGGACACACCACCAAATAACAAAAAAATTATTAGAAAAAACTCTTCTTCTCATATTTTGAGCTCAAATTCTTTCTTTGATTTACTATATTTTTATTATTTTTATTCAAAATTTATTGGTCTTATTCTCAAAGCTTATTTACATTTATAGGATGGATATTCTACTGTGTATATGTATATTAAAGCCAAAATTTAAAAATGACTTTATAGGATTGTGCCACCTAATTAAATAAGAATGTGTAAAAAAATTTTATGTGGCACAAATTTTTTTTATTTTTATATTTTTTTATATAATAATTCATTTATCACATTAAAAATTAACTTTTTATTTAAAAATTTTTAAATTTCAACTATTAAAATTTTATTTATTTCATACAAAAATATTAATAATTATTTAAAATTCCTTGTACTATATTTTATAAAAGTTTAAATTTTTTAAGTATTTATTGATCATAATATTTCTAAAAATTATTAATTTTTAATAATGTTTTATTAAATTAGAAAAATAACATATATATATATATAACCTTCAAAATAGTTTTACATGAGTGTGCCACCTAATCAAATAAAGGTGCTTACAAAAGGGCATGTAGCACAATATTTTTATTTTTATATTTTATTATATAATAATTAAATCATCACATTAAAAAACAGTGTTTTATTCAAAGTTACTATTAGTGCAGACTTTTAATAATTAGAATACAATTGATGGAGTCAGGTGGCTTCAATCTATTTTTACTCTTTACGTTTTTAATAAGATTATATTTCTCCTTAGACTCAAAAAAAGACGAATAATCTATTAAAACATAATAGTTCTTTGATCTCTCTCCTTAATTATAACTGAGTTTAATCTTCTTCCATTTCATCAATTATTTTATACATTTTAAATTCCTTTTATAGACCATGGCATATGAATTTTAGAATTTTTAAGCGGGCGTTTATTGAAATTTTAGAATTTGTTAGTTTTGTTCAATTGAAATTGTGGAATTTATTGGAAATTAATTTTATTTATTTATATAGTTAACTCCTTTTTTATTTAATTCCGGCTTATAATTTCTGATTCACTTTAATTTGCATTGTTCATGACATGAGATTGGGCAGTCGAAATTTTGAAAATTTCGACTGAAATGTGGAGTTAATGGGATTATTGTTCAATATTGAGATTACAACTCGGAACGCGTTGTCGTTCATACATTTAGAGGAAGCTGGGGAGAAAAAAAAAAGAAAAAAAAAGAAGATACAAAGCCGAATGAGGAGAGGGATAGAATGGGAGAAATGGAGAGAATAAGAAAGATTATTTAATTAATGTTATTTATTTTATTTTATTTTTCCTTAACAATAATTTCTATCCAATTTAAATAAAAGACGAATTACTTGATAAAATAAAATTTTGGAACCAAATTATCACAGCTTCACACAGTAGGAATCATTCTATAATTTTTGCCAAGCCTAAGAATTGAGTGTTACCAAATTTTTTAAATAAAATTTAGTTACCAATTAAAATGAACATTTAGCATCTATTAGGGATATAACCTATTATCAAACTTGAGCATAACTCGAGATTTAATGGCTCGCCTGCTTTTGTTTTTGTTATTTTTTGTGACTTTGAATTTTGGGATATATTTTTTTCATGAACTCGAATTGTGACCCAACCTAAAAGTTTTCACCCTGCGACCCGATTGGGATAAAAAGTGAGATCTGTGGTGGTAACAGAGGGTACGAGCCGATAGGCTCGGGCTCGAAGCCTACCACTGATCTCCTTGGGGGTGCGGGGGCAATACCCCCGCGGTATGGACCAGTATAAATATTGTAATATTCTACCCTTTGCGGTAGAGTTATGAGATATTCGAGAAATGCGCTGGGGTTAGGGTTTGAGAGTTCTGATTGATTGTATCTTGCTCTGTTCATCATAGTGGAACTTTTTTCTCTTGTCTTGCCCGTGGACGTAGATTTTACGGTCAAACCACGTTAAATCCTATGTTATTCTTCTCCTCTTTTCAATACTGTGTGATTATGTGATTTGTGTGTGTGCCTTAAATTTGCGTGCTTATTATAAAAAACTAGTATTAGAGCTTTGTGCGCAAAACCTAGGGTTTACAGGTGGCGTCGTTTTCAACAAAGTATGAGATGGAGAAGTTTGATGGTGGATCGAGTTTCAGTCTGTGGAAGATTAAAATTAAATCTTCCTTGATCCTACAAGGTCTATGGAAGGCAATCGATGATAACTTTCCAAAATGTATGAAAAAGGCAGAGAAGGCTGATCTAAAGGAGAGAGCCTTGAGTGTGATTTTTATGAGCGTAACTGATAATGTCCTATACAAGATTATTGGTGAAAGCCCAGCATCTGCGGCATGAAAGAAATTAGAAGAGTTGTACTCTCTCAAATCGTTGACCAACCGCCTGTATCTAATGAAAGGCTTTACAATATGAGAATGAGCGAAGGTACGCCCATTAAAGAATATCTGGATGAATTCAATTCAATCATTATGGACCTAAAGAATATTGATATTGAGATTGATAGTGAGGATCAAGCTCTTATTGTGTTATGTTCTTTACCACCCTCCTATGAAATGTTTGTTGATACTCTGTTATATGGGAAAGACAGTATTTCACTAGACGATGTTAGTAATTCTCTAAAATCGAAGGAGTTGAAAAACATATTTCCAGATAATAGAGAAAGATTTGAGAGGGAAGATTTGGTGAGCAAGGGAAGAACACAATCAAGGGAGGATTCTTCTAGCAGGAAGAAATCTAAGGCCAGATCTAAGTCAAAAATGAAAAAGGCCAACTGTTTTGAGTGCGGAGAGCAAGGTCACTACAGGAGAGACTGTCCCAAGTTGAAAAATAAAAAGGGAAAGCAACCAGAAAGTTTTGCGAATGTGGTTGATAGTTTTATTGATTCTAATGGAGATGACAGTGCTGGAGAAATTTTTTTCGTGAGTTCAGATCATGAACAAAATTCTTGGATTCTTGATACTGGTGCTACTTATAAAATGTGTCCACACAGAAATTGGTTTGTCACTTACAAACAGATGAGTGACAAGGTGTTTCCAGGTAATGATCGTGCATTATTTGTTGAAGGAATTGGTAACATCAGATTGAGGATGTTTGATGGCGTTGTCAGAACTATAAAGTGTTGGCATATTCCAGGACTAAAGAGGAACCTAATTTCTCTTGGGACACTTGACTCTCATGGATTCAGATACCATGCAGAAAATGGAGTTCTCAAAGTGTGCAAGGGCTCTATGGTACTCATGAAGAGTAGTTTGATTTCAAGATTGTAGTTTCTTCAGGGCAGTACAGTTTCAAGGGAAGCTGCAGTAGCATCTGGAAGTAATAATCAGAATCAGACTCAATTATGGCATATGCTTCTTGGTCATATGAGTGAAAAAGGATTATTTGTGTTAAGCAAACGGGATTTGTTGGACAGGCAGAAAATATAATCTATGGACTTTTGTGAACACCGTATGTTTGGCAAACAGACCAGGGTGAAATTTGATAAAAAGGCAGTGCGCAAGACCAGAGGAATGGTGGATTATATCCACTCAGATCTATGGGGTCCTAACAGAATCCCTTCCAAGAGCGTGCCAGGTACTTCATGACTTTGATTGATGATTACTCTCGGATAGTGTGGGTGTATTTTCTGAAATAAAAGATGAGAAATTTTCAACCTTTGTAAAGTGGAAGACGATGATTGAGAAGCAGACAAAAAAGAAGGTCAAGCGTCTTAGAACTGATAATGGGTTAGAATTTTGCAATCGTGAGTTCGATGCATTCTGCAGTAATGAAGGTATAGTGAGACATTGCACTTGTACAAAGACACCACAACAGAATGGTACTACAGAACACATGAACAGAATGCTTTGTGATAAAGCACGAAGCATGCTCTCACATTTAGAATTGGGAAAGGATTTCTGGGCTGAAGTAATTAATACAGCCTGTTTCTTGGTTAATAGATTTTCATCTACAGCTATTGAGTGCAAAACTCCTTTTGAGATCTGGTCCAGTTCACCTGTTAATTACTCTCAGCTGAGAGTATTTGGTTGCCCTACTTTTGCTCATGTGAGAGATGGTAAGCTTGAGTCGAGGGCAAGAAAATGCATATTTCTAGGGTATGCATCTGAAGTGAAAGGCTACAGGTTGTGGTGCAATGATCCAAAGTCTCCAAGTTTAATTATCAGTAAGGATGTGACATTTAATGAGTCTACTTCATTGCATAGTTAGAGGGAGAAGTCAATAGCAGAATCAGATCATGGTGTCAGAGAACAGGTGGAGCTTGACATTGATACTTCAGCAGTTCAGTCCAGTGATTTAGAGGATGAGGTGCAAGATCCTGATCAACAAGAGGATGCACCTGGGCAACAACAACAGGAACCATATAGCATTACAACTGGTAGAGAGAGAAGACAGATTAGACCATCGCAGAGATATGCATATGCAGATCTAGTTGCGTTTGCCTTGTCAGTTGCTGAAACAATTGATGTGCATGAACCCAGTAATTATAGAGAAGCTATTTCTTGTTCAGATATAGATCAGTGGGTCAGTGATATGAGTGAAGAAATTGAATCTCTTCACAAGAATCAGACTTGGGAGCTTGTATGTAACGCCCTCACTTTAGGTAGTTTCGTACATTCTACTGTTCCAGTAACCAATAGCTGTCCGAAGAGCCAGAATGTCTGTAATTATATTTAGGCTAGAGTGAGGAGTCATAAATAACTCAAATAATGGTAAGAAAAATCAAGGAAAAATTTTAGAAATAAAATACAATGAAGTTAAATAAGCCGGTGTCCTAGCGATGGGTGACCTAACGGGAAGTTATTGTCTTCACAGCTAGTAGCCCTAAACTCGAGGGAAACCCAGTGAAATAATTTCTGAGATGCCAAAGAAGAGTTATGGTACCCTAGGTAGCATTAGAATGCTAAGAAAATGTTAGGAGAATTTTTGAGATCAATACAGACAGTTTTGGCTCCTTAAGCTAAACGGAAGGCATTTTGGTTATTTCGCCTTCAAAGACAATTTTTGACAAACTTGTCCAGTTGAGTAAGTGAGATTTATGACATAAAATATGAATAAATACTAATAAAAATTTAATTAAAAATGAGTAAAAAAGGGAAAAAAACAAAATAAAATTTAAAACTCAATTATGGCATCATGCACATGTCACCATGATGCAATAAAAAAATTTCTATCCAATTGGAATTTAACAAGCACTCCTAAAAGAGATAAAAAGGATAAAGATAAGGGAAAAATAAAGTCATCTTCTTTCTCCTTATAGCTGGCCGAACCAGCTTCCATGAGAGCTCCACCTTTTTTTTTCCTCCAACAAACCTTCATTTCCCACTTAAACTCACCATAAAAACCCTGCCTCTCTTCAATAAAATTTAACCTTACACTTTGGGCAAGCTAGAAGCAGCAAAAAGAATTGAAAATTAAGAAGTTTTGGAAGTTGGAAATTGCTCACTAAGAGGTTAGTGCTTATTCTCCATTATTTTCTTGATTAATTCTTGGATTTGATTTCTAAGCATGGGAAATAGCAAGAGGAGTTGATAAAATTGGGTATGTATGCATGGGAGAAATTTCATCTAGCCTAGGTATATGGAGGAAATGATGTGTTTAATGAGATTTAAACTTGAATTCTAACTTAGGAGAGGTGCTAGATATGAAAAGTAAGTTAAATTTGCATGTGTAGTATGAATTGTGATTTTAAAGTTAGGGTTTGGTACCAATTTGAGGGAAATGATGTTATGATGCCTAATTGTTGATGTTGAGTGTAACAACCTCACTTTAGCTAGTCCGTACATTTGACTGTTCCGGTGACCAATGTCTGTCCGGACAGCTAGAATGACTGAAACTATATGTAAACTAGAGTGAGGAGTCATAAATAATTGAAATAATGGTAAGGAAAAATTTGGAAAAATTTAAGCAATGAAATACAACAAAGTTAAATGAGCCGGCGCCCTAGCGATAGGTAACCCAGTGGGAAGTTGCGGTTTTGCAGCTAGAAGCCCTAAACTCGAGAGAAAATTCATGAAATAATATTGGGACTCTTGAGAAAAGTCATTGAGGTTTCGATGGCATTAGAATTCTAAGAAAATGCTTCTGGAATTTTATCAATCGGTACAGACAGTTTTGGTTTCTTAAGCCAAACGAAGGGCATTTCGGTCATTTCGTCTTCAGAGACGATTTTTGGCCAACTTATCCAATTAAGTAAATAAATTATATGACATAACTTATGAATAAATATTGTTAAAAATTTAATTAAAAATGAGCAGAAATGAAAGAAAAAAAAATGAAAGAAAAGCTTAATAATTACATCATGCTTGATTAAGCATGATGCAATTAAAAGCCCTCCACCAATCACCATTAGACAATTACTTAATAAACTAATAAAAAGGAGATAATTGAGACAAAAATTGAAAAACAAATCCGCATCTTCCTCTCCTAAACCAGCCAGCAGCCACCTCTCCCATTTCCACCATTGTAATCCTTCATTACACCGTGCTAACTTTGGGTTTTTCACTATAAAACCCCTATATGCCTTCATAAAACTTAGTCCTCACACCTAGAGTAAGACTTGGACAGCAAAAAGAAGAAGAAAAAGTGAAGTTTAAGCTTAGAAAAAATTCTGCTCAAAGAGGTTAGTGCCTTACTTTTGCTTCTTTTCTTTTTCATATGTTGAAATTAAGTTGAATGAAGGTGAAATTCATGAAAAATGATATAAATGATGCATGAATGAAGAATTGGATTTTTGGCTAGCTTTATGGGAATGGTATTTTGATAGTTTTGATGGATTTGAAAGGCTTAGAAATGGTGATTGATGTGTAAACATAAATTAGAAATTGATTAGTTTGCTTAATTTGATAAGTGTTGGGTGAACCTAGAATTGAGAGTTAGGGTTTGGGCAGCAAATTTATGATTTCGCTCATGTAGTGGTGAAAGGAAGATCTAATGGTCAATTAGTGACCATTTGGTTGTATTTGAGTAGGAAATGAAGTGAATTGTGCCATGGGAATTGAGGTTAGAGGTGCTGCCTTGAGTGACCCGCAGGGCTGGGTGTGAGTCCAGCAAGGTTGGATAGCTTTAACTTGAGTTGTGTAGGTTCAATTAGTTCAAGGCTAATTGGAAATGAAACTAGACACATAATGACACAACTTTGATGGAGAAACCTTGCCTAGAAAACAAACTTAGGATACCCTAAAAATTAACCAAATCTGGGTAATCAACCTGCTGGTCCTGGAAATTGACCAAATAAACAGTGTTTGTTCAAATGGCCATAACTCAGTGTAGAAATGTCCAAATGACCTAAATTTTATATCAATGAAAAGCTTAGACAATTTAGGAAAACTTTCATGAAGACCATAACTCTAAATTATGACCAGAACTAAATGAAATTGTCCATCAAAGTCAAGACACCAAAACTGCCAGAATTGATTCTGCTCAGAAATTCTGGAAAAATTGCAATCCTATCAGTTATGATAATTTGGCCATAACTTCTACAAAACTTCAATTGGAGTGATTCAAAAAGGAAATTAAAGAAGACACATAAAGGAATAACTTTGATGAAGAAAATTTTGCCAGATTTCTACTGTAACAATGACTAATGGAACAGTAAACTTAAGATATGAAATCTAAAAATTTTGAATAACATAAAATAAGTTTTGAAATGGTATTGGAAATCAATGCCAACAAAAATAAAATGCAAAATGTGGTATCTTGGTGAACTTAGATTCAAAAAATCTATTATGTATTAAAAAGTCAACTTTTGTGTAGGAATAGTTAAGTGAATAGTAACCTCAATGAGATGAATGCAAAAGACCAAAACTTAAATTACTAATGATACCTCACTTAAATTATTGAAGGTTTGTTTAAATCATGTGATTAGTTTGATGGGATTTGTAGGCTCATCACAAATGGAACTTAGGAGAAATAGTTGATATAATTTGAAATGTGAATTGTAAATTACTATAAATAAAATATTAAATGTATAAATGATGTGTAAACAATATTGGGGGCTTTCCCTTTTTATTGAATAGAAAAAAATGAAAATTTGCTTGAACCTAGATACATGTGAATTGGTGTAATAAATTAGATGAAAAATTATAAGTGATAAATAGATAGTGAGATTGATAAATAGTGAACTATATAAATGAATTATATTAATGTACGAATGACATAGTAATTCTCATTATTGTAGAAGGGAGAAATACTTTGAATACAATGGTATATGAGAACCATTGTTTTGAATTGTGATCATTATGGATAACAGAATGAATATATAAATTACGATGAATGCATAAATTATATAAATATTAGACTTAGAGATTTATGTTTTTATTATGAAAAAGATTAAAATGTTAAAAATTATAATTAGAACCTATAATGAAATAATGAAACTTATGAACATTTAATGGTACTATGTGCCCATGTATTGCCTAGACACATGTGTCAGATTGGATAGATTGGCATGCCAATAGGGTATTGTTTTAGCAGTACTGTGTAAGGCTTTATACCTGTATTCATGGCTTTTATGTCCGTACTCATGGCTTTTATACCCGATTATATGTTATTATGACTTTTAGCCATACTAACTGCATACATGGTTGACGTTCCGTGTCCCATGATATGACGACCCGAGGCGCCGCGGTGTCCAGTGCCAACGACCTGTTATCTAGTTTAGTCAGCCTGTCATAGGTTACTTGGGCAGTGAAATTTATTGAAATAACTTAAGAATATTAGCAACTGAAAATATTAGCAATTAAATAAATGAGTAAGAATATTTAATTATTATGAAAGAATTGAGCGCTTTTGAAGAGGAATAAATTAGAACAAAGGATAGTTAATACTAGAAGTATTATATTAAATTAGATTAAATTTCAGAGTATCCAAATTTTAATCCATTTCTTTTTTTTATTGTATATTATTTTCTTGTTATATTATTGCACCACTAAGCAGCAATGCTTAGCGCGATGGATTTGTTTCCTCGTGCAGGTACTGAAGGTAAAGCCCCGCGAATATTAAATAGAGATTTTGGAATTCTGACCTACAGAAGTGTCTGAAGTATTCAAGGTTATCACCTCCTCAGTAATGCATGTAGATAGGGCTCATATAGGTCATAATTTGTATGTTGTGTAAAATGCTTAGTTAAGTATTGTAATGTAAATTATGAAAATATAGTTAATAGGTATGTGATGTAAATTAATAAATCAGTTAATTCACATGTGATTAAATTGTATATCATGTAAATTAATGAAGATTGAAAATTTTCATATATGAGTTGAGCATGAATGGGAATATATGGAAATGGATATGAATGAAATTGTATAGATTTGAATACGAAATTGAAATATATAGATGATGCATGAAATGATGAGATTTTATTTTATAATATTATTAAAATTTTCAAATAGGTGAATAGTAAAAAACATCAAACGTTAATAAAATAGGAGAAATTCCATTAGTTTCTCCTTCGAAAAATAATAATAACTTGAAAATGATTAAAGGAATAAAGTAAGATAAGATAGGGTGCTCCAGCACCGAATGTAGCACGGCTTGCTCGGCTACACTATAGTCGGATGAGAGGTGTTACATTGAGACCAATTATGGATTAATTGAAGTGCATGGAGTGTGAATTGTGGATGGTAGTAGTGTGGGAAGGAGGTATTGGGAGTGTTGTTCTTGTGCAGAGAATTCTGGACCTATAAGTCTAGTGTGTTTAAATGAATATAAGTAGAGCTAGACAGATCTAATTGGTGTAAGGTCAATTGGAGATGAAATTTAAGACCTTAAGCCACATTTTTCATGTAGAAACCCTGTCCAGAAAATTAACTTAAGTTGACCTAAAAATTGCCTTAATCCGGGTAACACACAAGCTGTCCCTGAAAAATGACTAAATAAACAGTGTTTGTTCAAATGGTCATAACTCAATGTAGAAATGTCCAATTAACTTAAATTTTATATCAATAGAAGGCTTAGATAATTTAGAACAACTTTCATAAAGAACACTAATTCAAATTTTGACCACAACCTATCAGAAATGCTAGCCAAAATTAGGGTTCCAAACTGCCAGCACCCTTTTCTGCCCAGAAATTCTAGGTAAAAAGCAATCCGGCCAACCCTAAAGAAATTAGCATATCTTGAGCCAGAAAACTTCAAATGGAGTGATTCAAAAAGGAAATTAAAGAAGACACATAAAAGAACAACTTTCATGAAGAAAGTTTTATCAAATTTTTACTATAGCCAGGTCCAATGGAACAGTGAATTTGAACCTCAAATTCTGAAAATTTGAAATAAAACCTAGGAGGCTAGGAATTGAGTTTGGCAATCAATGCCAACAAAAATAAAATGCAAAATGTGATATCTTGGTGAACTTAAACTTAACAAATCTATTATGAATTAAAAAGTCAACATTTAAAGGGAAATGGTCAAATAAATAGTAATTACCAAAAACTTAAGTTGCTAATAGGGTCAATGGTACCCACTTAAAGGATTTAATGTATACCTAAATTATAAGAATAGGTAGATGGGAATTGTTTTCTTATCACAAATAGAACTTAGGAGATATTATTAATATATTTTGAGATGTGGTTTGTAAATCAATATAAATGAAAATGTTGAACCTAGGGACATATAAAATGATGCAATAAATTAGATAAGGAATTATAAAGGAAAAAAAATAGATGATATAATTGATAAATTGTGAATTATATAAATGAAATTCATGAATATATGCATTAGATGAAAATGAGTCTAGATATTGTATTTCCCCTAGGACATAAAGTTTAGAATGTTACAACAAATATATATAATGAAATATAAAATGAAATAATAGACCCATTAATATTAAATGGTACATGAGAGAAAATAAGGAGAATTATAAATACCTAGTAAGTAAAGATATCTCTTGAATTATAAATGATAATTCATATAAATTTTGAAATAAATAAATGAATCACATAAATGTGTGAATAGGATTTTAGTTCTCATTAGAAGAGAAAGGAAGAATATTTTGAGTACAATGGTACATAAAGACAATGTTTGTGAATTATGATCAATATGAAAGATAAAATGAATGTATAAATAATGAGAAATGCATAAATTATGTATAATTGTGATTCAAAAAAAATTTATGTTTCCACTGGGAACAGAATTAAGTGATATAAATTGTAATTAAAACTTATAACGAATTAATGATATACTAATACATATTAACAATTAATGGTACTTATGTACCCATGTATTGCCTAGACACGTGTATCATATTGGATAAATTGGCATGTCAATAGGGTATTGTTTTAGCAGTACTGTGATGCATGCATTTTAGATCATCATTTAGGAGTAATTTTTGCACATAATTTACCCTTGTTCATAGCTATTATTATAGATATTAACATATATTTAGTCAATTTTATAATTTTTACATTTCTTAGTTTAATTTTTGGAATTTATTTGTTTTGTAGGTTAAATTTGGAGAAATTTGGTGTATTTTGATCAGAGTAGCCATTTGGAGGAGATTAGAGTTGAATTGTAAAAATTTTTGAAGTTGAGTAAAAAATGGCCGAGAGCTTCACAACCTGCAGCACAACCGATTTAGCTTATGTCGCAGGTTGTGTCGATCGTCAGATATTCAGGCCGAGAGTTACACAACCTGCGACACAACCCGTGACACAACCGATTCAGCTTATGTCGTTTTTACTGGAAATGGCTGACGTGGCATTTTCGTTACTCTGATTTTATACCTCACTTTCTCTGGAATCTTCTACCTTTTTACCCATTCTAGGGCAAACCCCTAACCCATATAAAACCTCCTTTATCTATTTTCTTTCCATAAGGAGGAAGGGAGGCATTTTTGGCAAGAAAGAAGGAGAGAAAGAGAGGAAGACAGGATCCATTTTTCCAGCAGCTGCAGAGGCATTTTCTGCACTCTCCAGCAGTAGATTCAGCAGCATTCTTCTGGGTTTTTCTATTCCTTAACTTAGATTTCCATTATTTCTTCATTTATACATTTGGGTTTGTCTTGAAACTATGATTTGTGAGTAGTTATTAGAGATTCTAGAGATGGGTTTGTAAATATTATTGTGTTGTGATTTTGAACTGATTTAGCCATTTAAATGAGGTTTGTTACATTTTGATTTATTGATTATGAGCTTGTTGCCTTGCTTGATGAATGGGCTCTCATTAAGTTAAGCTTTAATCCTTAATAGATGGACTAAAAAGTGAATATTTGGGATAGATAATCTTGCAATAAACTTAGTTTTCTTGGTGTTAGAGATAAGCTAAAAGAATTAAGGGGACTTTCCAAAACCAATTAGAGCTTTAATTGAGTTTTTGTTAGGTTTGAAATACCGTGAAAACAGGGTTTGATTTAATGAAAACTAACTTTGAAATGCTTGAAAAAGGTTTCAAAGAACTAAGAATTGATTTCCCTCAAAATTACAATTCTCATGTGTTTGGCTAAATTAGGGATAAACCACATGCAAACAATATTGAAAATCCAATCTCTAAAATCACTTTAATTTTTATTGAATTTAGATTTAATTCCTCTCAATTTCATAAATAGAAATTTCAAATTAAATTTTGGTAATCTAGTTTAATTAATTTTAGTTAATTGTTTGATTTAGCTTAAATTCCTCAAATACCAATTTTAATTTTTAGATTTCATTTTTTATACCTTTAAATTTTGTCATTCTAATTAGCTTATACTTTTATTTCCAATTTAAGCACAATTCTCTGTGGGATATATATCAATTTTTTTTTTTTAAACTATACTACTGTGACCTGTGCACTTGCGGACACAATACCATACTGCGTAAGGCTTTATGCCTATATTTATGGCTTTATGCCCGCATTTATGGCTTTTATGCCCAATTACTTATTATCATAGCTTTTAGCCATACTGACTGCATACGTAATTGACGTTCCATATTTCACGTCCCATGGTATGACGGCCCGAGGCACTGCAGTGTCTAGTGTCAACGACTCTTTATCCAGTTTAGTCAGCCTATCATAGGTTACTTAGGCAGTGAAATTTAGTGAAATAAGTTAAGAATATTAGCAATTAAAAATATTAGAAATTAAATAAATGAGTAAGAAGACCTAAAATAAATTAGATTAGTTATGTAGCAGAAAAAATTGAAATAAACTGGACTGATGTTAAAAATTTATCTATTATTAAATGATACTGAGAACTTTAATTATTATGAAATAATCTAAGATAACCTAGAATGTATTGAATTAAATGATACAAAAATATTAGTAATAGAAATATAATTTAAATAAATGTTACAAATGTACCTTTCATAATAATATTAAGTTAAGAATAATGTTATTAGAATATTAGTATATTGTATATTCTTACTGTAACCTTATGAACTAAGCACCTCCAAAGAGGACTAAATTAGGATAAAAGATATCAAATTTTAGAAACCTCAGTGAAGCATAATTAGATCTTAATTATCTGAACCATATTTTATTTCCATCTGTATTTTGTATATTATTTTTTTTTTTATATTATTACACCACTAAGCAGTAATGCTTAGCGCGATGGATTGTTTCCTTCGCGCAGGTACTGAAGACAAAGCCTAGTGGACATTAGACTGGGATTTTGGAGTTCGGATGTGCAGAGTGTTCAAGGTTGTTACCTCCTCAGTAATACATGTAGATAGGGCCCATACAGGTCATATTATGTATTTTATACATTATAATTAGTTATTAATTGTAATGTAAATTATGAATTGTATGTTGAAATATAGATTATGAAATTGTAATTAATTTATAAATCATGTAAATTATGAATTTATGTAATCAGTCTGTAAATCATGTAAATGAATAAAACTTGAGAATTTCTATATATAAATTGTGCATGAATGGAAATGCATGGAAATGAATATGAAATTAAAATACATGGATGATATTTGAAATATGAGATGATTATGAGAATAATGGATGAGATTTTTATTATAAAATATTATTGAAAATTTCAAACAGGTGAATAATGAAATACGTCAACTGGAAATAAAATGAAGGAAACTCCGCTGGTTTCTCTATAGAAAAATAATTGATATTAAAATATAATGAGAACAAATTATTAAAGGAATAAACTAAGATAAAATAGGATACTCCAGCACCGAGTGTGACATGCCTTACTTGGCTACACTGTAAACGGGTAAGGGGTGTTACATTATAACATTGCCTAAGGGACAAAAAATAATAGGTTGCAAATGGGTGTTTAAGAAAAAGGAAGGCACTCCAGGGGTTGAAGCACCTCTATATAAGACACGGTTGGTAGCAAAAGGCTTTACTCAGAGGGAGAGGATTGACTGTAATGAAGTGTTTTCTCCAGTTGTAAAGCACAGTTCTATCAGAGTCTTACTTGCTATGGTTGCTCTTCATGATCTAGAGCTTGAGCAACTAGATGTAAAGACAGCATTTTTGCATGGTGAGTTAGAGGAGCAAATTTATATGAGTCAGCCTGAGGGATTTGTCATTCCAGGTATAGAAAACCGTGTTTACTTGCTTAAGAAATCTTTATATGGTCTGAAACAGTCTCTTAGGCAATGGTACAAAAGAAATTGATACATTAATGGTTCGTAATGACTTTAATCGTAGTTCATATGACAGTTGTGTGTATCATAAGAAGCTTTTAGATGATTCATTTGTTTATTTGCTGTTGTATGTGGATGACATGCTTATTGCTGCTAAAAGTATGTCAAAAATTATCATTTTGAAAAAGCAGTTGAGTGATGAGTTTGAGATGAAGGATTTGGGTACTGCAAAGAAGATATTGAGAATGGAAATTACCAGGGATAAAAGTGTTGGGAAGCTTTTCTTGTCTCAACAGGCCTATGTTAAGAAAGTGCTTAAGCATTTCAACATGAATAATGCTAAGCCTGTGACTATTCTGTTTGCTACCCATTTCAAGTTATCTGCAGACATGTCACCAAAAACAGATGAGAAGATGAAGCACATGTCTAGTGTTCCCTATTCGAGTGCTATTGGTAGCATCATGTATGCTATGGTGTGCACCCTACCTGACATTTCACATGCAGTTAGTGTTGTGAGTAGATACATAACGTGTCCTGAGAAAGAGCATTGGCAGACAGTGAAATGGATTTTGAGATATTTGAAGGGTACTACAGATGTTGGTTTGATATTTGACCAGGCCAATATAAGTGATTCAATTGTTGGCTATGTAAATTCAGATTTTACAGGGGGCTTAGACAAGAGGAGATCTTTGACAGGTTATTTGTTTACTCTTTCTGGAAGTGCTATCAATTGGAAGGCAACATTGCAAGCTACAGTTGTTTTGTCTACCATAGAGGCTGAATATATGGCCTTAGCAAAGGCAGTAAAGGAAGTTTTATGGTTACAAGGTTTGGTGGGTGATTTTGGGTTGATACAGAACAAGGCAACAGTATTTTGTGACTGCCAGAGTGCAATACATCTCACAAAGAATTAGATGTACCATGAGCGAACTAAGCACATTGATGTCAGACATCACTTCATTCAGGACATTGTATCTCGGGGGACTGTAGTTGTGCAAAAAATCTCTACACATGATAATCCAGCAGATATGATAACCAAGGGAGTCTCAATCAGCAAGTTTAGGCATTGCCTAGACTTGGTTAGTGTTTATAGTGCTCAGTAATGCCCTTGTGAGGGCATATGGTAAGACAGAGTGTTTTGTGGTTATCTTGTTGATGATAGAGAAAATTCAAGCCAATGAGAAGAATTGTTATTTTTTGTGGCTTTGAATTTTGGGATATGTTTTTTTCATGGACCCGAATTGTGACCTGACTCGAAAGTTTACGTGCTACGACCTGATTGAGATAAAAAGTAAGATCTGTGATGGTAGTGGAGGGTATGGGCTGATAGACTCGGGCCCAAAGCCCACCACTGATCTCCTTGGGGGTGCAGGGGCAACCCCTCCGCGGTATGGAGCAGTACAAATATTGTAATATTTTTTTGAGAGTTCTGATAGATTGTATCTTACTCTTTTCATTATAGTGGAACTTTTTTCTCTTGTCTTGCCCGTGGACGTAGACCTTACAGTTGAACCACATTAAATCCTATGTTATTATTCTTCTCTTTTCAATACTGTGTGATTGTGCGATTTGCGTATGTGCCTTAGATTTACGTGCTTATTATAATAGTTTTTTTTTGTTTTTTTGGTTTTTTTCCTAAACAGATTCACTTTTCTTTTGATTTGGATGAGGAGCTAGTGCTTAAATATATGACTTGGCGAACCTCCCATTCTTGATAAGTTTTTGGAGTTAAGTCAGAACTTGTTCATTTTTTTTTTACATTTTATCAGTGTCTACCTTACTTCAATGTTGGGTCACCTACATATATTTATACCTATATATTTGAACATTAGATAGTATATTGTCACACATTAATTTAGAATAAAATATTGATACTAAATATATTACATAGACAAACCAAGTCAAGTGCCTTACTAGCTTTGACATTCAAGTTGTTTTCACTTTATCTTCTTCGTTATATGTATTTATAGGGTTAATTTCTTTATTTTGCTACATAATTGCCCTATTAAAATATAAGCGTCTGTTTTTTTTGTTCTTTCTGCTAAAAGGCACAAATTAAAATGCTCATATTAAATTCTATTAAAAAAAATTGTAGTGTTCTTTCTTTCATTAAAAATTAAATACAAAATTAATTTATTTTCAGGCTGTTAAGTTTTGAATTGAAGTATCAATTGAAGCTAACATAAAAAAAAAATAAAAAAATAAAAAAAAAGCATCAAGCTGAGCATAAGAGGAGGAGGGAGGGGGGGGGGGGGGGGGGGGGAAGGGGAAACTATTAAAAAAATTAGGCAAAAGGAAATTCATAACCTGCCAGATTCGAACCCGCGACCTAAGGATTATCTATATGAGAGCATAACCCAACTACAGTCCTCCGCTCTACCAACTGAGCTAAGGTCGGCTGACATTTTTGTTTGACCAAGTGAAATTATACTTATAGTCTATCAAGATTCAAATTTGCAAAAGCATGGCGTCTTTGCAAGTTGCTAATGTTTCCTTAAAAACAAAATTTAAATTACAAGAATATTGAAGGTATAAGCATATTAAAAATGCTTATAATTTTGTTTTCAAAATTTTCTGTTTGTGAGTTTTTTTTTTTAATACACATGCAGACATAAATACTATAAGGGTTTAATTTGTTTTACTTAATAATATTTAAAACATTAAAATTCAAAATTTTCATAAATGAGCTTCAATCTCATGTTGCCCAAAAACTTTTGCCCTCAAATTCACACTAATTATTCTATAAAATATTACAATAATGTGCCAGGAGAAAATTTTTTATATTTATAATAGAAATATTTTCGGTTGAGCTTTTGAATATCAAGATTAAATGTTTTCTTCGGACGATTTTAAAGTGTATTTCCCCACTTCGATTAATTAAAAAAAATCATTCTTATTAATTGAACTAATTTTATTGAATGTTTGTAAAAAACGTGATCAAGCAAAACAAGTTTCTAAGTTCAAATTTTCGGACACGCAATTATAATTACATACGTGAATTATCGTTAAAAATTCAGCCTAAATCTGTTTATAATTTAAAATAATTATAATGTTTTAAATAATATCACTTAGAAATAACAGTTAAAAACAATATTAATTTTGCTACTTATAAATCTAACATATAGCAATAACATAAATAATTATTATTAATGATGTATAAAAAAATATGATAAAAATTATTATTATCAATAAAAAATTTTTATAAAAATAATTATTGTTGTTAATAAATTTTTTATAATAAATATAATTTTATTATAAAATATTTATAATTATAATTTTATAATAATAAAATGCAACAATTTATATATTATTATTATAAATTTATAATAATAAATTTTATATGTTTAAATAAAAATCCTTTCTGTTATTTTTTTTTTTTTTAAGCAATGAAGGTAATTGAAATTTTGAAATCAGTTCTTTAATTTATATTTTCCTCATCACAAATATTTTAGATCTTCCAGTAAATGGTCCACTGTCATGTCAAAGATCTTACAATTATGCAGCCCATCTAGTAGCTTGGGCTTCATTTTACTCTGTCCAGCCCGAATAAGTTGCCTTTTTACGTTAGAAAGAAAGGTTACGCAAGTGTTATTCTGGGGCTGCCAATCATTAGTGTGTGTGTGTATATATATATATATATATATATAAAATAATTGGCAAGTGGCTTTCTCGACGTGGATCTCTATGTACCATATTGGTTTTGAATAAATTTATATATTAGACAGTGGACAGAGGACAGACTTCCAACTCATATGGTTGGCGATGTTTGAATTTTTACAGCCCTGAAAAGGATTCTCATTTGTTGAATTCTAAGGTTTGATTGAGCTGTCCTTAACTACCTCTTTCATAAATCTAAATTATGTTTAATGCACGCCAACTCTGGACTGTGAAAACAACTAGCTAGTGTTTTGAGAATTTCCAGTTAAGGGTTTTCACTTTCCACCTCCAGGCATATTATATACATCCAAACACATGAACACTTAGAACTCTTCAAACAATAATTAATTTCTGGCCTAATTAATTATCTATGTGGAGACATTAATTAAGTTAATAGTTTGATAGTGTTTGTCTTAGAATATAAGAGATCTGATAATTTTCTTTTTTAAAACAAAAACGAGGGAAGTTATTAGATTGTGAAACTGCAAAATGAAATCGACAAATATTTGCTCAAGGATTTTGTGTAAATCTTCACACACACATACACACATATATTCTCAATTATATCACCTTATAATTTGTCTAAATTTTTATAAAATAAAAAATATATAAATTGAGATATCTATTAAAACAAGTATGCAAATTTAAATCACATATACAATCGTATAATTAGATAATATAAAAAGAAAAGAATAATAATATAGAATTTACATGGTTATACCATAATGTCTACTTCTATTGAGTAAAATGGGAGAAAAAAATTCTATCATAATGAAAAAGAGTTAGACAAAATCACTCAGAACTCTCAAATCCTAATATCAATGTATTTTTTAAATATATTACAAATCTACTATAAAGAGCAGAATACCCATCGCAATACGAAACTTTTGAATCAAGTCACAATTCAAATTCATAAAAACATATTCAAAATTCAAACTGCATAAAAAGTAACACAATCTATGTCAATTATATTTAAAAAAAAAGTATAAATCGACAATTTGTGCCTGAAGAGAACATATTAATGAATGATGGTTGAAATTTCTCAGGATTTTGGGAAGTAATAGAGTGCAAAATTAGGCTATACAGTCTGTCTGCCATTGGCATTTGTCCTAATCAACATTCCTGGCTGTCTTTAGTTGACTTTCCCTTCATACCCTATACAAAATGCAAGAATCCATGAATTCTACACGGATACTAATGCGTCGGTTAACCAAGTGGCTCTTATATAGTATTTGTATTGAAGAAGGTTAAGACCATAACAGCCTTGTTTTTTTGGATACAAAATATTTCCCTTCTTTTTGACATCATCCACCATCAAATTAAAAAAAGGCGGTTGCAGTGAGTGGGTGTCTAGCCACTGCTTAGTGTTCGAGCAACCTTATCATATATCAAATGATGAATACAAAATTTTCTTTTATATTTAACCTATAAGAAAAAAAAAATGAAAAACAAGAGAATGATTTAAGTGAAACATGAAAAGGGGTACTTTAGTATTTAAGTTCGAGTAATAATGATAAGAATAAAAATGAAAATCAAAGAACTTTTATAAGTTACTTTTATAAGTTTTAATCTTTAAAAAAAGATAATTATTCAAATAACTCTCTAATAGGATATAAATATTAATAACATGAAAAATTAATCTAATTTCTTTGAGTATTCAAATAACATTAATAAAGAGTTAAAAGTTATAAAGGTAACAATTACCCTTTATTAATCTCGTACCAAACACCTCCTAAGAGTTAATATGGTTGAAGGAACTTGTATATCTTCTTAGATTTGATCATTATATAGCGGATGGACGTAAACTCTATCCAATAGCTTATAATGATAAGCTATTTAGGTTACATGCAGTTCAACTGTCACGACCCAACCTATGGGCTGAACCAACACTAAGACCTGAGCCAGCCTAAAGGCCCAAAGGCCCGTAGTAAGTCTAGCTATTTCTTAATCCAATTCTAAGGCCCATAATAAACTCAATTTCAATAATTCAACTGCACAGAGTTCGACCATAGCATGGACCATCTAACGAGAAGTTTTTGACTCACCCAACCTGTAAGCATAATATATATAACCATTTGGGGAGCTCAGCTCACCCTCCACATACTCATAATGTCATAAAATCAAATGAGAGCTCAGCTCCCTCATCCAATCCAATCATATATGCATTTAATAGATTTACAGATCCAACATGGCATTATAATAACCCAAATCAAATAAAATACTTTTAACACATGTGGAGTTCTAGAATTTAGTAAAATTATACAAAACATAACAGACATTACTAAACAACCTGCGAAGGAGAGAGACAGATTAGAACTCAATAAAGGACTTCCTGTATCCTGAAAAAAAATAAGTGAACTGGAGTGAATGTTCAACTCAAAGAGTAAAATACCGATTTTAAGTACAATTTTTATAGCTATCTAAAGCTAATATATCCTAAAGAGTGGAATGCAACACCTTCATAGTTTTTATACACAAATCACATCATAAACAACAAAAAGGTAATTTGGGGCACTCACACACCCATATAATATTCAAATAGTACATATATGGGAGCTGATCCCCTATATTGCTCTCTTAATCTAACCTCTGTCAGCGAGTACATCTCAAACTAGACTTTCGCTTAATAGACCAAACGCGAGGGCGAGTGAGATCATCTCGAGCCGTGCCTACCCCGACTTATCCATAAACAGATCGGGTTGTAGCAAGTCAAGCTCCAACCTCGTCTACCCGTCCTATCCATATCCAATATCACACACCATGCACGCTAACATACGCACATTGCTCCAAATTTTCATAAAACAATATCCATAGCATTTCATCAATTAAGAATGCAATATAAAACGTGCTAAGTGTTTAACTACATAGATATATATTTATAAGAGATGGATGAGCATGCCTGAACATATAATAATATCGAAATTAGAATTAAAATCAATATTTTACTCACAAACGTAAACCGAGGTCAATGTGGTGGCTAGGCGAAGGTGGAAGGCTGTCTTAGTTCACCTGACAATTACATTATATTTATTTAATACAATTGACTCAATATAAGCTTAAAAAGAACCAAAGACACCCTAAGTTGTGCCGAAAATCTAGCAGAGTTCTCTCTATACCTAGGACCTACTCAACCTGTAAAAGGGCTTAAAAATATACTTCTATATCCACAAGTTACACAACCATATCTCAATCAAATCACATTGTCCCTCCTGGGCTCATCCAAATAGTCAATAACCACAATTTTGAAAACTTATAATTTAGTCCCTATAACTAATCTTTTTTGCAAAAACTACCAAAATGAGCTCTAAAAATTTTAAAATTTTGTCTCGTGGTCCTTAGCAATATTATTAAGCTAATATAAAAGGAATTATAATTTTCTAAGCACCCAGAAATATTTTATGAAATTTTATTCTAAACCCAGCACTATAAAATTAAAGAAACTCAGAGTTCGGGTTTACCTATGCCAATTCTGACGCTTGGAACACGTCCAGGGCATCTGAAAATGGTGGGTAGCCTATAACTTTGACTCGGTTCTGAAGTGATTCCAACAGCTTATCTGCTCAGCCCGAAATTGTAGATCCAGGTGACGGTCGAATTGCCACTAAACAAAAGTACCTACGCAAAACCCACAACACTAAGGGTTAGACTAAAATATTTATATTTACATATAAAATAATTATTTGAAAATTAAGGGCATTACATTCTCCCCCCCTTATAAAAAATTCGTTCTCGAATTTTATACAAGTCATAATAAAGAATTATAAGATTACACAGTGGATAAGTATGGGTATTTATTGCCCATGTCCTGCTCTAACTCCTAGGTACACTCTTCTACTGATTGGCTCATCCACAAAACCTAAACTATAGGGATCTGTTTTGACCATAGCTGTCTCATCTGAAAGTCCACTATGGCTATTGGCTACTCCTCGAAGGTTAGGTTTTCCTTCAACTCCACTGTATCGGGTTGTAACACATGGAAAGAATCAGGTATGTACCTCTTAACCATGGAAATGTGGAACAATGGGTGGACGTGAGAAAGGCTTTGTGGTAACTCCAACTGGTCAGCAACTGTTCCAACTCTATCAATGACCTCAAAAGGTCTTATGTATCGAGGTGGCGACTTGCCTTCCTTCCCAAATCTCATGACTCCTTTCATTGGGGAGACCTTTAGAAATACATAATCACCCACTACAAACTCTACATCCTTTCGCCTAGGATCTGCATAGCTCTTTTGCCTGCTGTAGTATCCTAGCTATCGTCATCATTTCACAGTGAAACTCATACCTCAAAACACTCCTTAATCTTTTTCTGACATCTTCAGTACTAACTATACCTCCACTGTGTTTGACTTGATATCTCATAACTTCCATTAGCTTTGGCGCTTGCCTCTCCTTCATTGTGCCCTAACGTATCTCTTAGTGACTTCAGTCCCCATACCTCTATTTTAACAATCTCTGCTTCCTATAAATATGACTTATGTTCCTTATCCTATAGTATCCTATGAGATACTTTCCTGTAGCACCTATCATAGGTATCTTGTTCGATATCTTTACTTGTCCCATGGCCCCATTAGTCAACACCTATGCATCTTCTTATTCCAATGATACTTCAAATTCCCAATTTACTTATGTCATTACTAAGGTCCTCAAATCAACCCCTGTCCTTCTTATGTAACTAGTTATGTAGAGTTTTATCCAAGTGTTGAGCGTTCATATTCTATCTATTAATAGTAGAAAGTGGGCTGGGCCTCTTCTCTAACCTAACAAAAGTCTACGTATTCTTAAGCCATCTAGTCAAAACAACTTATCATATCCTAATCCTTTTCTGAAAAGAGAGTTACTTGCCTTTTGTTTGAAATTTCTTACTATCTGACGTGCTTCCTAACACATTGGTACTTAAATCGAGACTCCATTATTCCTTTATCTTACCATTTCACCATAATTTATTTTAAAAATCCCTCAGTGTGTCCCTAGTGTACTTATTCCTTCTTATCCTCATCATTGTAACCAACTCTATTAAGCTTTTCACCTATCCTTTGGATCTTGTCCACTTTTTTTTTTTTTTTCTATTTCTGCTAGTGTTGATGTCTTTTCAACTTATTGTACTTATTCTTTAACCTTTGTCCTCTCTCACCCTTATGCCTTTCCTTCAAGGATATCCATCCCAACATCTATTTTGACTTTCTTTTTATCTCTTAGTCTTATCTTGATTACTAGTTCCATTACTTCTGGGATTCTAACCTTACAATTGGCTCCTATCAGCACATCTTTTATGTTATGTAACACTTGTAATTGACCCTAAAAAATTATTTTTGTGTCTCCTTTCCTAACTTAACTATTAGAACATTATCATTCCTTACTACCCTTTGTAGAAAATTGCTCATCATAGTTAGATAGGAGCCCTTGAAACTATAAGTTGCAGCTGAACTAACATGGTTGTGGGAAATGTGTGCTAGGCTATAATTTTGATCAAGATACTTCACATGTTTATTCTCCTTAATACAACCACACACACTGCTCACGGCTTTCCAGACTTTAACCTTAAAGTTACCCATTTGCAATAATTTCATCCACTAAAACTTATTCACAACTAGGTCTTTCTCTAGCCTATAGTTCAACAGGGTTGTGAGCCCTGGTGACTAACTCGACTTAATTCCGATCACTACTCTGATTGTCCTTTCACACATAACATCAGGTATACGCTTATCGTTATTTTCTTTTTAAGAAGAATGTGTACAGACTAGTGCCTATCATGTTCTTAAATACTAGGTCATCACAACATTATTTCCCTTGCTTTTGTAAACTTCTAGAGCCAAAGGTACGATCTAAACTTGAAGAGAAGGAGAAATCTCCTCCTATTGACATCAACACACCATTCATGTCTCTTGGTCTTCTCCTTGATATTTCATCATCTCTATATATGATATCAACTACAGCAATTCTTCTATTGTACCACCGATTTACCTAATATATCATCTTAAGATTTTTTATCTCCATTTATACTCCATTTCTACCTTTTTATGCCTACCTTAACTCTTTTGCATCCCTATATTTTATTGTATTCAAGAAGATACCTCTCACTAATAAACTCCTCCAAAATGGATTCCAATTATGCTTATTGTCATAAATCTTATCCTTGTACTTCCCAGTGACTTGTGACTGTCACTCATACATATCTCTTTCTGCTCTATTTCCTTTTGTCGTTCTGTCACTCATTTTCATTCATGTTTCCTTATAAAGTGACCCTATTAGTCATACTAAAAATTCTTACCTAATCCTTGATCGCAGGCCCCATAATTGTTATCTCACCACCTTTACTCAGGTCCTGAGCCTATGTGCCATTTTCCACCATCCTTTTTGTTCGCCATGCCTATTTGAACCATTAGGTTTACTTTTATTTAACTTACTACTTATTAATTCACTCATTTGCTTGATAGGATAGTTTAAGACACCATTACACATCCTATAAATTTTACTTGCTCTGGTTGCATTCTTTAACTAACTTTCCTCATACTGTTAGAAGTCTAAATGGACTTATCCCATTGCTACCTACTCCATCTTAGAAACAGGAATAGAAAGAGTTTGATTCATATCCTATAACTCTGAACTCCATGTTTTGGCTCCTAACATTGCCCGAACCATGACCTGCTCTAAATCCTACACTTTTGGATTTTATATCTTGACAGTTATCCTCACTCATGTACCCTCGTTCTAGGTTTTCTAATATTGTCTTTAAGTTTATCCTATTTACCTTACTCAGGATGGCACTTTATATACCTTATATCACACTTTGATCATCCTGACCTTGTCTTATTTTTGGCTATTCGGTTTGCTCTTTAATTCATCTCTTTTATCATACCCAAAGTATAACTTAACTATTTTATTCTTTAGTGCTACTCTCTTTCTTGATCTGACTATCATGTCAGGAACTTATATTCCTTCACTGTCTCTATCAAGTTATCAACACCTTGATGTTACTCAAAATTGGTGCTTTAACCACTTTGGCTGGTACTTTCACTGTCATTCGAATTTCTCTCCTGTTGCATCTAAAAACAACTATCTAAATTTTCATTTCTATATTTCCTTTTATCTACTAATATTTTATGACTTATTTTCGCTGACTTGCAGTCATTGTCCTTTCCTCTGTTTAACTCTAAACTACCCTCTAATACCTCAAGGAGGGAATCTACAAGATCTTTTTTTTTTTCCTTACTACTCCAAAGCTCTGCATCCATCATGATCTGATCTTTTATGATCCTTATAATGAAAATTGTACTCTCCCTAAGGGGATACTTGAGCCACCATTTCCTATTACATTACAGTCCCATTTAGGACATCATTCCACAGATCTTTATATTAGTGGTACTCTTCTGTCTCTCCTAAAAAAATATTACCACACTCTACAGTATAACTGACTGCAAGAGAGGTACTACCTCAACCCCATTACCACAACTATATAAAGCTATTTGCTCTCTTTTTATATTGTTAACCTTCCTAGAATGTCATTTCACAGGCTACAAATATTATTCATAAT
Organism: Hevea brasiliensis; assembly: GCF_030052815.1. Lineage (NCBI taxonomy): Eukaryota > Viridiplantae > Streptophyta > Magnoliopsida > Malpighiales > Euphorbiaceae > Hevea > Hevea brasiliensis. Next base: position 412,915 of record NC_079497.1, on the reverse strand, counting down.
CTCCAATCTCTTTTAGGGAGTAGAGTCCTACTTACGCTCCAACGTCACATGAAGAATGTGCTATCTTCATTAAACTTTAGGCAAAAGGTCCATTGCAATGCCAAAACTAACTATGACCCCATATTAGAGACTAAATGGCCTCACCCTATAGGTGTTACCTTAATTTATGACTATATTGAAACCTCTGGTCTTGTAGCAATTACTAATGTCACTGTAGCTCATGCTAGGGTAACCGAGTCATTGACTCTAGCTACCTTACAACTATGACCTTTCGATATTCTAGCTCTAGGGTTTTAAATCCCTAACTAGGATTTCCAAACTCCTTTGCGGTAATAGAGCCCTGTTCTAACATAACTGTACTAAAGCAAATACTGTCTACACCCTCATCATGATGCACCACAGGGAAGCACGTAGCTTTACACAATAATCCCATATTGGTACTATAATGTACATCTTACAATACAAACATCAAGAACATTGCATAGTTACTACGGTACGTCTTAACAAACTAGGTTTTTTAATCTCTTATCTCCTTCGAATCCACCGATCTCATAAACTTATTTTGATTGTGATATCCACTGATAACTACCAGCAGTGATACCTTTGCCCTCATCTAGGGCAATCGTATTGCCATAACTCACCTTTATGTCCTCTTGCCTTGCACTAAATAGGCACACCAATTAGCCCTATACTGACAAAAACACAAAACTTCATGGAATACATATACCCATGGTAGACCTCAACACATCTGCTAACTCTATTTACATCGCCATGTACTGTACGAAAAATAAGACACTAATCTAAAGCACTTTTACACTACTCAAGGAATAACGCAAAATCTAGAAATAAAGAATTACAGAAAAAAAACGAAACAGAATCCTATACTCCGCATGTGATAACTCTAGGTACAAACTTTCCCATGAACCTAAAGCCTAAACTCTAATACCATATTTTTAATGACCCAACCTATGGGCCAGACCGGCAATAGGACCTAGGCCAGCCTAAAGCCTCCAAGGCCCATAGTAAGCCTAGTTATTTCTTAACCCAATTCTAAGGCCCATAATAAACTCAATTTCAAGAATTCAACTGGACAGAGTCTGACCATAACATGGACCATCCAACAGAGAGTTTTTGACTCATCCGACCTGTAAGCATAATATATATAACAATTTGGGGAGCTCAGCTCACCCTCTATATACTCATAATGTCATAAAATCAAATGGGAGCTCAGCTTCCTCATCCAATCCAATGATACATGCATTTAATAGATTACAGATCCAATATGGCATTATAATACAGGCCCAAATCAAATAAAATACTTTTAATACATGCTGAGTTCTAGAATTTAGTAAAATTATACAAAACATAACAGACATTACTACATTACCGGCAAAGGAGAGAGGCAGGTTAGAACTCAATAAAGGACCTCCTGTATCCTGGAAAAAAATAGGTAAACTAGAGTGAGCGTTGGACTCAGAGAGTAAAATACCAATTTGAAGCACAATTTCTATAGCTATCTAAAACTAATGTATCCTAAAGAGTATAGTGCAACACCTTCATAGTTTTCATACACAAATCACATCATAAATAATAAAAAGGTAATTTAGAGTACTCACACACCCATATAATATCCAAATAGTACATATATGGGAGCTGATCCCCTATATTGCTCTCTTAATCCCACCTCTGTCAGTAAGTATATCTCAAGCCGGACTTTCGCTTAATAGACCAAATGCGGGGCCAACGAGATCATTTTAAGTCGTGCCTACCCTAACTTATCCATAAATGGATCGGGTCCCAGCGAGTCAAGCTCCAACCGCATCTATCCGTCTTATCCATATCCAAAACCACACACCACACGTACGCCAACACATGCACACTACTCCAAATTACTATAAAACAACATCTATAGCATTTCATCAATTAAGAATGCAATATAAAACGTACTTAGTGTTTAACTACATAGATATATATTTATAAGTGATGCATGGACATGCCTAAACATATAATAATATCGAAATTAGAATTAAAATTAATATTTTACTCACAGACGTAAACCGAGGTCAATGTGGTGGCTGGGCAGAGGAGGAAGGCTGTCCTGGCTCACCTGAAAATTACATTATATTTATTTAATATAATTGACTCAATATAAGCTTAAAAAGAACCAAAGACACCCTAAGTTATGCCGAAAATCCTGCAGAGTTTCCCTTGTACCTAAGACTTACCCAATCTGCAAAAGGGCTAAAAAATATACTTTTATATCCACAAGTCACACAACCATATCTCAATCACATCATATGGCCCCTCCTGGGCCCATCCAAATAATCAACAACCACAGTTTTTAAAATTATAATTTAGTCCTTATAACTAACCCTTTTTACAAAAACTACTAAAATGAACTCTAAAAATTCTAAAATTTTACTCTGTGGTCTTTAGCAATATTACTAAGCTAATACAACAGGAATTATAATTTTTTAACTACCCACAAATATTTTATGGAATTTTATTCTAAATCCAGCATTATAAAATTGAAGAAACCCAGAGTTCGGGTGTACTTATGCCAATTCTGACTCTTGATTCTGGTAGCTTATCTGCTCAGCCCGAAATTATAGATCCAGGCGATGGTCGAATTGTTACTAAATGAAAGTGCCTATGCAAAGCCCACAACACTAAGGGTTATACTAAAATATTTATATTTACATATAAAATAATTATTTGAAAATTATGGGTGTTACATCAACTATCATGTTATGACTCAAACTCATAGGCCGAACTAGCACTAGGACCTGAACTGGCATAAAGCCCCCAAGGCTTGTAGTAAGCCTTACTATTTCCCAAATTCATAATTAGGACCAAAATCTGAGGTCAAACATGCAAATAAAATAAAAATAAAATATTATACTTTTAGTCGAGCCAAACCAATTTGATAACCATCAGATACTAAAGTTAGGGGAGCCCAACTCAACTTTGATACCACCATTTGCAACCAATTTAAATATCATAAAAATTTTGCATTTATTAAAAACACAAAAACTTAAATTTACATAGTACCTGACAAGATTATTACTACTGCTAACACATGCGGAGTTCTAGATTATAATTTTGAAAAAAAATAATGCAAATAAATAACTACTAATAAACTAGTAAGGAAGAAAATAGGTTATTCTAAAAAAGAACTCCTAGTGTAGTCTAAAAAAATAGGGTAAATAGGAGTGAGCGTTCGACTCATAAAGTAAGATATTAATTTTAAATATAATTTCTGTAACTATCTAGCACTAATGCATCTATAAAGATGAGATGTAACATCATATTCAGACAATTTCAAACAACACTCGCACAAAAAATAATTTAGAGTACTCACGCGCTCATGTGTCACATCAATATATATATTATGGGAGCTGATCCCCTATATAGCTCTCTTAATCTAATGCCTACCAGCGAGATCAACTGGAGCCGAACTTTCTCTTAATAATCCAAATGTGGGGGTCAGTGAGATCAACTCAAAGCCGTACTCACCCTGACTTATCACAAAAAGGACCGGGCCCCAAGTGAGACTAGCTCAAGCTAATTTGCCTGTCCTACCCATATCCATTACCAGTACACTACACGTACATCGAAACACACACACAACTCCAAATTACCCTAAGGCGACACTCACATCCATATATTAAGTAATAATGTAACACAAAGTGTGTCTATAATAGCTAAATACATATATTTATATGTGATGTATGGGAATGCTTTGAATATAAAATAATAATATTAAAATTATAATTAAAATCAATATCTGCTCACAAATTAACCGAAAGTCATTGTGGCTGGTGGGAGGAGGAGGAAGGTTGACCGGGCTCACCTATGTTAAATCTGACACCAAAAATGCGTTCAGAATGTCTTAAAACACTAGGCTAGACTGTAAACATGACTCGTTTCTAGGACAGCCCGTTGGACACCCAGACCGGGTCAAAAACTCGATCATGAGACTGGTGAGCTATCATTAATCCGATCACACCTAAATTAAGCCCAAAAATTATAAATAATTATCATAAAATTATTTTTGTTTTTGAGAATTGAAAAAGCCTGAAAATCTAACCAAGCGATCTGGGTCATCCGATGATCGCCTTTTTCAAACGGCGTCCGATCAGAGCGGAGTTAGTCCCATCTCAAAGATTTCACCGCTCTGAGTCCATCGGTGGCTTCGGATTTCCGATCCAACAGTCGAATCGCCGAAAAGGTGCTACCACCCATTTTCTCTCTCCTCTCTCTTCTCTCTCTTTTGCCGAATCTCTCTCCTTCGGCATTGGCTGCAGGGGCTACTGGTTGGAAATGGGAGCTAGTGGTGTGAGGAAGCCGTTGCCACCCGTGGCCGACAATATGGCCTCCGAAAATGGCCAGAATCGACCGACAGAGTGGGCACATCACAGGTCTACCTCTATCTCTCTCTCTCTCTCTCTCTCTCTCTCTCTCCTCATTTTTGCCACTCAAGCCATCCGTCGCTGCTGCTGGCCAGTGCCTGGGGTTCATCTATAGGTGGGGGAGCTCGCCGGGGTCTCGCCAACACTGGTACTGGCCGGCCGGAGGAAGAACGAGAGAAAGAAAGTGAGGGGGAGAGTGACGCAAGGAAAGAAAAGGTTAGGGGGGGGGGGGGCGGCTGCACAACAATTTTCTGGATTTTTTTGTAACTTTTAATTACACTATTGGTCCCTAAACTTTTTAGATATTTTTTATTAGGTCCAAAAATTTTTTATTATATTTAAATTTAATAAAATTTTAGTAATATATAAAAATAAATATACTCTAAAGAAATTTAATTATTTTTATTTTAATTTAATAAATTAACTTTAATTTATTTTTAATAAAGACACTATTATAATTAACAGTTTAAAATAATTGTAATAATAATACATGTAAAAATAACATTCATAAAGTAAAATAGCATTATTATGAAAATACTAATTTAGTACCTTGAATAAAATAGTAATAAATTATAATCAAAATTTTTAAAATATTTTCTATATATATATATATATAAATCGGGTAGTTACATATCAATTGTTAATGCAATTTATATGGCTGATTAAGTCTCTTTCATTGGATATATCATAACAAATAGAGTTAAGTTGGTGTCGTATCCCCATCAAGCACTGAATATGAACCCTTTTTATCTAGGTTATGTATAGGGATGGCAACGGGTCAGATTTTTACAAACATCTGATTCGATCGATCCCTAATAGGACGAGTTTAGATAGTATATAATCAGGTTTGATATGAGTTTGAGTTTGAAGAATAATACCCATAATGGGTTCGGGTATTATTAGTTATCCAAATCTATTTTTATATATACTTAATTAAATATAAATATATGTTTTTTTTATAATAATATTTATAAATTTTTATAGATTTTATCTTATACAAAATAAAATTTAAATATTTTATGGAATTATTGAACTTTTAAAATATAAATTATTAATAAAATAATTTTTTATGTAGATTATTGATTAAAATATATAAAATTAAATGGATTAGTGTAGTGTCTGAGTAATAATTGGGTTTTAAGAATATTAATCGAGTTCGAGTTCAACTAGAGTAATTTTTGCAGCACCTTGCCCATTGCCATCCCTAATTGTGTGTTGTCACCTCGACCTAGCTAAGTTGGTGCGATTCCATTAGATCCAACTATCTTGGTTAGTTTATGTTTGACTTAATCTTCTTGGTCAGTCTCCAATTTATTTGGTCATCTCATGCATCTGCATGTCGTCCAAATTAGTCCCTTGTCATTACCATCTTGTTAGATGTAACCCTTTTAGTGGAGTTACTCTTTTTACTATTAAAAAGTCATGATAGTTTGACTTATTGGTTCGATAAATCTACAAGTATACGGTTCATTCAAGTAGTAAAGAAAAGATACCATCCCACAAAGATTTGATGTTTGAGTACCAAATTATAAAAGTTACAATTATTTGTGCTAACAATAAGGTGTATAAAAAATTAAAGGATGAGATGCAGAAATTTAAATTGGACTATAAAGAAATAAGTAATAAGGCAAACAATTTAATCTCTAAACAGTATGCTAAGTCACTAAATTACTAGCAAGTATGTAAGAAACTAAACTAATTGATGACAAAGATGATTCCAGAGTTAAGATTTATGAAATAAATTTTATTGGGATTTGGATAGGCAAATTCAAGTTTAAGGAAAATTTAAGTTTGAACGAGGTTGATTCTGATTTTCCTTAATTTCTCTTTCAAGCAAACTAAAGAATATTTTAAAGGAAACAAAACCCCATTCTCATGCGATGTTTAATCACTCAAAACCCTTTAAGCACTTTAATTAACTTAAAATTTCTCTTAATCCATTAGTTTATTTCTAACACTAAGTAATTAAGTTCAATATCTTGATTATCTATTAAAGATTTTTACCTCTCAGTTTTTCAATCTAGGATTAAGAACAAAACCTAAAGGGTACCAACAATGGATATGTAAATAAAGCATAAAAGATATGAATCAAAATTTATATATATATATATATATATATATATATATATATATATATATATATATATATATATATATATATATATCTAGTTAAAACCGGTCTAAATCCACAAATAAACTTAAATCATTACACTCAACTCTGAAATTTTAAGTATCTACTCACTCATGTTTGTATTTATAAGTAAAAAAATATGAAATAAAGTATTAAAACATGGAAACAAGCCTAAAAATAAAAGAACCCAAAATAAGAGAATCCAAATCTCTGAAAATAGAAGCTGAAAAAACATCACTCTATAGGTTAGTCTTCCTCCAAATATATCATTCTTTCTTTCTTTCTTACTTCTTCTTTTCTTGATTTTCTCTCTCTTTCTTCTTACGGTAAAAATGAGAATATGATGCTTATATACCTCTTAAAGTTTTTCCCTAAATGTAGTCTCAAAAGAAATAAAGATAAAAGGTATAAATAGTGTGAAGTGTGAGAATTTTTTCAGGTTAGCAAATTGGCCAGCACAATTCAACATGCCTTATGTTACCTTCAGTGATTTTCAACATGCCCCATGTTTGTTTAGAAGAGGAGCTTTAGATTCTATACTAACCAGCTGCACTGGGCATGTTAAGTTCCCTGAAACTTTTGGCAAGTTTTGATTCAAAAATTTAGGCTGCACGACCTAGTGTTGAACATAACATGCCCTGTGTTACTTCTGTTCACTAATTCTTAACCATGCATGCCTTTCGACACAAGGCATGTTAATGTCACGACCTAATTTTTGAACGAAATCGATACTAAGACTTGGATCGGCATAAGGCTCCTAAAGTTAGTAGTAAACCTAAGCAATCTACAACCTAATAATAAAGCCCAAAAAGGAAGGCTCAAAATCAAGAAAATAAACGGACAGAGTTTGGCCATAAAATAGACAATCTAATTGGGAGAAAACTCACCTGACCTGTATCACAAACAAAATCACAATTGAGGAGCTCAGCTCACCCTTAGAAACTAAATCAACATCCAATATCAAAATGGGGAGCTCAGCTCACCCTAAGTCCAATATCACATAAGCACCTTAAATCAAATACATTAGTTTTACATTATAAGAATACTACTACAGTCATTACAGAGTTCTAGATTTGAATATTAAAATTTACAATTAAAACATTAACTATTTCAAATTTCCTACAAGAAAGAAAGTAGGTTAACTCAAAAATAGCATCCACCTGTCACTTAGGAAAAAAATAATTGAACAGGGGATAAGCATTCAACTCAGAGAGTTTAGATGTTGATTATAAATATAAATTCTATAGCTATCTATAACTAATGCATCTCTAAGTATGAAATGCACACTGAACATTTACAACAAGTAAATCATCCAATACTCGCAAAAGAAGATAATTTGGAGCTACTCAAGCACTCAATAAATTTAGCTCCCTTAATTCAAGATCCACCAGCGAGCTAAACTCAAGCTAGACTTTCACTTAAATGTAAGTGCAGAGGCTAGTAAGATCAACTCAAAACCGCGCCTCACATTACTTTCTATATCCATAAGAACCCGGGTTTCAGCACGATTAGCTCAAGTTATGACTACCCGTCTAATCTATATCCATCATATGCCATATATATTTATATATAACACACACATAGCTCCAAATTATCCACAGGATGGCAAACATAAGTAACTACCAACAAATAAATATGCAACAATAAGAGTGCTCCTAATTTATTTAACTAAGCATGTAAATATATTTATAAAATATATGAGCATGCCAAAAATATATAAATAATATTGAAATTATAAAATATAATCAATATCTAACTCACAGTGCAATCCAATGCTTATTGGTTCTGCTGAAAAGAAGAAAATTGTTGATTTGGATTACCTGAGCAAACATATCAAAGAACTATTAAGAATAGACTAACAATAATTAATTAAATAAATAAAAGACTTCTTAAGTTCGTGTTGAAAATTCAGCAGAGTTTTCCTTATATCTAAGACTTAACACCTCTGTAAGAAAATACAATTCATATCTCAACAATCCAAAGGCCTCAGTTCCACAACACAACACAATACAATGTCCATTCGGTGCTTGCCAAAACCAATTAGCTAGTACTATTACTCAACTTCAGCTCAAGGGTCTAAAATTCATTATTGTCCAAAAAATCGAATTCACTTTTAAAAATTCTATAAATATTCATGGAGGTCTTTAACAATATTATCTTAATATTACAATTAAGATTATTGCATTTCATATACCCACATATATTTTATTAATTATCGAACTATAGCTCAACTTAAGGCAAAAAGAGTGAATTTGCAATTGGGGTTATCTGCGTTCATTCTGACTCTTGGAACATGTCTAGGGTGTCTGAAAATGGTGGGAATGACTATAATATCGACCTACTTCCGAAGTGAGCCTCGGAGTCCGTGCATCTGAACTAAAATTACAATCCTGGGCGTCGGTGAAATTCCTCCGACACGAAGCCCACAATATAAGAAGTTAGAAAAAAATTTTATTTAACCCAAAAGATGACTTCAAAGACCCAAAATCTCACCAGTAAACTCGTGGGTCTCGAAAATTTTTTAGTGTCAAAAAATTCTTGAAGTGGTATCATTTTAAAGCTCTTGAAGTGTACAATGCACAGGTACACTTGAATTTTTTAGAAAAATTTTGGTTTGGGAGAAATTATTTCGGAAGTCAAAATGGGCTAAAACTTCTAAAGCTCGATTCACACAAACCGGAAAATGATACCACGCAAACTTGGTATCTACACGATACCTATGAAGAGAGAAGCATTTTGATGCCAACAACGATAGAAACGATAACCGGAGAAAGAAGCTATGGCAAAAGAGAGAGAGAGAGAGAGAGAGAGAGAGAGAGAGAGATGGGGGGGGATTGCTGTCTTGTTTTTAACTTTTGAGTTTTTTTATATAATTTAAAAGCTAAATTATAAATTGATCCATAAACTTTCTAAATTTTCTCAAACAAGTCCAAAAATTCTTTTCATCTAAGTCTAATTCTAATTTAATATATTTAAAATTAAATAATAACAATAATTATATTAAATTTGAAATATCTAAAACATAAAATTATAGAATTTCACAATCAAAGAAATTTTAATTAAAAGTTCAAAAATTAAATTTTAAATATTAAAAAAATAATCTTATGAAATATATTTATTTAATAAAATAATATTATAATAATCTAATTTATAAATTATCTATTCTTAAAAATTTTTCAGGCTATTATAATTGAGGTCCTTGAAAATCTCAGCTGGTATATTTCCGTAGGCATATTTTCTTCACTTTTCCTACCACTTTAGACTTCCAAATCATATTGAATTTCTCTTATATATACATTTTTGCCTTCAAATCATATTAAAACTTATTAAAAAATTAAAAAATTAAAAAATTAAATATAAAGCAACTAAAATTAACAAATTAATTAAAATAAAGATTAAAAGCATGAAATTACTAAATTAAAAAGGCAAAATAAATACAAAATTACCTTAAAATACCTATATAAAATGAGTTTATCACTTGTGAACCTGCACTTGTTGTTTTTTCCTTAGTTGTCTATTTTTATTCTCCGTCATTTTCCCCCATTCCGATGTCATAATGTTTACTCTCTTAAGATTAGGGTGTTTTTTTAGCATCTCTACTATACATGGCTTGCAATAAGAAAGGAAAAGCAAGAGAATGATCTAGGTGGACTTCAGTTAGAAGAGAATGATCTAGGTGGAACATTCGAGGAGATACTCCAATGCTTTAGTTAGTTAAGATTTAATGATCTAATTTTGAGGGTTAATATGGTTAAGAGAACTTACATGTCCTTCTAAGAATCAATCCTTATGTAGCAGACGAATGTGGACTCTACCTGCTAGCTTATCGTGACAAGCCATCTATAGGTTATGATAAAGTTGTCAACTATCAATGCAATTTGCATAGTTGCTTAGTCTTTTTCAATTGATATATCAAAATAAGTGGAATTAAGTTTATATTCTTTTCCTATTTATAACGGATAAGCCAAAATCTATTTTATTATCTTGCATTAGTTAGTATATATACAATTATATGGATGAGGTTGAGATGAGTTCAACCTTAGCTATTAGTTACATATGATAAAGATAATTCCCAGCCACAAGAAATATTAGATTTGGCCGCAAAAATTTTTATCACCAAAAGTACAAAATGTACTGCTATAAATTTATGGTAAAAATATATGAATTACTATATGTTGCTGTTATAAAATTATGACTATAGGTTTTTTATAGAAAAATTGTGTTTGCTGCAAAAAAAATTAGTTACTAATAGTAACAATTACTGCTACAAAAATTTTTTTAATGATAATAACCATTGCTACAAAAAAAAATTTTATGTACTATTAGCTGTAATTATTTATGTTGTTGCTGTATATTAATTTTAAAGACAATAAAATTAATATTGTTATAAAATTTTTATTGTTAATTCTAACATTTGTTGTATTGTCTACAAGATATATGACAAAACTAACTATTTGATAATCCTTCACACCATCGACCATTGGATGTAAACTTTTTGGTATAAATCATATGGGGTTGACTCCACTTGGCCAAGTTGGTAGGACTCTACCCAACTTAACGATCGTGATTGATCTCTAACAAACTTGACTTTCTCAATTGGTCTCTAACTAAGGTTGCACATTGTTCTACTTAAACCCATTCATCACCATCTCGACCAATGTAATCCTCTTAGTAGAGTTACTTTTTTTGTTTTTTTAAGAAAATAAAAGAAGGAGCTTTCATTAAATAGAGATAGAGTACAAATATAAAGTGTAAAATTTCATTCTACTACAATTTTGCATAAAAAAAAAATTCATTTTACTATAATTTTGCATAAAAAAATTTAAGATAAATTACTTATACAAAATATAATAATAATTTTCTTTATTTAAAGTACTTAATCATGTTGACAGAACATTCAATTTGACCATTAAATGAGAAGCACGCTCCACTCAATAGTAATCTATCACTGTTCGACTCTACGGTCTTCTACAAGTCCGATTTGGAAACCATCAAATTTTGATATTCTTATGAAGAGAACATTGTATTTTCTATCATTGTACTTCTACTTAAATAACAAATAAAATACCTAAAAACTTCATGATAAAACAAAAAAGAGAAAAAGAAAAGAAAAATAGAATCCTCACAATAGAGGAAACAATAAATCATTGTAAAAGAGAAAATACCAAATCCTCACAGTAGAGGAAGGAATAAATCCTTCTAAAGAGGAGAAAAAACTTAAATCTATCAATAAGAATATCAATAAGAATAGACCGAGAACAAATATATGTATGTTCTTAAAGGATACAAATTTGGAAATTATTGAAAAAAATGCCAAAAAAAGAAAAGAGGGTAAACACCAATGGAAAAATTAATCAGGAACCACTCCAAAGAGCTCACAAGGAATAAAAAAGAGCGGAAAGAAAAATTAAAAAAAGAAGGCGGCTAAATTGAGTTACCCTTTTAATTATTTAAAAGGATGAATTTAACTTCAATCTATGCGCATCGTCATCTCTTTGATTGTTTATTTTTTTCCTTCAACATCAGCTGAATTTCCCATCAGCAAGTTTTATTTAATTTTGAGTACTTAATTAACCTTATGAGACTTCTTGTCTTATTCAATTCCATTTTTTTCCCTTGTAAGAGAAGAATTGACATGATTTCCGTTTGTCATCTAATATATAATGTAATGTAATTATTTTAAGCATATATAATCACTAGGCCAATTGCTAAAAATAACTTACGACTTCATTTTGATGGGTATTGTATTTAAAATAAAGTGAATTTATACATTGTATTTCAAAGGAAATAATAAAATATCAACATAATTGACGTCCTTAATATTATATTATAATATTTAGTGATTTTTTATTTAATTCATGTAATAGAGTTATTTTTAAAAGTTTAGAATATGAGAAATTTTGGCTCCTTTTAAAATAAATCTTTTATAATAAAAAATTTTAACTAAATTCTCACATAATTATATTTATTTTTTATTTTTTTTTAAATAATTTATTTAAATTAAAAAGAATTAAATTCTTTCATTCTAAATATAATAATTAAAAATTTTGATTGAATTATTCTAGTTTTCAAACAAAAGTTACAAAATTCCAAAAAAAATTAATAATTGAACCTAAGACTAATCAGACTAGTGAGTCGATGCAGTGGTTTTAGGGAATTGACATGATAGATCATTGGCAAATTGTTCGATTTCTTTGATCAGGCAGTCCTCGTATGTATTTGACATCTACCTAACGCACTTGGGGGGAAAAAGGAATCTCATAAAGATTGTAAGAACATTCAACATGCAGCCTCTGCTGCAAATTATATTTATACATTTCATGACTGCTACAGAAATTTAGAATGATTTTTATTGGCCATATCCATGTTTCTTGACATCATTGTCACTTTCTGTCCCCAGCAAGCGACTCCTCGGCCACTTCCGAGAATTTGGTAATCTTGAAATTGGAACACGTAGAACTAATTTAAAAAATTATATTAAAAAAAAAATTGATAGGGAGATAATTTTACACTTGATGATATTTCTAACAAATGCAAAGCTAGAAAAGTAAAACGAAAAAATCTTAAGAAAAAGAAAAGAAGAAGAAAAGGAAGAAGAAGAAGAAGAAAAAGAAAATGGCAAATTTTATTTACAAGCCAACGCAATTTCTTGAAGTAGTAATTCCACCATCCACGACAAGATTATGGCTACTAACATACTTGGATTCATCGCTAGCAAGATAAACAGCAGCCTCAGCTATATCTTCAGCCCTTAGAGTTGTACCTTTAAGGTTAGCCAGCCCTCTCACGAACTCCTCCATCTTCTCCACTTCTTGGTGACAAGGCAACCCAAAATTCATGCAATCCTCTTCCTCATCGCTTCTAGTCCTCCAAGCATTAACAAGCATGGGTGTGGCCAACCCAAATGGAGATATGCAATTGACTCTAATCCCATACCTGCCAAGCTCACAAGCTGTGTTCTTTGTGAGCCCAACAATGGCATGCTTCGAAGCTGTATAAGCATGAGGACCAAGGCCTCCCGTCACTCCAGCAACACTAGCAGTGGAAATAATGCACCCAACTCCTCTAGGAATCATCACCCGAGCAGCGTGTTTGATGCCTAGAGCCACCCCTTTAACATTCACACGCATCACCTGATCAAACTCATCGACATCGGAATCAAGAATGCTCTTGCGCTTGGTGTGACTTATCCGCAAGTATACGGGTCGTCTCAAGTAATAAAGTGATGAATCAAGTATCGTTTCCACGAGGATTTGCTGTTTGATTACTAAACTATGAATGAAGCGATTATTTGAGCTAATGATTAATGAATAAATGGTAAATGTAAATGAGCAAGGTAAATTGATTAATCTAATTGGAATGGGTAAAAAGGGAAAACAAATAAATTCTAATTCTAGTTCGTAATTAAACTAAATTAACAATGGGTAATTTAAATGAAAGTCTGATTATGGTAAAAGTGATTTCAGAGTTGGGGTTTATGCATAAATTAATTGGGATTTGTCTTGGGCATTCCAATTTTAGGGAAAAATAGAGTTTGAATGAAATTGATTCTAAATTTCTTTGATATCTTTTTCAAGCAAATCAAAGTGTGTTCTAAAATAACAAAACCTACTTTCGTATGTTATTTGATTACTTTAAAATCCATTAAGTTTTGTAACCAATAATTAATTCCTCTTAAAATCCTAGTTTATTTCTAAATCTAGGTGATTTTAAGTTCCAATCCTTGATTATCTATCAATGACTTTCACCTTTCGGTCCTTCAATCAAAGATTAACACAATACCCAATGGGTACCAACATTAGGCAAGTAAATCAAGCACACAAGGAAGGAATCAAAACTCATATTTATGTAAAATAAGGAAATACCCAGTCCAAATCCACAAATTAATCTAAAACATATTTCCCAACTGTGAAATCTAAAGAGTTTACTCACTCATGATGGTATTTACAAGAAATATTGATGGAAAAGTAAAGAAAAACATGATAAGAGGATTAAAATAGAAAAAACTCAGGTAGAAGAACCAAAATCTCTGGTTTCTGGAGCTCCAAAACTGGTGCAGCAGCTCCTCCCCAAGAGAGAATGGCGTCTCCTCTCTCTCTCTATTAAATTTTCTTTCCTTTTTGTCTTTCCTCTCTTTCCTCTTGTGGCAAAAATAAGGAAATGCTGAATTTATATGGTCCCTAAAAATTGCCCTAAAAGTAAATAAGAGCCAAGGAGTGGATAGGAAACGAGGTGTAAAATTATCCAAGTCAGCAGCACTATTCACGTTAGGCGATGCAGCTTAGGGTTGGCTTAACCCTAAGCGACAGAACATCCTCACTTTAGCTAGTCCGTACAGTCTACTGTTCCGGTGATCGGTGTCGGTCCGGACAGCTAGAATGTATGGAAAAATATTTAAACTAAAGTGAGGGACTATAATTAACTCAAATATTAATAAGAAAAATTTAGGAAAAATTTTAGAAATCAAATACACTAAGGTTAAACGAGCCGAAACACCAGGGATGGGTAACCCGAAGGGGAAGTGACGGTGAAGGCCGTTAGCGGCCCTAGACCAGGGGGAAAAATTATAAAATAATTTTTGAGACTCTAGAGAAGGGTTATTGAGGTTCTTATGGCATTAGAATGCCAAGAAAATACTTAGAAAAATTTTTCTATCGGTACACACAATTTTAGCTCGGTAAGCCAAACGGAGGGCATTTTGGTCATTTCGTCTTCAGAGATGATTTTTGACCAACTTGTCCATTTATGTAAATGAATTATATGATATAAAATGTAAACAAATATTAATCAAAATTGATTTAAAAATGAATAAGAAATGAAAGAAAAATAAACAAGATAATGGGATTTATTACCTCATGCTTATGTAAGCATGAGGTAATTAAAAGTGTATGGGCCAATCAAATTTAAGCAAGACCATTAAAATGAAATAAAATGAGTAAAGAAGGCAAAATTCTAGAAACCAAAAATCAACTCCCTATCTTCTTCTTCATGCCGCCACTCACCCTTACCCATTCCACCATTAACAACTTTCCATTTCTCATTTTTCTTAGCTTTCTTCCACTAAAAACCCTAATTACCAATACAAAAATTCATTTTATCATCTTGGTGATTATTGTGGGAGCAAAAAGGAAAGGAAATTAAGACTTTGAGCAAGGAGGAAAATCACTCCATTAGAGGTTAGTGACCTAACCTTGTGTATTTCACTTTAAATTCATGTTTAAAGGCTTTAAATTAGTGCAAATGACAAAGGAAATTGGTTAAATACCACTTGTATGCCATCTCTTATTTTTGGTAGCCATGGTTAGGGTTTGATGGTGTTGAGTTTAATGAAGTTAAAAGGGTATTAGGGCTGCCCACAATATGTATTTGTTAAGTAGATTGATGAAATAAAGTAAAAGTGCATGTTTGATAATGTTGAGTTAGGGTTTGGAGTGGGAAATGAGACCTTGATCTTGTGATGAGGGAAGTAGATTTTAATGTTCAATTAGTGACCATTTGGTTTGGTTTGAATCAAAAATGAAGTGAATTGGGTTGTGGGGTTTGAGGTTGGAGTGGCTGCCTTGGGTGACCTGCAGGTGTGGCTTTGAGTCCAGCCTGTTTGGACAGCCATAACTTGAATTGTAGAGGTTCAATTGGTGTTTGGCCAATTGTACATAAAACTAGACACATAATGGCACAACTTTGATGAAGAAACCATGCCCAGAAAACCAAACCAACTTGACCAAAAGCTTGCCCTAATTCGGGTAACCTGCACTCTGCCTGGGCAAAATGACCAAATAAACAGTATTTGGTCATTTGGCCATAACTCAATGTAGAAAGGTCCAATTGACCTGAAATTTTACCAACAACAAGGTGACATATAGAACAACAACTTTCATGAAGAAACCTGACCCAAATTATGATCATAACCTAGTCAAATTGCCAACCAAACTTGAGACACCAAATCTGGCAGAATCAGTTTTGCCCAGAATTTTGGAATCTGCCCAATCCGGCCAGTTATGGTGTTTAGGCCATAACTTGAGCTACAAAACTCCAAATGGAGTGATTCAAAAAAAGAAATTCATCTAGACAAAATAAGGAACAACTTTCATGTTGATCACTTTTCCAAAATACCACTGCAAAGGTGATTAATGGAATAGTAAAGTTAAAGCATGAAAACTGAAAATTTTGACTAATTATCATTAAGCTTAGAGATGGTGTTGGCAACCAATACCAACAAGTTTAAAATGCAAAATGTGGTATGTTGATGATATTTAACCTAATTTACCTATTGTCAATGCAAAAGTCAACATTTTGGTTGACTAATGAAATGAATAGTAATCATTAAAATTTCAATTTCAAAGAATTACACAAATTAAAAGTGTTAAATGCCCTAGTAGTCCTAATGTGATTGGTTTGGATAGGTTGGCATGCCAATAGGGTTCTGTTAGCAGTACTGCATATGGCTTCATGCCGTTCTGTATTTCATGGCATCCCATGCCATTCTGTAACATAATAGCCTTTGGCTATGATAGTGAGTTGTTATACTTGGGTTTAACCCCTGATAATTATTACAGCTTATTAGCTGTTCTGTTGCACACCGGGAGACACAATGTGACCGATGGTGTGATGGTCCGAGGTACTTAGTACCCTGTGCCAGTTTACCCGTTTATCCAGTCCAGTCAACTAGTATAGGTTACTCGGGCAGTATTAATAAATCTTACTCAACTTTAATCGAATAATATTGCAATAAATATTTGAAATTTAGTCCACCCAAAAATGTAAACCTACATTCTGCATATTTTATTATATTTTATTTTATTCTATTTTATATTGTCACCACTAAGCAGAACTACTTAGCGCGTGGCAAAATACTGGAGATTTAGCTGGGGAGTCCAGCAGACTGCATACTGGGTGAGCCATCATATCTGCACTCAGAGTTCAGAGTCACCTCACATTGCAGTGCATTTGGTAGGACATTAGGCCATCTGGGATATTTTGATATTTTGTTATTTTGTATTTTGTAAACTTTTGTTATGTACATTATAAACTCATGTACTTATATTTTTGCTGTAATTATCTATGAATTGTGTTCAGAATTAAATATGAGTATTTCTCATTGAACTTGGTGAATATGAGTTGAATGTAAATTTTGGAATACTAAATTGATTTGAGAAATGATTGAGATTGAGATTGAGATTGTAATTATATTGGGAGTGTTTTTAAACAGGTGCAGAAGAACTGTTTTCCAAAATATAGCCGGCACTCTGCCGGATTTTCTATAAAATTTGCGGTAAATATAGATTTTTTCAAAAAAATTGTAAATAAATAAATAAAAAGGGATAAATTGAAATTAAAACATGAATTGGTGTTCCGACACACTGAGTGGCATAACTTGCTCGGCTACACTGTAGACGGATAAGGGGTGTCACATTTAGTGGTATCAGAGCATCGGTTTAGGCGTTTCTGGGCCTAGATAGAGTACATACCATTGCATTGCAGTTGTAAATGTTGAGGTGACACTGATGCAGTCTTTTTGTCTTCTTATTTTGAATAGGACATGTATCCTGCTTCGCAAAGAGCAGTTGATGAAGAGGTGGAGAGTCATGCTCCACTAAGGGCTGAGTCTGGGGGCAGGGGAGAATCTGCTCCACCAGCAGCTGAGGCGCCTGCTCAACCTCAGTTTGCTCTATTCCAACAAATGACCGAATTCTATAGGCAAATGATGGGAACAATTCCACCACCACAACCATAGCCACAACCTCCACCAGCCCCACAGAAGTCCCATTTGGAGAAATTGCGAAAATATGGGGCTGTAGACTTCTTTGGAAAAAGGGAGGATGATCCCATGGCTGCAGAAAATTGGTTGGACAGAACCATCAGTCTTGAAAGCAGTGAATCGCACCTGAGCAGAACCTGGTGGGTGCTGTGTCCCTACTTCAAGATGACGCATATCAGTGGTGGGACACAGTAACCAGTGAGGTGCAACCGGAACGGATCACCTGGGAATTCTTCCTTGCGGAGTTTAGGAAAAAGTATATTAGCAAAGTGTATTTAGAGGAGCGAAGAAGGGAATTTATCAGTCTGAGACAGAGACAGTTGTCAGTGGCGGAGTATGAGCGTGAATTTGTCAGATTGAGCCGGTATGGGAGGGAGATAGTCCCTACCGAGGCAGAGAGGTGCAGACGGTTTGAGGAAGGGCTTAATGACAACATCAAAGTCATGATCACAGCACTGGAGATTACGGATTTTTCTAAACTGGTGGATGCTGCATCAAAAGTGGAAAGAGTTAGAATCAATGAACAAAATAGAAGGGAAAGACAGCAGAAGAGAGGTCCGAGTCAGTCCAGTGCATTCTCTGCTCCCAGCAAGAAGAGTAAGGGTCCTCCTGTTCAGAGTTCAGGACCACCACAGGGTCAGGGTCAGTCTCAGGGGCCCAGACCATAGTTTACACCTAGGAGAGGCCAGTCCACACCATCAATGGGCAGCTCTCCAGGGACGGTGTTTAGGGGACCAGCCCCTGCATCTTCTGCCTATCAGTACTGTTAGAAGTGGCATAAGGGGGAATGTTGGCGAGTGACTGGTGCATGCTTACGGTGTGCATCAACAGAACATCAGATCAAGAATTGTCCGAAGAGGACTACTACAGTTGCTCCAACACAAACTAACAGACCTGCTCCTGCACCACAAAGAGGTAGGAAGCCTAGTAAACCTGAGGTAGCTGGTCCATCACTAAGGCCTGCATCCGAGTCAGCTGAAAGGCCAGACACTAAAATGCCAGCTAGGGCTTATGCCATCAGAGCTCAGGAGGAGCAAGATGCCCCGGATGTCATCAGGGGTACATTTTCCCTCTACAACACTTCTGTACATGCATTGGTGGATCCAGGATCCACTCATTCCTACATTTGCATCAAACTACCCATAGAAAGGGGAGTTTCAGTAGAGGAGAGTGATCAAGACATTCTGGTCACAAATCCACTAGGCCACAGTGTGGTAGTGAATAAGGTGTATAAAGGTTGCCCGTTGAGGATTCAGGGGTATGAATTCTCGGCAGACCTAATTGAATTGCCCTTCCACGAGTTTGACATGATTTTGGGAATGGACTGGTTGTCACGTCATCGGGCAATAGTTGATTACAAATTGAAGAGGATTTCTCTGAAAACTTCTGAGGGTAATGAGATCACTGTTGTGGGTGAAAGGACAGATTTCCTGTCCAATGTTATCTCAGCCACAGTTGCAAGAAGATTGATGAGAAAAGGCTGTGAAGCTTACCTAGCACACGTGGTTGATACTAGGCAAGCTAAGCCAAACTTGTGTGATATACTCACAGTAAGAAACTTCCCAGATGTGTTCCCTGAGGAGTTGCCTGGTTTACCACCAGAAAGGGAAGTCGAGTTTGCTATTGAGGTAATGCCGGGTACAGCACCCATTTCTATTGCTCCTTATAGGATGGCACCTACTGAATTGAGGGAGTTGAAAATTCAGTTGCAAGAGTTGCTTGATAAGGGGTTTATACGCCCCAGTGTGTCACCATGGGGAGCTCCGAGGCTATTTGTGAAGAAGAAGGATGGAACCTTGAGATTGTGTGTTGATTACCGGCAGTTGAATAAAGTAACTGTGAAGAATAAATATCCATTGGCCAGAATTGACGATTTGTTTGATCAGTTGAAGGGAGCCGGTGTATTTTCGAAAATTGATCTCAGATCAAGGTATCATCAGTTGATGGTAAAGGATGCAGATGTGTCAAAAACTGCATTCAGAACCCGGTATGGGCATTATGAATTTTTAGTGATGCCGTTTGGGTTAATAAATGCACCAGCAGCATTTATGGACCTTATGAACCGTATCTTGAATCCATACTTAGATCGGTTTGTAGTGGTCTTTATTGATGATATTCTGGTGTATTCCAAGACCAGGAAAGAACATGATGAACATTTGAGGATTGTTCTGCAAACCCTGCGAGAAAAGAAGCTGTATGCTAAGTTGTCCAAGTGTGATTTTTGGATGAGTGAGATCTCCTTTCTTGGACACATAGTGTCAGCTGAGGGGATTAGAGTAGATCCCAAAAAGATAGAAGCAGTGATGGAATGGAAGCCTCCTAGAAATACAACTGAGGTCAGAAGTTTCTTGGGGCTAGCTGGATACTACAGACGATTTGTGAAGGGGTTCTCTCTTATAGCTGCTCCAATGACCAAGCTGTTACACAAGAATGTGAAATTTGGCTGGAATGACAAGTGCCAAGCCAGTTTTGAGAGGCTAAAGGCTATGTTGACAGAAGCACCAGTGTTAACACAGCCAGTGTAGGGAAAAGACTTTGTGGTCTATAGTGATGCCTCGCATAATGGGCTAGGGTGTGTATTGATGCAAGAGGGGAAAGTGGTCGCCTATGCTTCCAGGCAGTTAAGGCCACATGAACAGAACTACCCTACTCATGACCTGGAATTAGCAGCAATCATCTTCGCACTGAAGATATGGAGGCATTATCTATATGGTGAAAAATGCTACATTTATACAGACCACAAGAGTCTAAAATATTTGCCAACCCAGAAGGAGCTCAACCTTAGACAAAGGCGATGGATTGAATTCTTGAAGGACTATGATTGTGTGATAGATTATCATCCTGGGAAGGCAAATGTAGTGGCTGATGCTTTGAGCAGGAAGTCCATCACAACTTTAAGATCACTAAATGCCTGTCTATCCTTAGCTCAGGATGGAGCTATTTTGGCTGAGTTGCAAGTGAGGCCAACCCTACTACAGCAAATACAAGATGGGCAGAGGGCAGATAATAAACTAATGGCCATTGTGGGAAAAATTTCTGAGGGGAAGGAAAGTGAATATGAGATGAAAGCAAATGGGTGTCTATACTACAGAGGAAGAGTGTGTGTACCAGATGATGGGGAACTGAAGACTAATATTCTGAATGAAGCACACACTAGTGTTTATGCTATGCACCCAGGGAGCACAAAAATGTATAATGATTTGAAGCCTCATTATTGGTGGCCTGGTATGAAGAGGGATATAGCTGACTATGTGACTAAGTGTTTGACATGTCAGCAAGTTAAGGCAGAACATCAAGTTCCATCGGGTTTGTTCTGACCTATAAACATACCGAATGGAAATGGGACCGGTCACTATGAATTTTGTTAGTGGTCTACCCTCACCCAAAGAAAGCATGATGCAAGATGGGTAATAGTGGATAGATTGTGAAATCAAGACATTTTCTCGCGATTAGGGGACTACTCCTTGGAGAAGCTAGCAGAATTGTATATCAGGGAGATAGTTAGACTGTATGGAATCCCACTTTCTATCATATCTGACCGAGACCCAAGGTTTACATCAAGATTCTGGAAGAAGTTGCATGAATCCTTGGGTACACAACTCCATTTCAGCACAGCTTTTCATCCTCAGACGGATGGGCAATCAGAAAGAGTAATCCAGGTAAACAACTGAAACCAATTGAACTAATGCAAATATTGAACTGAAATGATAATAATAACATGAAATATATGTCAGGTCCTTGAGGATATGCTGAGGAGTTGTGTCATTGAGTTTGAGGGAAGTTGGGATAGATATCTTCCACTGGCAGAATTTGCATACAACAATAGCTATCAAGCCAGCATCCAAATGGCCCCGTATGAAGCACTGTATGGGAGGAAATGTAGAACTCAGCAGTGTCGGACTGAATTGGGCGAAGATAAGTGGTAGGGCCGGACACAGTGAAACAGATCGAGGAAAAAGTGAAAATAATCAAAGCTAACTCAAGATTGCCTCAGATGACGTAAGTCTTATGCCGATCTGAAGAGAAAAGAGATAGAGTATACCGTTGGTGATAAAATGTTTCTCAAAGTCTCACCATGGAAGAAAATATTGAGGTTCGGAAGAAAAGGTAAGTTGAGCCCTAGGTTTATTGGCCCATATGAAGTCATTGAACGTGTGGGACCAGTAGCCTACAGGCTAGCTTTACCACCAGAGCTGGATAAGATCCACAATGTGTTCCACCTGTCTATGCTAAGACGATACCGCTCAGATCCTTCACATGTCATCTCCATGGAAGAAATTGAAGTACAACCGGATTTGACATATGAAGAGGAACCCATACGAATCCTGGCTCGGGAAGTAAAAGAGTTGAGGCATAAGCAGATTCCACTGGTGAAAGTGCTTTGGAAGCACCACAACACCGAGTAGGCAACTTGGGAAAGTGAAGAGATGATGAGGCAACAGTTCCCTCAACTGTTTACATCAGGTAAATTTCGAGGATGAAATTTTTATTAGAGGGGAAGAGTTGTAACATCCTCACTTTAGCTAGTCCGTACAGTCTACTGTTCCGGTGATCGGTGTCAGTCCGGACAGCTAGAATGTATGGAAAAATATTTAAACTAAAGTGAGGGACTATAATTAACTCAAATATTAATAAGAAAAATTTAGGAAAAATTTTAGAAATCAAATACACTAAGGTTAAATGAGCCGAAACACCAGGGATGGGTAACCCGAAGGGGAAGTGACGGTGAAGGCCGTTAGCGGCCCTATACCAGGGGGAAAATTTATAAAATAATTTTTGAGACTCTAGAGAAGGATTATTGAGGTTCTTATGGCATTAGAATGCCAAGAAAATACTTAGAAAAATTTTTCTATCGGTACACACAATTTTAGCTCGGTAAGCCAAACGGAGGGCATTTTGGTCATTTCGTCTTCAGAGATGATTTTTCACCAACTTGTCCATTTATGTAAATGAATTATATGACATAAAATGTGAACAAATATTAATCAAAATTTATTTAAAAATGAATAAGAAATGAAAGAAAAATAAACAAGATAATGGGATTTATTACCTCATGCTTATGTAAGCATGAGGTAATTAAAAGTGTATGGGCCAATCAAATTTAAGCAAGACCATTAAAATGAAATAAAATGAGTAAAGAAGGCAGAATTCTAGAAACCAAAAATCAACTCCCTATCTTCTTCTTCATGCCGCCACTCACCCTTACCCATTCCACCATTAACAACTTTCCATTTCTCATTTTTCTTAGCTTTCTTCCACTAAAAACCCTAATTACCAATACAAAAATTCATTCTATCATCTTGGTGATTATTGTGGGAGCAAAAAGGAAAGGAAACTAAGACTTTGAGCAAGGAGGA
This sequence comes from Hevea brasiliensis, assembly GCF_030052815.1. Lineage (NCBI taxonomy): Eukaryota > Viridiplantae > Streptophyta > Magnoliopsida > Malpighiales > Euphorbiaceae > Hevea > Hevea brasiliensis. The sequence continues at coordinate 389,257 of NC_079497.1, read as the reverse complement.
AAATCACTCCATTAGAGGTTAGTGACCTAACCTTGTGTATTTCACTTTAAATTCATGTTTAAAGGCTTTAAATTAGTGCAAATGACAAAGGAAATTGGTTAAATACCACTTGTATGCCATCTCTTATTTTTGGCAGCCATGGTTAGGGTTTGATGGTGTTGAGTTTAATGAAGTTAAAAGGGTATTAGGGCTGTCCACAATATGTATTTGTTAAGTAGATTGATGAAATAAAGTAAAAGTGCATGTTTGATAATGTTGAGTTAGGGTTTGGAGTGGGAAATGAGACCTTGATCTTGTGATGAGGGAAGTAGATTTTAATGGTCAATTAGTGACCATTTGGTTTGGTTTGAATCAAAAATGAAGTGAATTGGGTTGTGGGGTTTGAGGTTGGAGTGGCTGCCTTGGGTGACCTGCAGGTATGGCTGTGAGTCCAGCCTGTTTGGACAGCCATAACTTGAATTGTAGAGGTTCAATTGGTGTTTGGCCAATTGGACATAAAACTAGACACATAATGGCACAACTTTGATGAAGAAACCATGCCCAGAAAACCAAACCAACTTGACCAAAAGCTTGCCCTAATTCGGGTGACCTGCACTCTGCCTAGGCAAAATGACCAAATGAATAGTGTTTGGTCATTTGGCCATAACTCAATGTAGAAAGGTCCAATTGACCTGACATTTTACCAGAAACAAGGTGACATATAGACCAAAAACTTTCATGAAGAAACCTGACCCAAATTATGATCATAACCTAGTCAAATTGCCAACCAAACTTGAGACACCAAATCTGGCAGAATCAGTTTTGCCCAGAATTTTGGAATCTGCCCAATCCGGCCAGTTATGGTGTTTAGGCTATAACTTGAGCTACAAAACTCCAAATGGAGTGATTCAAAAAAAGAAATTCATCTAGACCAAATAAGGAACAACTTTCATGTTGATCACTTTTCCAAAATACCACTGCAAAGGTGATTAATGGAACAGTAAAGTTAAAGCATGAAAACTGAAAATTTTGACTAATTATCATTAAGCTTAGAGATGGTGTTGGCAACCAATACCAACAAGTTTAAAATGTAAAATGTGGTATGTTGATGATATTTAACCTAATTTACCTATTATCAATGCAAAAGTCAACATTTTGGTTGACTAATGAAATGAATAGTAATCATTAAAATTTCAATTTCAAAGAATTACACAAATTAAAAGTATTAAATGCCCTAGTAGTCCTAATGTGATTGGTTTGGATAGTTTGGCATGCCAATAGGGTTCTGTTAGCAGTACTGCATATGGCTTCATGCCGTTCTGTATTTCATGGCATCCCATGCCATTCTCAGAACATAATAGCCTTTGGCTATGATAGTGAGTTGTTATACTTGGGTTTAACCTCGATAATTATTACGACTTATTAGTCGCTCTGCACACCGGAGACACAATGTGACCGATGGTGTGATGGTCCGAGGTACTTAGTACCTGTGCGGTTACCCGCTTATCCATCCACCAACTAGTATAGGTTACTCGGGCAGTGTTAATAAATCTTACTCAACTTTAATCGAATAATATTGCAATAAATATTTGAAATTTAGTCCACCCAAAAATGTAAACCTACATTCTGCATATTTTATTATATTTTATTTTATTCTATTTTATATTGTCACCACTAAGCAGAATTGCTTAGCGCGTCGCTTTTGCCACGCGCAGGTACTGGAGATTTAGCTGGGGAGTCCAGCAGACCACATACTGGGTGAGCCATCATATCTGCACTCAGTTCGAGAGTCACCTCACATTGCAGTGCATTTGGTAGGACATTAGGCCATCTGGGATATTTTGATATTTTGTTATTTTGTATTTTGTAAACTTTTGTTATGTACATTATAAACTCATGTACTTATATTTTTGCTGTAATTATCTATGAACTGTGTTCAGAATTAAATATAAGTATTTCTCATTGAACTTGGAGAATATGAGTTGAATGTAAATTTTGGAATACTGAATTGATTTGAGAAATGATTGAGATTGAGATTGTAATTATATTGGGAGTGTTTTTAAACAGGTGCAGAAGAACTGTTTTCCAAAATATAGCCGGCACTCTGCCGGATTTTCTATAAAATTTGCGATAAATATAGATTTTTTCAAAAAAATTGTAAATAAATAAATAAAAAGGGATAAATTGAAATTAAAACATGAATTGGTGTTCCGACACACTGAGTGGCATAACTTGCTCGGCTACACTGTAGACGGGTAAGGGGTGTCACAGCTTCTTAGTAAATTTCAGCCTCTGGTCGTACTGTCTACTTAAGGTTAAGCAGACCTTCAGCAAATATCGGTAGACTTAGAGTAAAATAGACTTTTCTGCTCATGCTTGACTTGTGCTGCACCTTAAGCACTGCCGCTTTACCCTAAGCAGGATCTTAAGCAAAAACTCAAGCAAATTTCGACTGACTTGCTCTTTCAATGCTTGATTTCTTCAACTTTCCTCTATGCTTGAAGAACTCCAAATTTCTTCAAATCACTTCCTAATGCACTCATTGATCTTCGATTTGCCACAAAATCCTATCAAAAACAACAAAATTACAAAAATCAAATATAAAGTATCTAAAGTTAACAAATAAGCTAAAATAAAGCTAAAAACATAAAATATACTAAAATATAAGGGCAAAATGGATGCAAAACTACCCTAAAATGCCTATATGAAATGAGTATAACAAATTCCCCCAAACTCAAACCTTTGCTTGTCCTCAAGCAAATTAAAACAATTAATACAATTCGGGGTACCTTGCCTTAAATTTATGAAAATTACTTATCCAAACTCTCAAGCTTACTTTTAGCCACCAACAAACTATATACCCACTTTCAAGGTACAAAGAATTCAATCCTTACCAAAGTTATCACCGCTTAGCCTTGGGTCAATTATCCATATCATCAAACCCAAACCAATCAATCACAGAGAATAATCATGCCTAAATAGACATTAGGGTAATCCATAAACTAAAGTGTCTCAAATAATGATGGAAGTAAATGGATGGATTTAATGATATCCCAATCCATAGGCAATTCTCCTATTCCAATCTCCACTAATGTAGCAAAACACCATCAAAAGATCAAAAGGACTTTCAAGGGTCGTAATGGGGCTAAGGAGGTGATAATGTGGCTAACAAGAAAGGGATAAGGGTAACAAAATATGAGAATAATCAAATTATTAAAAGATCAAGACACACAATTTTTTTTTTTTAGGAAGGATTTGGGAGAAGGAACTTTACAACTATTCACCAATGCTAGCATATAATTTTGAAGCTTTTAGAGGGACTATATAAATAATATTGACTTTGAATTACAATTGTCCCTTTCAATTCACCCCCAAACTCATTTCTTTGTGTACTTGGGTGGTGAATTACTTTACATACCATAATTGAATTTGCTAGCCCTTTTTTTTTAGTCACTTCTCCCAACTAATTATTATTATTATTATTATTATTTTAATTGTATCTATCACTCAAAGGATTATCTCATAGAGGGTAGGTAAGTGTTTGGGTTTATGGCTAGGTATTAATGTGGGTTCCAAAGGAATAAGAGGGATAAATGTAGGCTCAAATTGGTTCCAAAGGGAAATTTTTAAGTAAGGTTGGCTAAGGCTAAAATATGGGTTTAAAATTCAAAGAATGCCTAGATCATTTCTTTTTCAAGTGCATGTTATGATTTCGCCTTGAAAGGTTTAGAAAGATTGTTCTATGATTGGTGAGACATCAATTAGCTACTTTTCACCCTAGAGTTTTCTCTAGGCACTCAAAGTCAACACAATTGATTGGGTGGCCCTTGGCTAAGAAGATATAAACTAAAGCAAGAATCTAATAACTTTGCACCTATCTAGAACTTTCAATCCATCAAACCCTTCTAAAAGTAAGCTTAATTGCTCTTCAAAGCAACTCTCAATCCTCTAAGGACAAGGTAAAAAAAATAAAAAAAAAAATTATTTTTTATGATATGCATGATCCTAAAATGAATGCATAAATCAAATTAAAACTAAGTGTAATCTATATGAAAACTATATGCAAATGTACGTGTATGGGTATAGACATGTGTGTGGTATATGTAAAAGTGTATGGATTATCTATATATGGATGAATGAAATGCAATAAATGAATGAAAGAAAGTTTTAAAGAAAATTTTGAAAATTTTGCAAAAATTTTGCCCTCACCCCCAAACTCAAATAAAACATTGTCCTCAATGTTTAAAATGAATGCAAAGATGGGCAAAATTGTGTGAATTACTCAATTATTGAAATTTATACAATTGGGGATTAAATCAATATAAGCTCAAGAATTCCAAAATTAGCTCAAAATGATATTAACAATGAAGCTTTAGAGAGAAAAATGTGAAAAAGTATCCCAAATGTATGAATTTACATTGCTTAAGATGTTGCTTAACTCACAGTGTGGTAAAGCGAAAGCATAAGCATTGGCAACATACCATAGGCATAAATAGTAAAAGGGTGTCGTTACCTACAAATGATGTGAAACAGATGCGGCTCAAAGAAAATTATGCAACTCATCAATGTCAGCAAAATTAGGATTGAAGAAAAGTTAAAGTGCAAAAATAATGTGCAAGAAGATGAAAAAGTGTAAAGAAATAAGATCTAACAGTTAAATCAAGAATTAAATCAAAAACCATTCACAGAATAACTATGTCCATAGCAGAAGATAAGATAAAATAAATAAACTAAAGGAAAGAAGTGCAAGTATAATCATGTTTTAGATTACCAAAGTATTACAACTATTACCAAAGTTTGAAAATTAAAATAAACAGATTACAAAATAAACCTAAAACAGAAATTAGAACTATTGCTACTGATCAAGCTCTGCTGTCAAGGCTTTGCATCGCATCGTGGTCCGCTTCAGTTCTGCAGAGGTTCATTGTGATCCAAGCTTGAGCAGTTTCCAAATTTTCTGTGAGGTCTTTCATTTCTTGAAACATGGCTTGGCCCCAATGATATAAATTGTTGTAGGATTGGGCCAGTTTGTTGTAAAGCTCCAACATTTGAAGTTGATGTTGCTTCTGTTTCTTTTTAAGAGATAAAAATCTCTTTTTAAGTTTATTTTCTAGCTTCTTCTTTTGGTTAACCTGCTGCTGACCCATGGTTTCAATTTTGATTTCTAAGCTCTTCAAGGTAGCAAGAATTTCTGTGGTGTCAGGTGAGGGAACAGATGGTTGGACAGTGAAACTTGCTATTCTGGATTCCAAGGATCTTAAGAGGGACAAAATGTCTGCTGAAAACTGTGGGGTAGTGGTTGGTTGTGGTTCTGCTGGTGCAAAGGTAGTGGGGTCTGTAGTACCAGTGGTATCAGGATGCTGCTGTAACAGAGTATAGGTATGGCCTATTTTCTCACAAACATCCATATGCAGCAACATTGTGCTGTCTATATATGATTCCCCAGAAACTGGCAGCAATTTATATAGGCTAGCATCAAAGCTAAATGAGTTTGCTATAGCAGTTATATACCCCCAAAAAACTATACTACCTTTAGTATGCTTTGTGACAATTTGGTGCCAATGAGTAGCTATAAAATGGGTTGTGCTTACTTGTTTTCTCTCCTTCATGCACCACAAGAGAAACAAGTCACCAAAGACTCACACATCAAGTATCGTGTCCCTTCCTAAAACAAAGGTAAGAAATGAACCTATGGAGGTATTTCAACACATGATCAACTATCCTAGAGGCTTTTGCAGTCCTCTGTCTATAATAACCCCCAAAAGGTGCAATATCCTTCCAGAATTGAACAGGGTCATAAACAGTTTGCTGCCACTCAATATTTTTATACCCCGAACCCTGAAAACCAAAAATTGCATTCATAGCATCCATGTCTAACTCCCTATCAATTCCAGCACATCGAAAATATATCACATCTTTATGTTCAGGCACTGTTGGTTTGAAATTCAGCCTTAAGGAACTCAAAAATTCCAGGGTCAAATCCTTGTACACTGGTTCCCTAATCTTAGCAAAATCAGTCCAGCTAACAGCATCCAAATAGGCAAATACAGAGTCATAGATGCCTAATTCTTTCAAAATCTGCTCATCCATATACTTATTTGCCAAAATAGGTTTAGAAACTAATTTCTCATAGGCATTTTTCATATCCATATCCCTAAAAGCCCAAGGTAATGGAGAAATTACCTCCTCTATATTATCGGCAGATGACGCAGGTGCTGGAGAGTGTAAGGGAGACTGAGGTACTGGTGTTTGGGCCACTGGTGCTGGAGTTTGCGAGGAAGACCTGGTCCTTTTGCTGACTGGTTCAGAGGACGGCTGAGGTGGAGAATTTAGGTCGAAAGGAATAGAGGGTACTCGTTTCTGTTTTCCGACAGGGGTTTCCTTGGGTCTACCGGCAGCCCTTTTTGTTTTGCCTTTGGTTTTCGTTTGAGTAGGCGCAGGCTCAGGCATTAGTTCTGGGGAATGGGTGTCGAGAATTGGTGTTTCATTTTGCGGTTCGGTTTGCGGCGAGAGGGGAGTCGGCGGAATGAGAGGTGGTATTTGGCTTGGGGGTAGTGGTGGTGATTGAGGTGGTGGCGATTGAGGTAATGGCGGCGTTTGTGGTGGCGGTGACTGAGGGAGCGGCGGACTGGGGCTGGGGTTAGGGTTTGTGGGCAATGAGGATGGAATACCCATTTTTGATTTGACAGAATGTCAAAATCTACTGAGTTTGGGTTTGTGGGAAGACCACATTTTAGTTCTTAACATTTTAATGAAAAGAAAGAAACCTTTCGGCTTCCCGTAAAGATTTGCTGGAAAAAATGGTGTGGGAAAGGAGTCGACGAGGTTTATCGGGAGTGAAGGCGAGGCTCTTATAAAAATGGCAGAAATTTTGGGTATTTTAAAATGTGGGGCAGGCATGTGGTAATATGGGTCATGTTTGGGGTTAAGCATAAGGTTCAGCAGAATTTGCTTAAGACTCTGCTTGACAAGCAACATCATCAGCAAGTTTCGGCAGGTTTTGGGAAAAATTTTAATTTTACTTACCAAAAGCAGTCCAAATGCTATGGAATCTTTGTCATGACCCTCAAAGAATTACCATATACACACAAACACCATAAAATCTAGGGATTTAAGCTCATCATCTCGTAGAACTCATCAAACACTATATATTTCCATTTAGCTCATGCAAACATTTTTTTTTTTAATTTAGGCACCAATTGTGACTACCCTTTTTGCACATTTAATGAAATGGTCTTCTTTCTAAACTTATACCAAAAGCACATTTTCAGCAGCATTTGAGACAAGTTCCAAACATTCAAGAATTGCAGAAAGGACATAGAAATTTACCTTTTTAGCAGCATGAACAGTAGCATGAACAGTAGCAAAAATCTGCAGACTGTAAAAACTAACAGCAATTCAAATAAAAATATGTAAATTCCTAACAGACTACAAAAGTATATATACACTAAAAGGTAAAACTTAACAAACACTATTTTTGCACTTCAATAAAGCTCACATCAATCCTAAATATCAAATTTGATCCTCATTCAAGTTGCATTTTCACAGAATTTACACAAGACACAAAATTAAACATGTGCTATCAAGTAGATTGCAATATCAGCAATTTAGCACAAGTTTAAAGGTGTTACTGTTCACAGGTACTGCATAAAGTGCAGTATTTTACTTATACTTGCTCTCTTTCAATTCTTTCTTTTTGCTACAAGTGTTAATTTGCCCCATCTTCATAAATGACCTATAAAAGATAAACAGATGTCATTTTTGAGTTTAATGAGGGTGAAAACTGAAAATGAAATGAAATGGAAAATTAATAAACTATAAAAGGATACGCTTGGGTTGCCTCCCAAGAAGCGCTTGTTTAAGGTCTTAAGCTTGACCTTCCACTCCAAATCACCTAAGTATCCCTGATTGGAGAACCAAGCCATGAAACCTCTACAAACTTTTGTGTGGGTTCTCCAATAATATAATGCTTTAATCTCTGCCCATTAACTTTGAAAGTTCCTGAGGTTTCATTGCCTATCTCAACAGCTCCATAGGGATATACTTTTATAACAGTGTAGGGCCCTGACCATCTTGACTTTAATTTTCTGGGAAATAACCTTAATCTAGAGTTATATAGAAGAACAACATCCCCTTCCTGAAATTCTTTCCTCCTAATATGCTTATCATGCCATCTCTTAGTTCTTTCCTTGTAAAGCTTGGCATTTTCATAAGCGTCCAATCTAAGCTCCTCAAGTTCATTTAGTTGCAACATTCTTTTTTCTCCTTCAGTTTTCAAGTCAAAATTCAGTGTCCTTATAGCCCAATATGCTCTATGCTCTAACTCCAGAGGTAAATGACAAGCTTTCCCATAAACCAATCTAAATGGGGTGGTGCCAATAGGAGTTTTAAAAGCTGTTCTGTAACACCCTCCCGGTAGCAACTCCGTACATTCTACTGTTTCGGTGACCGGTGTCGGTCCGGACAGCTAGAACGTCCGGAAAAATATTTAAACTTAAGTGAGAAACCAAAATTAACTCAAATATTAATGAGAAAAATTTAGTAAAAATTTTAGAAATAAAATACAGTTAAGTCAAAAGAGCCGGTGCCCAAGCGATGGGTAACCAGAGGTAAGTTACGGTTCTCGCAACAAGGAGCCCTAGACCCGGGGGAAAAATTATAAAATAATTTTTGGGACTCCAGAGAAGGGTCATTGAGGTTCCTATGGCATTAGAATGCCAAGAAAATATTTAGAAAAATTTTTCAATCGGTACAGACAATTTTGACCCGTTAAGCCAAACGGAGGGCATTTTGGTCATTTCGCCTTTAGAGGTGATTTTTGGCCGACTTGTCCAATTAAGTAAATAATTAATATGACATAAAATATGAAGAAATATTGCTAAAAATTAAATTGAAATGTGGTAGAAAAGAAAAGAAAAGAAAAATGAAGGAAATTAGGGATAATGACATCACATGATGTCATTTACATACCCTCCACCAATCACCATTCAATAAGTCTTTTTTTAAACAATTAAAAGAGACAAATGGACTCAAAATTCTGCTGTTTCCTTCTTCTTCTTCAGCCAAAACGTGAATCTCTCCCTCTTCTCCCTCCATTGATTTTCAAACAAAAGCTTCATTTCTCATGCTTCCTCACCATATTTCCTCAAAACCCCAACACTAAAATGAATCCTTGGACCTAGAGGAAGTGTTTGGCAGCCAAGAGAGTACAAGAAAATGAAGATTTAACTTGGAGAAATCTGCCCTACAAGAGGTTAAAGTGAGGTTAGTGCACATATGTATTTAAAACTCCTTAATTCCATGTTAGAGATGTGTAATAGGTAAGAAATTGTGAAATAAATGAACTAAACTCATGTGTATGAAGCCCATTGATTTTGGCTGCCCCTAAGGAAGGAACAAGATTGAGTGTTTGGATGGACTTGGAGTGCACTAGAGATTATGTTTAAAGTGTATGAACATAAGGATAATGAAGTAGTTGGTTAATTAAGGTAAATTGTGTAAATTTTGAATTTAAGCTAGGGTTTTGGGAGTGAAAATTTGATTTGGCTTATGGAATGATTAGTGGACATTCTAATGGTCAATTAGTGACCATTTAAGGCAAGTAAATCATAATTTGAAGTGAGCTAATGCATGGTAAATCGAAATGGGAGGCCGCCAAGAGACAATGAGAAATGAGGCTGTGAGTCCAGCATGTTTGGACTGCCATATCCTTGGCTGTGTAGGTCCAATTGGTGTTTGGTCAATTGGACATGAAACTAGGCTTATAATGGCAAATTTTTGCTGAAGAAACCATGCCCAAAAGACGAAAGCAAGAGGACCAAAACTTAGCCCTAATCCGGATACCCTGCAAACAGCCCCTGCAGAAATGACCAAATGAACAGTAACTGTTCATTTGGCCATAACTCACTGTAGATATGGTCAATTGACCTGAAATTTTTACAGAAACAAGATAAGATATAGACAAACAACTTTCATTAGCGACACCAATATAAATTATGCCATTAACCTAATCAAATCATTGAGCAAAGTGAAGTTTACTGTACTGAGATTTTCAGAATTTTCATTTGAGCAGTAATGTTTGGATGGCTATAACTCTCTCTAGAAAACTCAGATTTAGGCGATTCTTGAACCGATGAAAACCTAAGGCATAGTAGAACATTTCATATGAAGAAAGTTAGGACAAATTATGAACTTAACTTGATCAAATTACTGACCAAAGTTGGACCAAAATCTGCCAAAACCCAAAAGTGCAGCATGAACAGTACACGTGAACAGTAAACTTATTTTGGCCATAACTTGAGTTACAAAACTCCAAATGGAGTGATTCAAAAAACGAAATTCAACTAGACAAAATAAGGAACAACTTTCATGTTTACCATTTCCTCAAATTCCCACTATAGAAATATCAAATGAAATAATAAAGATGAAGCACCAAATCTGAAAATTTTGTTCAATTAGCATTAAGCTTAGAAATGGTATTGGCAACCAATACCAACAAGTTTTAAATACAAAATGTGGTATGTTTGGGGTGTTAAAACCAATACACCTATTTTCTATCCAAAAGTCAACATTTTTGTTGACCAATGAGGTGAATAGTGACACCAAAACCAAAAATTGGCAATTTTGCCAAAATGACCTAAGCTTTGAGAAAGTGACCAAAACTAACAAGTTTTGAATACAAAATATGGTATGTTGGGAGTATTAAAACCAATGTACCTATTGTTTATACAAAAGTCAACATTTTAGTTGACTAAGAAATGAATAGTGACATGAAAACTTGAAATTCAAAAATTGTGAAACTTAAGAATGCAAAATGCCCTAGTAGGCCTAATGTGATTGGTTTGGATAGTTTGGCATGCCAATAGGGTATTGTTTTAGCAGTACTGCGAAAGGAAAGGCTTTATGCCTGTATTCATGGCTTTATGCCCGTATCCATGGCTTTTATGCCCGTATTCATGGCTTTTATGCCGATTATGTGATATCATGGCTTTTTAGCCATCGACCGTGATACGTGGTTGACGTTCTGCGTCCCATGGTATGACGGCCTGAGGCACCGCGGTGTCCAGTGCCAACGACCCGTTATCCAGTCCAGTCGTCTAGTATAGGTTACTTGGGCAATCAATTAAAGTATTATTCAATTCAGGCAGCTAAGTTAAGTTAAGTATAATGAAAATCCAGTACAATTAAATTAAGTATTGAATGAATAAGCAAAAGAGATTAGCAAAAGAAACATAACAAAAATATAAATTGCAGAACCGTACAGACTTGAAATACAAAACAGATAGAATAAATTATATACCTGCTAGTATTACTGAAAAGTTATAAACTAAGCACTTCCAAAGAGGAACAAACTAGTATATAAGATCGTTGATACTAGAAATACCATACCAAATTAAATTGATTCTTGAGTATCTGAATTATCATTTATTTCTTTCTTTACTTGTATATATTATTTCTGGTTATATTATTCCACCAATAAGCAGAAATCCTTAGCGCCATGCAATTGTTTCCTCGCCAGTAATCGAAAGTAAAACCAGATGGTATCGATCGAGATTTTTGGAGTCCAGATCTGCAGAAGTGTCAGAAGAGTTCAAGATTGTCACCTCCTCAGCAATGCATGTAGATAGGGCCCATATAGATCATATTTTGTATTTAGTATAAAATGCTAGATATTGTATTATAATGTAGATTATGAGCAGGTAATTAATAGAAATGTAATGTAATTTAATAAATTAGCTTTTTCATATGTAATTAATTTATATATCATGTAAATTATGAAATTATGTAAATTAAAGAAATTTGAAAATTTTACTTATGTGATTTGAGCATGAATGAGATTGTATGGATTCGAAGACAGATTTGAAATATATAGATAATGCATGGAAATGAATATGAAATTGAGATATATGAATGAGATGTGAATCATGAGATGGTTATGAAAATAATTGATGAGATTTTATTTGTAAAATATTATTGAAACTTTCAAACAGGTAAATAGTAAAATACGTCAACTGGTAATAAAATAGGGGAAACTCCGCTGGTTTCTCCGTCGAAAAATAATTAATATTAAAATATATCGAGATCAAAATATGAAAGGAATAAAGTAAGATAAGATAGGGTGCTCCGGCACTGATTGTAGCACGCCTTGCTCGGCTACACTGTAGTTGGGTGAGGGGTGTTACATGTTCTATAGGCCCAAAGAGCATCATCTAACTTTAGTGACCAATCTTTCCTTGAACTATTCACTATTTTTTCAAGAATTCTTTTCAGCTCTCTATTTGAGATCTCCACTTGACCACTAGTTTGTGGATGGTAGGGTGTTGCAACCTTATGCTTCACTCCATATTTTTGTAATAATCTTTCAAATTGATGGTTGCAAAAATGAGAACCTCCATCACTTATAATGGCATGTGGAGTTCCAAATCTTGTGAAAATGAACTTTTTAAGGAATTTAATCACAACTCTAACATCATTAGTTGGAAATGGTATAGCTTCAACCCATTTACTCACATAATCTACTCCAACTAAAATGTATTTGTGTCCAAAGGATGGTGGAAAAGGTCCCATGAAATCAATGCCCCACACATCAAATAGTTCAACTTCCAATATATTTTGGAGGGGCATTTCATCTCTCTTCGAGATATTACCCATCCTTTGACACCTATCACATGCATTTACAAACTTCCTCACATCCTTAAACATGTGTGGCCAGAAGAACCCTGCTTGAAGAACTTTTTCTGCAGTCTTTGTCACACTCATATGACCCCCATAAAGTGAAGAATGGCAATCTTTAATAACATTCCCTATCTCCTCATCAGCTAAACATCTTCTAATCAGCCCATCTCCACATCTCTTGAACAAAAATGGCTCTTCCCAATCATAATCCTTTACATCAAAAAGAAATTTCTTCTTTTGCTGCCATGTTAGGTCAGGTGGGAGGATTCCGCACACTAGATAGTTCACAAAATCTGCATACCAAGGAATTTTTGCATTCATGATTACTAACAGTTGTTCATCAGGGAAATAATCATCTATTGGGGGTTCTTTTCCCAAATTTTCTCCTTGTTCTTGCCTCAATCTAGATAGATGATCTGCTACCACATTTTCTACTCCTTTCTTGTCTTTAATTTCCAAGTCAAACTCTTGAAGGAGTAGCACCCACCTTATCAATCTAGGTTTAGCCTCTTTTTTCTGAAGGAGATACTTGATAGCTGCATGATCCGTGTACACTATTACCTTTGACCCCACAAGATAGGACCTGAATTTGTCTACTGCAAATACCACTGCCAAAAACTCTTTCTCTGTAGTAGAGTAATTTATTTGAGCATCATCTAATGTCCTACTTGCATAGTATATCGCATACACCTTCTTATCTCTCTTTTGTCCCAAAACAGCCCCAATGGCATAATCACTAGCATCGCACATTAACTCAAAAGGTAGTGACCAATCGGGTGGCTGCATAATAGGAGCAGATATCAAAGCTTCCTTTATCCTGAGATTTGTTGGAAGAGGTTTCAACTCTACCTTAGGTGCTTCACTTTTCTCAAGCTTTGATGATGAAGTTGTTTCTTGCTTCAAGTTCCCAATCTTTTCAATATCAGCCATAGGCAAAGGTGGATTTCCTTCCAAAATTGTAGCATATTCTGCAGCTTCTTCTATCTCATCCCCTTTTTTGATGTTATGAACCAAACAAGCTTCTAAGGGATCTTTAGGATGTTGCTTTTTAAGCACTTCTCTAACCTCTTCATCTATCACATCAACTCTCAAGCATGAGTTTGAATCATCTTTCTTTTTCATTGCTTGAAACAAATTAAATTCAGCTTTCTCTTCCCCAACTTCTAATGTAAGTCTCCCATTTTTTACATCAATCACAGCTCCAGCAGTAGCAAGGAAAGGTCTACCAAGAATAATAGGAATGTGTACATCCTCCTCCATCTCCAATACCACAAAATCCACTGGTATGAAAAATTTTCCAACTTTCAGAGGAACATTCTCAACTACCCCAATTGGAAATTTAATAGACCTATCTGCTAACTGTAGTGATATGGTAGTAGGCTTCATTTCTCCAATCTTCACTTTCTCATAGATAAATAATGGCATCAGACTAACACTGGCTCCAAGATCACATAAAGCCTTATCTATACTGATATCCCCAATGTGACATGGTATGGAGAAACTTCTAGGATCTTTCAGTTTGGGTGGAAGCTTATTTTGCAAAATAGCACTGCTTTCTTCCGTGAGAGCTACAGTCTCAAATTCCTCCAATTTCTTCTTGTTAGATAAAATCTCCTTCAAAAATTTAGCATAAGAAGGCATTTGTGCTAAAGCATCAGTGAAAGGAATAGTCACATGCAAAGACTTCAATACCTCCAAGAACTTCCCAAATTGTTTATCTAATTTTGCTTTCTGGAACCTTTGTGGAAATGGTAAAGGTGGCATGTAGGCTTTAGGTGCAACATATTTTGGTTCTTCTTCTTTGCTCTTCTTCTCCTTACTTCCTTTTTCTTCCACTGAATTTTCTTTCTCAGCTCCAATTCTAACTTCAGCTTCAATTTGTTTATCTCCTTCTCTGTTTTTCTCTTCTTCAATTTTCTCTTCAATCTTTTTATCTCCATTCTCCAATATTCTTCCACTCCTCAATGTAATAGCCTTGCAATGCTCCCTTGAATTTTCTGGCTGGCTAGGGAGCTTCCCAAATGCTTTGTTACTTGAAGAGCTAGCTTGTTGAGCTATTTGATTCTCTAACATCTTGTTGTGTGTTGCCATTTGATCCACTTTAGATGCTAATTGAGAAATCATTTCTTGTTGACTTTGGTGGCTCACAAGTAGAGTTTCAATCATAGATTCCAATCTAGCTGTTTTGTCTTTTTGTGCTTGTTGTGGTAGAGGTGGAGCATGTGCATTTTGAGGTTTAGAAATTCCAGGAGGAGGACCTCTATTCTGCTGAAAATTCTGATGTTGTTGATATCCAGAAGGTTGCTGAAAATTCTGATTTTGCCCTTGTCTACCTCCCCAAGAGAAATTGGGGTGGTTTCTCCATGCTGGATCATAAGTTGCAGAAAATGAGTTACCACCTGGTCTTTGATTGTAGTTCCCCACGTAATCCACTTGCTCACTTGAAAAATCTTGATTAAGTGTAGAAAATCACGCACAATTGACATTTGCAGCTCCAACTTCTACTGAATTACTAGAACCTCCGGCTGAAGAATCTACTTTCATGCTTAGCTTGTCCATCTTCCTTGTCAAAGCATCAAACTTAGCATTTATCATATTCATAGCATCAAGCTCAAACATACCAGCTGGTTTCTTGATTTCATTCCTCTCACAACTCCATTGGTAGTTGTTATAAGCAATTTTATCAAGAGCAGAAAAAGCTTCTTCTTCAGATTTCTCCATAAGATCACCTCCAGAAGATGCATCAATTGTACTTCTAATGGCTGGTGAAACTCCATTGTAAAAGTGTTGAACAAGCATCCACTTAGGAATCCCATGATGTGGACATCTCCTTTGCAAATCCTTGTACCTCTCCCATGCTTCATACAAGCTCTCATCATCTCTAGGTTTGAAAGAAGTTAGCTCATTTCTTAGCTTAGCTGTCTTGCTTGGTGGAAAATATTGAGCTAAAAATGCTTGAGAAAGTTCATCCCATGTTGTGATAGAACCCGGTGGCAAAGAATGTAACCACTCTCTAGCTCGGTCCTTCAGAGAAAAAGGAAATAATCTGAGTCGAATTGCATCATCAGAAACTCCATTTATCTTCAACATATCACTAATCTCAAGAAAGTGTGCTAGATGCACATGTGGACTTTCACTTGGATTTCCTCCAAATTGTGATTGTTACACCATCTGACAGAGTGCAGGCTTCAGTTCAAAATTATTAGCTTCTACCCTTGGTCTTGTGATACTTGGCATGAAATCTCCAATGTTAGGATAGGCATGATCCTTCACAGAGCGGTTGTTATTGTTGTTGTTGGCCATTTCTTCTTGTAATTCCTCTTGCTCTTGTGCTCTTTCTTGTTGTTGTTGAGCTTTAATTTCAGCTTTTCTCCTCTTAGACTCTGCTCTTAAAGCTTTTGCTGTCTTTTCTATTTCTGGGTCAAAGAATATATTGATTTCTTCACTTTTTGTCCTTCTCATAAAATAAAGCACCTGAAAAACAAAATAAACAAATTCTCAAAGAAAAATGGTAAAAAGAAAATAAAATAAAATGCCCAAATTAACCAAACAAACAATTGTTCAATATCAAACAAAAATCAAATCCCCGGCAACGGCGCCAAAAACTTGGTGTGACTTATCCACAAGTATACGGGTCGTCTCAAGTAATAAAGTGATGAATCAAGTATCGTTCCCACAAAGATTTGCTGTTTGATTACTAAACTATGAATGAAGCGATTATTTGGGCTAATGATTAATGAATAAATGGTAAATGTAAATGAGCAAGGTAAATTGATTAATCTAATTGGAATGGGTAAAAAGGGCAAACAAATAAATTCTAATTCTAGTTCGTAATTAAACTCAATTAACAATGGGTAATTTAAATGAAAGTCTAATTATGGTAAAAGTGATTCCAGAGTTGGGGTTTATG
Source organism: Hevea brasiliensis (assembly GCF_030052815.1). Classification (NCBI taxonomy): domain Eukaryota; kingdom Viridiplantae; phylum Streptophyta; class Magnoliopsida; order Malpighiales; family Euphorbiaceae; genus Hevea; species Hevea brasiliensis. Next base: position 372,693 of record NC_079497.1, on the reverse strand, counting down.
CATAAATTAATTGGGATTTGTCTTGGGCATTCCAATTTTAGGGAAAAATAGAGTTTGAAGGAAATTGATTCTAAATTTCTTTGATAACTTTTTCAAGCAAACCAAAGTGTGTTCTAAAATAACCAAACCTACTTTCGTATGTTATTTGATTACTTTAAAATCCATTAAGTTTTGTAACCAATAATTAATTCCTCTTAAAATCCTAGTTTATTTCTAAATCTAGGTGATTTTAAGTTCCAATCCTTGATTATTTATCAATGACTTTCACCTTTCGGTCCTTCAATCAAAGATTAACACAATACCCAATGGGTACCAACATTAGGCAAGTAAATCAAGCACACAAGGAATGAATCAAAACTCATATTTATGTAAAATAAGGAAATACCCAGTCCAAATCCACAAATTAATCTAAAACATATTTCCCAACTCTGAAATCTAAAGAGTTTACTCACTCATGATGGTATTTACAAGAAATATTGATGGAAAAGTAAAGAAAAACATGATAAGAGGGCTAAAATAGAAAAAACCCAGGTAGAAGAACCAAAATCTCTAGTTTCTGGAGCTCTAAAACTGGTGCAGCAGCTCCTCCCTAAGAGAGAATGGCGTCTCCTCTCTCTCTCTATTAAATTTTCTTTCCTTTTTGTCTTTCCTCTCTTTCCTCTTGTGGCAAAAATAAGGAAATGATGAATTTATATGGTCCCTAAAAATTGCCCTAAAAGTAAATAAGAGCCAAGAAGTTGATAGGAAATGAGGTGTAAAATTATCCAAGTCAGCAGCACTATTCACGTTCTGGGCGGTCTGCTTAGGGTTCGGCTTAACCCTAAGCAACTTCTTAGTAAATTTCAGCCTCTGGTCGTACTGTCTGCTTAAGGTTAAGCAGACCTTCAGCAAATCTCGGCAGACTTAGAGTAAAATAGACTTTTCTGCTCATGCTTGACTTGTGCTGCACCTTAAGCACTGCCGCTTTACCCTAAGCAGGATCTTAAGCAAAAACTCAAGCAAATTTCGGCTGACTTGCTCTTTCAATGCTTGATTTCTTCAACTTTCCTCTATGCTTGAAGAACTCCAAATTTCTTCAAATCACTTCCTAATGCACTCATTGATCTTCGATTTGCCACAAAATCCTATCAAAAACAACAAAATTACAAAAATCAAATATAAAGTATCTAAAGTTAACAAATAAGCTAAAATAAAGATAAAAACATAAAATATACTAAAATATAGGGGCAAAATGGATGCAAAACTATCCTAAAATGCCTATATGAAATGAGTATAACAGTGTTTTGGTTGATTTCCAAGCACCCCAGCATTATTGAAGAGAATATCAAGCTGGCCGTAACGAGAAACTGTGGAGTTTATCAAGTTCTCAATGTCTTCTTCCTGGCTGACATCACAGTGAACAAAAGTCACAGAAGGAGCTAAAGCGTTAGCAAGAATGGTTCCGAGTGTATCCTCAACATCGGCAATCACTACTTTGGCACCATGTCTGGCAAATAGTCTTACAGTTGCCTCTCCAATTCCTCTTGCACCGCCTGTGACTGTAGCAATTTTCCCTTCCAACCTGCAAACAACATTAATTTTCTTAAGTACTCGTATTTGATGTTAATGTCAGCTTTGTCATAGCCATTTTTGCTGAAACGAAAGCAACATATTAATCCATTCAATATAAAGAAATTAAAGGTTACACAGAGAGACAAATTAAAAAGAAAGGCAAATTATGAAATACCTTCTAAGAGAGGGAGGATGGTTTTCCCTTCCCAAGACATGAATGCCGTAAAGGGTTTGCTCTGGCATCACTTGAGCAGGCATGGCTTTTTTACAAGAAAAACGCGCACAAAGACACACACTCACAGAGGCACAAAGACACACACTCACACAGAGAGAGAGAGAGAGAGCAAGCAAAGGGGATAGTGTTGTTGATGAGTGTAGGAAGAGGTTTTATAGGCAGTGGTGTGGATCATGTGGACGCAAATGCAAAGGGGATTTAGTGGGTTTGCTGTTTTCCATTTCAGGTCATATGACACATAATTTCAAGGTAACTTCCCTCCAAATGTTCCCTATATCCTACTGAAAAACCTCATTAATTTGCTTGTCCCAAATGACAAGATTCCAGCGCCTGTAACTAAATGTTTTCCTTCTAATTTGCAAATTTTATTCGACCAAAATCTTATTCTTATCTCGTAGATTCGACCAACCACATATGTTACCTTAGTCAATCAGCTATTATATATATATATATAAACTAGCAGACTCCTGTGCAAACACAGGATTATTATTAATATTTTGTTTTATATTTAATTTATTAATTATATTTTATACATTTTTTTAATTTTTATATTTAAATATATTTTAAAATTAATTTATGCATATCAATTAAATTTTTTTAAATAATTTTGAAGAGTAAACTTTATTTTTTTTATTGAGTGACAGCAGTAACATTAATAAAATGACAATCATAAATTATAAAATTAAATAATATTTAAGAATTTTATTTTCTCATATTTCTTTATGAATTTAATTTAAATTATTATATTATTTAAATATATATTAACATATTTAAAAATATTTTTTATATTTTTAATTAATTACTCCATATCTTATTTTTATGATCTATTTTATCTATATCAAAATTATATTAACTGAAAATAGTATGTTTTAATTTTATAAAAAAAAGAAAATAATATTAATAATGATTATGTGAAAACTAAAACGATTATAAAATAATGATTACTTTTTAATTTTCTTTTGAGAATGAATGATTAAATTTTAAATGAATTTCAAGTTGATTATAATTTATAATAATCCTTCTGCATACAAAAAAATCAATTTTTTCTATTAATATAGGTAAAAAAATTAAATAAGATATTTTTTTTATATAATCACATTTGCAAATAAAAACAATTAAAAAATATTTCTATATTATGGGTGAAAATTAATTTATTTATTAACGAATTAAAAAACGAAATCATTTAAGAATTGTTGAGAGTTATGTATTGAAATGGGTGAAAATTAATTTATTAATTGAGAAAGGAAAAGAAATCAATTAAGAATTAGTTGTGGAATTTTCTATTGAAACTTATGAAAATTAATTTATTAATTAAGAGAAGGAAATCAATTGAAAAATAGTTTAGTAGTTTCCTATAATTTTGAGTACATATTTTTCATTAATTGTAATATAAAAGATAATAAATATGAATTTTTTTTATAAATTTATGTAATAATTAATTTGCTATTATTTTGACTGATAAACTTCTTATATATATATATATATATTTTTTTTTTTTCTTTTTTCTTTTTTTTTTCTGTGCTCCAATTTACGCTCAACTGTCTGCCCTTGTTAAAATGCATTGTGTATTAGTGGTATTTCCAATTTTCAACCTTTGAAAACATTGCAATATGTTAAATATTCATTTTAGCACAAATCATCATAATTTGGAATTCTAACCTGCTTGCTCCTCTTCTTTTTCCTTTTTTTCAATTGCCTAACAATAATATTAACTAAATGTGTGTATATATATATATATATTATTTGTTAAATCAATGTGAATGTTGTTATATATATTGATAAGCTAAATGAACATTAAAAACATATACATATTTATATATATATAAATATCAATATATTATGTAAACTAATTAAATTCAATTATTAACGAAATGCCACACATATTAATCCAATAATTAACTACAACAATCTTAAACATCTATCTTTCAATAAAAATAATTAAAAGCTTTGAAATGGGAGAGATTTTGGATCAACAACAATTAACAGCTAGCACCTACACTGCTAATAAATTTTGGGAAAAAAAAAATCCATTCAAGAAGCTAAAAAGAGCGAGAAATATTCATAAAAATTAATTAAAGTTAGTTAAAGAATTAGAGGGATCTTCTACTCAAATAATAATTTCCTTATTCCGAGAAAAATAAAACTTAACTATATTGTGGGCTTAAACGTTTGCTAATCTATCTACCTTCCCTTTCAAAAAAAAAAAAAAAAAATTGTGGGCTAAAACGTTTGCTAATCTATCTACCTTCCCTTTCAAAAGAAAAAATTACTAAATCTAAAAATATACATAAAATCAGCGTGACTAAAAGGAAAAAACGGATGTCAAATGTCTTGCACAAACAGATCATGATGCGAATTAACAACAGAACCGTATCATATACAAAATAGGATTCATATCCAAAATAAAACTCAAGTGATTTTGGAAGATCAAATTGCGAGAAGAACTAAATAGGATTTGCAGGTTTCTAGTTCATATTTCACTACCAAGTCAGAAAATATAGTTGTCCCTTGTGTGGACTCAATAAGTCATTCATCGGACTTAAGAAAAGGGGGGTGTGTGTGTATAAGTATACAAGGAAAATTAATATTTAAATAAGTTAGAGTGCAAATTAAAACGATTTTCTACAAATATAGTGGACTAGCTAGCTCATCCGATGAATGTAACTACATTTTTTATATTTTGGTGTAATTTGTTATATGAATTTTTCTATTAGTTTATTAAGCATAAAAACAAATAAAAATATAGAATTCACTCATGAAATACCCTCCTTCAATTATCTAATTAAATAAAACTATAATTAAAATTTTGAAAACATGCTATAGCATTATCTATCTAAATAAATTTGTATTATGTTGAATTTTTCCAACAGTAATTTAACTTTATGTTAAGATCTGCATATCTATACAAAATTACCATGCCTAACTTAGCTGGTTTTGAGGCTCGATATCATGTCTTTTGTCCAAATGCTCCCATGTATTTGACATCTTTTGACTAGATTTTTTGACTTTTGAAAAGAGATCGAGATAGAACAAGCAGCCTCTACTTCCTCACTCCAATCTGCCGCCTTTCAAGGTGTGTATCATACCTCTTTGAATAAACTTACTACGTTTACAACAAAAATTATCTCTTCAGTCTAAATTATTATAATAAAATATTTTCTTATATATTACTAATATTAACTTGAAATGATTTGCATTCTCTCTCTCTCTCTTTTTTAATTTATTATCCCTTGTTTGCGAGAGTTTACTATTTCCTATTTTGCAAGAATTTATTTTTCTTTTATTTTTTTTATCATAGAATCATTAAGTATTTTATTTTATTATTTGAATACGAATATAATAACAGCAAATATAGATTCTCTTTTCATGAGAATATCAAAATTTAATGGTTTTTAAATTGAATTTGTAAAAAAACCATGACTTATCAAATAGTGTAATAAATTACCACTAAGTGGAGCATACTTTCCGGTTGAATGATTAACCCAAATACTTTATCAACACATCAGACCCTTCAAATCAAGATAATTGCTATTATATTTTGTATAAGTGGTTTATTTTAAATTTTTTTATACCAAATAGTAGTATGAAAATTTGTACTTTAGATTTATATTATGTCTTTATTTAATAAAAATTTAATCTTTTATTTAAAAAAAAAACTGACTCACTCCAAATCACAATATTATATTCACCATAATTAACTTTTTTTTTTACAATATTAAATCTTTTTTATTAATAAAAATCAACATCAAAATATGTATGACAATATTTTGAGAGTTCAAAATTATTTTATATAATAGATCGACTTTAAAAAGTTATATTGGATATTGTAAAAATTAATTAAACACTATAATTGATTTATTTCTCAAACATCAAAACTCCCAGAAAAAGCTATTTTTTTTAAAGAAAATAAAGTCTTGCTAAAAGAAAAAACTAATAAAAAATTCCACAAAAGAGAGAATAACTAACAAATCTAGTAAATTATTCTACTTTATTGAAATAAAAAAATAAAAATGAATTTTGAAAAAAAAAATTAAAGAGAAGGGGATTACCAGCAGTGGTCCTAAAAAAAAATTCTACGTTGGTAATATTGTTTTGTTAAAGACATAAAAATTGATATATGGCTTAAAATAGCCACTAAGTGGAATATTTTTCTAGCCCAATAAGTTCAAATACTTTGTTCAGAAAATTAAAGAACATTAAAGAATGTAATCATTTGTTTATTAATATTTTTATACTTCTGGATGTACATTTTCTTATTATATTCATCAAATTAAGATTTACTATTGTATATTTTATGAATAAAAGATTTATATCTTCCTTTAAAAAAAATGCAATATTAACATTCAACTTATGGGTTTTCTCTTCCTACACTATTTAATACATATTATTTTTTTTTATCTCAAAATATGAGTTAATTTTAATAAAAAGTTAAATGTGAATGTTTTATCTGGTTGGACACTGTTTGATTATAAATAAAAAGAAAAAATTAGATGGCAATTAGATTATCAATTACCCCAAAAGTGGAGTAATTATAATATAATTTCTCCAAAAAGTGGCCCTATCTTTGTATTAGTTATTAATTATTGATATTGTTTACTTAAAACGAAATAGCACTCAAAATCCCAAAGATTGCACAATATCCTTGCTTAACCTGAAGAGCAATATCTTAAGCTCATTCAGACAATCATGGGCCTGCTAGGATTAAAGCGAAAGATTACAATCTAAAACCTATAGCATATAAAGGAGTAGTTGTATTTGTGATAAAAAAAAAAAAAAAAAAAAAAAAAAAAAAAAAAAGAGTAGTATGAATTGTACATCGAAATTATTTCATGATTTGATCATCCAATATTCTTATTAAGATACTCTTCCATATATTCTTGCTACCAAACATTAATAATTCTTTTTTTTTTTTTAAAAAAAAAAAAAGAAACTTACTAATAGATTAAGGAAAATAATTTAATACTTAAAAAAAGAGAGAAAAGAATCTGCATATATTACATTGCATATTACAATTTAGTTGATGTGAATTTAATTGCTCTCCATTTTAATTGATTAAAATTTCAAAATGAAGCGACTTCATAAGGAAAATTCTGTTAGTATTTTTAATGAAATTAAAAAATAAATTGAATATAATAAAAATTGGAGGATGGTGTTATTTACACTCCACAAGTTTATAATTACACTCCATATATATTTATAGTTTTAAGGATTGAATAGATAAACTTATTCTTTTATGACATATTTAACAATTTAACGATATTGTTTAATATTTTAAAATATTCAAAGTTCAATAATAAATGTTCAATAAACAAGTAAAATTCTGATTTTCCCTTTAATTTCTTCATTACTTTTTTGTCATTTAAAACAAAAACACTTATATATATATATATATTTTTTTTTTTTTTTCTAAATAATCTAAGACAATTTATTTAAAAAGTACAAAAAAAATTATAATTTTTTGTATACATTAATTTTTAATTATTTTACATTTAAGTGGAGTTTAAATATGTTAAAAATATTAAATAAAATTCTTATAATAATTTAAATGTGTTAAATATATCATAAAAGATATCAAACAATTAATGTGAATAGTTATTATAAATGAATAAAGTGTAAACATGGCCAATCAAATTAAATATTATCTTTGAGTGGAAAAATGGATATACGTATAGGATGATCACACACACTTTATAGGAAATATTACATGTTCACACTCACATATATCTAATAGTATTTCTATCGCACCTATGTCAAAGCCAAAACTTAAAATATTTCTATGCATGAAATTAATTTGCCCTAAAATTGTGCACGCCTATGATCGCACACCTTATATAATTGTGCAAAGAAAATAATTATTTTTATTATCATATTGTAAGATAAACTTAGAATTTTTATTTTAATTTTTAAAAATATTATAATTTTGGGAATTTTAATATTTAATATGTTTTTTATTTTGTAAATTAAGTACTTTTTCATCAAAGTAATTAAATACATGGTAATCTAATATATACACAAAAAAATTACATAAATTATATATAAAAAAATTAAATTATGAATATATATATATATAATGAATATAAATAATATGCAATGTACGTTATTAAAAAATAATAATATTAATACATCCAAATCAACTTACCAATTAGTTAGGTTTTTTTTTTCTTGAAAGTGCCAATTATGGCTAGTTTATCATGATTATGCGAAGAGTTTGCATATTTTACTATAAAAATTATACTGTTATATTTTATTATATTCATGGAATATAAGTACTAGACAAACATAGATATATGTAAGACTGTAACCGGAATATATAATCCAAATATAAAAGAAATTGAATATACATAAAATATCAAGAGATTTAATAATCCATATCTGACACATATACATCAACAATTCAAGATCAGGAACATTTTATTTAGTGTCAAGAAGATCAATATAAAGAACTTCGTAACCTCAAACACTAAAATCTCCTAAGTTATCAAACTTCCCTTGAACCATTATATTTTCTAAACTCTGTAAGCTATGAGAGACAGCTATTGCTCTCGAGAGCTCCACAACATTAAAATCCATCAAAGAAAAAAGAAAAGAGAGTATGATTTGGATGACCCTTCAAGATAGAGGAGGACATTTATAGAGCCATGAGCCATTATAGGGGAACACTTTAGAGCAAATAGACCTAAAATGGGCCGCTAATGTTTAAATTCCCACAAACCCATAAAATAAGAGGCGGAAATGAAGATGGGATCGTTGATCCCAAACTTGGATCGTTTATGATTTAATTAACCCTTGATGGCGTTTTCTTGTTTAACTTATGGAGAATTCTTTCACTGAACATTATAGATTTTTGGCACGTTTTTAGGCCCATTAAGAATAACATTTACATTACTAATCCTGTTTTATGAGGGGATGGGATGCGAATATCGTTTCTAAATCTTTGAACATCTTCATTACCAAACAAAAATATTACGCTGGTTGCTCTTTTTTTCTTTTATAATGAAAAAGAATGCAATTTAGGAATGTGATTGATTATTACAGATTACCTAAAGAGCATTTAAAACAAAAATCCTTTTTTTTTTCTCTATACAAGTCTGAGCTTGACGTATCTCTCCACTAGCATAAAAGCAAAAGAAGGTTATGATGCTTGCTGCGGCAAATTTTCATAGAGAAAGAGATTAGAGATAGAGGGTACCTTTACTTGATTGGCTCAATCAAAATGTCAACAACAAAAATTGAGAATATATATATATATATATATATATATATATATATATATATATATATATATATATATATATATTTTACAATTTGAACAGCTCATGGAATATTCAAAGAAGGACAAATTAAACTCTTTCTTTAATCTCTATCCAAAAGACAAAACGTCTGTTGTTAATGGGCTCAATTCCACGTTTTCTTACAGGCTTTGAGCCACTTAGCCCGCATATTTACTCGGATAAAATGTTGTGCTGTGTCACACTAATATTGGACTGCAACCATTACAATAATGGAGCCCATTAGTAATTTGCTTCACCAAATTTCAGTTGGTTTAGAGTTTGAGATTTAGCTGTATGGGAAGGGACAAGGGCTCAATATTAAATATTAAATTAATTTTAAAAATAATTAATTATACTTATAAATCAGTATTTTATATTTAAAAATGTCATAACAGTGAAGTTGAACTAGAAAATTTTTTTAAGATGTTAATGTTATATAAATTTATTAAATATATTTTGAAAAATAAATCTTGAAAGCATATTTTGACTTTTATTTGAAAAGTTATTTAGTTCCATTTTTAGTTGTATTTTATTTTTACATCTAAATTGTATAAAAGTATAATTATTTAACTCTTGTTATTGATAAACATGCGAACATAACTTGTTTGTAATTTGACTTTTCATTATACTTTTATGAAATTTAAGAGTTTAATAGTTATAATTTTACAAGTTTGGGGGTAAAATAGTTACATTTTTATAAAATTTATGATCTATTTAGTTCAATTTTATGATAAATTTTACTTTATTTGTAAATAAATTTCACAAATAAATTTTATAAATAAATTCTTTTGTTTGGTATATTTTATATTAAATATAAAATTTATTTCAAATGAAATGAATTTCATGGTATGAGTAAAAAAATCAATTCAAAATGTTTTTTTTTTAAAGTACCTTTTTGTATATTATTGTATACATCTTTTTTTTTAAATTGAAAGCATGAATATTTAAAATAGTTATAACATTATTTATTTATGTATATGTCTATCTATCTATATTTGTATTTATATTAGTCAATGTCTATATTTGTATTTGTGTCTATCTGTCAATGTCTATAAATATTTGTGTTTATATTTATTTGTTTGTCTAGATCTATGTCTATATATTTCTATGTATGTATTTGTATATGTATTTGTATGTTTACAACGATAATATTCTTATGTTTATATTTGTATTTGTGTCGTGTATGTCTGTCTATGTGTGTCTATATCTGTATCTATTTGTCTACATTTATATTTATCTGTGTTTATATCTGTATTCATATTTATGTCTATGAATATGCCTGTTTGTGTTTATATGTGTCTATATTTGTATCAATATCTATTTGTGTTAATGTCTGTGATCATTGCTGTATTTATATATGTGCATGTCTATCATATAGATAAAATGAAAGAATGCAAACAATAAAATAAAATAGAATGATATGTAATGAAAAATATTTTTATCATTTAAAATATATATGATTTTAAATTTAGAATTCATTTGTAAGTTTTATAAATTTAATGGAATTTAGTTTAATTATAATAAATTTTATAAAATTGATTATTAATAATTTTAAATAAATTTTAATTTAAATTAAATACTTAAATTTTAGAATTAAAAATAAATTTTATAAAATTCTATAAAATTCATTTATATCAAACAAGATTTAAGTGTTAAATAGGATACAACTAAATCTAGGGATATTAAGCGAATTTTCAAGTGAAAGTTAGAATCAAAATGATGCATTTGTCCGAGGGTTAGGGACTTAGAGGCTATATCATGGCATCCACTTACTCCTTGCTTTTGTTGTTATGTAAATGATTAATAATTAATTTTAAAATTTTAAAAAAATATTTTATTAATAATAATAATAATAATAATAATAATAATAATAATAATAATAATAATAATAATAATAATAATAATAATAATAATAATAATAATAATAAGATAAATTTGTTTCTACACCAATAGTTGCTAATCTAGAATTTTAGAATATATGAGTAATGAGTTTACCCCTATATATAATAAAAATTTTATTATTGAGCTATTAATCTAACATCCTTCCAATAAAGGAATTTGACTTGAAAAAAAAAACAATAATTTAATTTCAGCAATTAAGTGCAGTATATGATCTATTCAATCCACTTTAAATTTTAATTTTCCACCTCATTTATATAAGCCAGGCTTATTATTGGGTTGTGTCGCACCCGCATTTACTTTGTGACTAATCTTTATTTGGTGAATGTAATTCTGAATTTTCAGAAAAAAAAAAAATCGATTTCCTTAAAGTGGCCCAAATTTGCCCATGCTTAGCCGCTTAGGTACTTAAAAAGTAAAAATAGAAACACACAAGGTTTTAGAGAAATTCTTATACAAATTTTGTCTGTCACATTAGGATAACAAAGTTATTTTATTAATTATAATATAATTATAAATAAATATGTAATTTAATTTTATCTTTCCTTATATATAATTATAAATAAATATAAATAATATATATTGAATTGATTTAATCTGTAGAAGATGTGAGAGACTAATTAATCTATCTAAAAGTCTCTCTAAATTTAATGTGTTGGCATCTCGATCCCAGCATTTGCCATTCGAAGCATCACAATTTGAAACTAATATTTTGAATGATCCCGATCGAGTCCTAGAATAATGGTTTGGCAACTATTGTTGATAATATACAAAATGGAGACAAGCTTTGCTTAGCAACATAGGAAAAATTAAAAGAATAAACACTAGAATTGCATATGCAAGTGGTGGAATTCCACCTTCACTCACAACCATCATCTTTTTCCTGCATTAATGAGCACGTTGTCCTGACAGTTCGCTGGAAATTGGAAACGCGCCCCTTGATTGTTGCTTTACCTTAGCCGAAACCCAACTCCCTCCACTTTATCAACCTAAGCTTTAAAGCTAAGATTACATCATTTTATCCACACTTCCAATCCTTATACAATCTACAAACTCGTCTGCCTATTATTATTTTTTTTTTCAATACAAAAATCTTCTTTTTTTTCATAAAAAATTCAAACTTAAAAGTCAATTCCACATATTCCACGAACATATTTAAGATGCTTAATTGCAATTGAACAGTGGAAAAGCACCCATTGTTGATTCTTGGGTGGTTGGCAACTAGGCATGTGAAAGGGGGAATAAGTCCTTTATAGGGACCGACAAATATAGAAGAATGGAAAAAAAACCAGTCCACCACCCAAGAAGTGCGAACGAGAAATAGAAAAAGGCATTACCAAAGAGAAAGCAGGTAAAGTCTTGATCTTCTAAAGTTAAAGAAGAGGATTCTATTAAAGACAGAAACCCAATGAAGCTTCCTTAATCCAATTTATATCACGCCATTATCATTTGCATTAAAAGCTGTTTCTTGATTGATTACTACACAACAAATTCTGGTTCCTTCGATTCTCATGTGGGCCCTTAAAATCATTCCTCGAAGAGAGTCCCCAGGCCTCGTAATTTTACATTTTTACAAAACTATTTTAGTCCTGATAGATGTGAGAATTGGAGAGATAAGAATGGAGAATTCATCCAAAAATAGGGGAAGGAGAGATGTAACTGTCATGACATATAAGGATAAAATTAGAACTACAAACTTTTCTCTCTCTTATGATCAACTTAAAAATAATGACCGCTAGTGAATATATATATATATATATATATATATATATATATATATATATATATATATATATATATATATATATATATATATATATATATAATTTACATGATATTACTTAATTGACGAAATAAATAAATTATAAATTATAAATTTTTAACATAACTATTAAAATTTATAAATTAAAGTAATAAATAATAGCAAACTTTATCAACCTATGCAATTTATCAAGTAAATTACATATATAATGTTTGAACTTAAGAAATATAACATAAAAATATCTTAATTTTAATTTATGATAAAAAAGTACTAAAATTTTAAAGTAATACCGTACATTTAATCTCTAGTAGTCGATTTTCAGATTAAATATTTATATGGTAGATTTTAATATTTTTTCTTTTTCTCATTTTAAAATAGATGGTAAAGAATATAGGTAAATCTGTGATATATTCTTTAAGCTTGAAATAACTCATTTATGCACCTTACTACACTCACCTTGATCACTTGTGCGACAAAAGATGGCAATGGTTTTGGATTTTATCTTAATGTTTTAGGTGATGTTTGTTTTGGAAATATTAGTTTTGATGAGGAAATGAGTTTTGATATTTCCTACACATTTTGTGGTGAAATCAATGTAGAAGAAGAAAGAATGGTGAAGAATTGAAATATGCTATGAAATCATTTTGCTTGAGAACAACTTTTAAAGGCTAAAGGTATTTTTATGTTACTTCAATTGGAGTTTGGGTATATTTTTTTTATTACAAATTAAAGCTTAGATATTTTTTATATCATACGACTTAAATTCAAATATCAGTGAGCATTATAATATTATAGGATAATTATTTAGAATGGGACCATTGCCCTTGTTTGAAAAAAAATTAATAATAATTTATTTTAATTATTTTTTTTAATTTCCATATTTAGAAGCCTAATCGATAAATGAATTCAATTATCTGTATATTTTAAAAAAATATTTTAAAATAAATAAAAATTATATCAAAAATAATATGATTGTATGAAAATTAAATTGAATTTAATACTTTTTATTGGAAATGATTTTTTTATGAAGCATACCCCTATTAATTTGAAAAATATAATTTTACAATAATTCAATTTAATTGTTTTTTTAATTAATTTTTATGTTTGGAATTACAAAATTTTAATTCTTTTAACTAAAAAAAATCATTTTTAAAAATACAATTTTTGCATAATTGCCTGAGAATTTTTTTTTATTACAAGTAATTATTTCAAAGCAACCAGAGGCGAAACTTGGGGGCTGGAAGTGGGCATTTATAATTTTTTTTTTTATAGGAGTAAAAAATTTAGATTTTTTTATTAATTGGACTCTTAAATTCTCTATTGGCCTATACAAATATTTAGGAAAAAATCTTTATATATATATATATATATATATATATATATATATATATATATATATATATATATATAAATGTCATATCGTGATGATTGGTAAATGAATAATAAAAACAAATAAAAAAAATAAAAATAAAAAGAAACCTATGCAAAATCAAAATTGAAAGCTTATTTTGGTATATATGTACAAATAATTACATTTGTTTGTCATTATTATTATTATTATTATAGTTGGTGCTACTTAACCTTTTAATTTTTAAATTCAAGTCTCTTTCTAATATTATAAGGAATCATGAATCAATAGAAATGTAAATAAATTTTGAAAAATAAAAATTGAATAGAAATAATAATTAAAATTTAAAAGTAGAGCAAATTAAAAAATATTTTGAAAACATTAGATGATAAAAGAAAGTTTGGTAGTTTTCAAATGGTACAAATTCCTACTATTTATAGGCAAGATGATGAAGAAAACTTGAAAACAAATTTAATTCAATCATTAAATAATTTTAATTAAAAAAAAATATACCATTAATTTTGATATTCAAAATTTGACCATTCAATATCTGTAGGTTATAAAAGAATGGCTAAATCTTGCAAATCAATGGCCAACTAAATGTAATTTATTTTTTAAATAATAAATTAGTATAATTAAGTAAAGATAAATTAAAATATTAATAAAATTACATTAAATGAAGAAATTAATAATTAAAAAATTAAAATTTTCTTAAAAAGTGGCACATATCAGTTTCTAAAGGAAATTTAATATGCTTTATAAATATAGATATAGATAGATAGATTTTATTTTTTCATTAATTGGCTCTCTAAAATTTTCTAACAATTTATATTTTATTAGTATGATTTGAATTAAAATGTTAAATTTACTTAATTGTAATTAGATGAGTGTAAAAGAAATACTTATTTTGTTAATATATTATGATTGGTCCTTAAACCAAGATAAGCCGGGAGCCCTCACCACACATATAATGAACTCATGCTATGCCTCTTCCCTCTCCATAGGTACTCTCTGGCTGTGCCCTTTTGTTTATTATACATGTGATAACGGGACCGTCGCACCTTAACGTCAAAACAAAGATATTTCTGATACACAGGATCCTCTTAAAGAGGCAAGTGTAGAGCATACGTATCTCTGATTATAAGAGTATGATACACGTTCAAAGGTTTTCGAAGAGCAGGAGAAGAGTTTAGAAAGCCATAGAAGAGAACTTCAGGGAATATTATTGAAAGGGAACTAAGTCTGATTACAACTGAAGAGAGCAACTCCTTATATAGGCGAGGAGGCTCTTAACATTACAGGCAACCGGTTAGGAACTGGCTACCGACACTCTTAAAGTAACATAAAGGAGAGCAAAATAAAGACAAACACATTATTACATTATTGACTGACAAACTTTAACTTTTATCATGGAGTGGTGGACAGATTGAGGGTGTTAAAGTCGAAGTCATCAGAGTCGATTCCAAAAAAGTCCTTTGGCCACTGTCTGTGTACAGAAGATGGTGGGTTAGCGCTTTGAATGGCATCTCGTAACTCTGTGTCCATTGGATCCTGGGAATCTTGCCACATGGGATGGGTCCAGTCAATAGACTCATCAGTGAAAGACTGGATGGGACCAAGTGATGTACAATTCACATGGGGAGGTACCAGACAATAATAGCTGTTGATTTCATAAAGATATTCAGCTAGTTGTTTTCTCAAGGGTCCCATGGCCTCCTTGTCAATAATTGATCCCACATAAGTCCTCAACTCGTATTCAGTATTCTGGGTCCAGAGGAGTCCATCGGACCTTCTAGAGAAAGGCCTGTGAAAAATAAACATGGTTCTGATGTTGGGCTGAGTAACGATAGGCCTATTTTCTATTCCATGAGTGTCTAAGATGAGCTTCAGACTGTAGCGCCATGCTGAAATGGGCTTGAACCATTCTAGAAATCTGGACAGGAGAGTTCTGTTATTGTTGTTCATAACATATTGATACAGGGCCATGAGTGGGAATTCTATCCCTGTAGAATAGAGAGTAACCATGCACCAGAGGAGCCATAGTTCTTCCAGGATGAGTTCTCTGCCAGGGTGGAATCTTGAAACAGTGAGGAAAGGGTTGTCAGGGATAAAGACAGTCGAGGAGGGGAGTAATCCCCTTAGGGTGTTTCTTGCACTCAGGTAGTGAAACAGATGATCCCTTGCGAACTTAGCCATTTTTGTGATAGGCTGGTTTGGTGAGCATCCAGGAGGGAAACTGTCTGGAGTAGGAACCAGGAAATTGTGCATTGGAGAAGGAGTATGTGGAGAGGATGAAGATGATGCCATGAGGATCAAGGGGAGTGTAGAGGAAGATTGGATCAGGTGGAGGGTTTTTAGCCTGGATAGGAGGTCAGGAATCAAGTCGTGCTTCCCTTTGATATGTTGAACTGTGAATTTATACTTGGCGAACCAATCCTTAAGCCTCAGTAATTGTGGTTCAGGAAGAGACTTGTTTTTGAAGTCTAGAACCTTTGGGAAGGATGAGCTGTCCATGACCACAGTGAAATGGTGGCCAATCAAATGAAATTCGAATTTCTTTATTCCATTTTTGACAGCTAATATCTCTTTGTAGACTGAATGATAATGTTTCTGAGGCTCTGGGAACTCTCCACTAGCATGTCCGCATATATGCTTTTCTCCTTGAATCTCTTCGATGAGGACTGCACCCCAGTGGGTGTCACTAGCATCAGTCTAAAGGATGCGGTGTCCAATGCTGGGAATCTTTAGTGGTGGCAGGTTTAAAGCCACTTCTTTTAATTTTTTGACTGCACATGTCTGTTCTTCCCTCCATGGCGGGGCATCCTTTTTAAGCATCTTTGACAGCTAGCAGGTGTGGGCGGCCACATGCGGGATAAACTTCCTGATGTAATTGATAATACCAAGGAACTGTTGTATTTGTTTTACTGTCAAGTCCTTATCAGGAAACTTCAGTAATTCTTCTGCAATGTGAGGTCCCGGTTGGTATTTTCCATCCTTGAATTTCATTCCAAGGAAGTCGATGTTAGTTTGGGCCAGTGAGCTCTTCTTTTCTGATAGCATAATTCCATAGGAATCCACCAATTGTTGAAATGTGGAGAGGAGTGTCCTATGGGCCGTAACATCTTTGGAGAAAAGAAGGATATTGTCTATATAAATAAGAGCACTATGTAGTATGGGCTCGAATATCCTTGTCATGGCCTTTTGGAAAACTGATGGGGCCGTCTTAAGGCCGAATGGAAGGACTGTCCATTGGTATTGGGCCGTAGGAATGCAGAAAGCAGTCTTGGGCCTATCAGAGGGGTTAATACCCAATTGCCAAAAACTAGCTTTAAGATCAAACTTGGAGAAGTTATGGGCTTTGTGTAGTTGAGTGAACAAGGCTTCAGGCTTTGGTAATGGGAACTTGTCATCTTGGAGGAAATGATTCAGGGGCTTGTAATTTATGACAAGTCTTTTCTTCCCTCTTAGTCGTTCCGATCTTTTTTCAACATAAAAGGTCTGGCAGGCCCATTGGGAGGAAGTGGGTTCTATGAGGCCTTGTTGGAGAAGCTGTCTGCACTCTTATTGGGCTAGAGCCAAGTCTGTAGGATTCATTCCCGGGTGTAATGCCTTTGTCGGATTGATATCTTCATTGAGTTTGAATGGAAGACTGACAAAGAATTCCGGGTTTTTCCATAAGGGGGTGGTGATGGTGAAAATGTGCATGGGAATCAGCACAGGACCTTAGGAGGAGCTCTTTATGCTTTTGGAATTCAGCTGAGGCATCAGCCAGAGAATATAACCTTGGGACAGAAGTAAATGGCTGAAAATTCCTCTTATATTTCAATCCTGTGGGGAGAATCTTCAAATGCTTCACCTGTTGATACAAGTCAAAGCCTATCAGCAGATCTTTGTCAGGAAGATCCGACCCGATGACCCTAGTCCAGAGGATACAAGTGGAGAAGAACTGGATTCCAATTGGATGTTTAGTAATGAGGCTAGTTTTGAAAACATTTCCATTTGCAGCCTTAAAGTATTCTTCATGAGGGACCCAATATTCTGAGGTTAATATGGCTGGGTTCATCATGCTTTTGTGAGCCCCGGTATCCAGGAAGCCAATGACACTAATGGACCGTTCATACTTGCTGGGAAGAATATGAATCGGGACTAAAGGAATTGGAATAGTGTCTAGGCCATAAGTGGATTGGGAGGATTGGATATGTTGGGCCAGGTAAGACGGGTAATGGGCTTCAGTATCTGAACTGGATTCTTCTGAAGTGAATGAGTAATCTTCTTCTGATCCAGTGTCTACTCCAAGGGCAAAGACTGTATCTTCATCGGGCTCATCCTATTCAGAGAACAGGGATTCAACATCATCATGCTCCAGGGAGATGTGAGAAGCCTGCAGTATGTGTTGTAATAGCTTAATTGCCTTATTGGGATTTTTTGGGCAGTTCTTGGCATAATGACCTCGATTGCCACAGACATAGCACCTGTCAGACTTCTTTATACCCGTTCTTTTCTTTCGAAAGTATCTGACTGACTTTCTTCCTTTTTTTTTTTGAAAGGGGGTTTGAACCCAGAGGGATGCTTCTTGTAATGTGCTTTCTTCTTTGGCTTGCATTCACAATACTTTTCCTTGCATTTAATGGCAATGTGAGACTTCTGGCATACATTCTTTAAAGCTTTACTGTTGTCAATGATATCTTTGAACAATTTCTGTTGTTCGCACATTTTGTCCAGACAGGCTAGAGTCATTTGATGGATTTCCCCTATAGTGATAGCATTCATTGCTCTTTTGGTAGCAATAATACTTCTGTGGAGTTCTGATTGTAATGCTTCTGGTAAGAAGGCAATATAGGTATGCCTGAGGTTAACATCATTGTAACCATTAAGCAGATAATAACGTTGAGTCATGTGCTGGTAGTGTTTTTCAATGTCTGATCTTTTTAAAGAACAGCAGCGCATATAAAAAAACTCTTGTCTTACCTGCTTGCTGTATAAGGATGCATCTCCGAGAAACTCAGCAAAGAGAGTGTTTACTGCTTGTAAGGGAGTCAGGTGGCAAAATTGAGCTTTCTGATATTCTCCAATGGAGGAAAACCAATCTTGCAATGTGCCAACAGTTCGAGAGATGAATTATCTGAGTATAGTGTGGGAGTCAGCACCTTCTCGAAGCATTTGGACATCAAGCCAAGCTTTAAATTCTGTAAGGCGATCTCTCCACTTTGATGGGGGAACATCATTTAAGGTGAACCATGGGCCTGAACTGGGCTTGGTCTATTGTGGAGCGCCTGGTAGTCCAAAATCTAGAATTGGTTCATCATCAGGGATCTCAACATGGGGGTCTTGAGGAGGCCCTGTAGGGCCTGTAGTGCCACTGATAGAATCTGTGGTTAGTGAAGGACCTGTTTGGGAGGCTGTTGGCTGAGGATCAGCCATGAGCAGTGTCGTGATATCCATTCGTCCGTCCTCACTGTCATTAGACGAGTCATCAGAAGAATCTTCTTCTGGTTCTGGCTCAGAGGGTATGGACACCATATGCTGAGGAGGAGGATCAGGATACATTTTGTCCTTCCCTTTATCAATTTTCCTTTTTGGAGGATGGGATTCTTCTGAGGAAGATGGACTCTTTGGCTCATATCTGGCAGGTGTTGGAGTAGGTTTGAACAAAGGAGACGGGTGGTATGTTGGAGGTGGTTCATATGAATAGTTAAAAGATCCAAAAGGGGAGTAAGCAGGTTCAGGAGTAGGAAGAAAAGGATTAGGAGTTGTTTGAGCAGAGAAAGTGGTGAATGGGTTGTAAGAGACCGGAGCTTCTGTGGGCTTATGCAAGTCTGCCTCAACTTGGGCCAACTGTTTTTTCAGCCTTCTTATCTCCTGTTCCTTTTGGTTGAATTCTACACCAAATCTCCGTTGTTGGATCAAAGCCTTCAGATCTCTATCAAGCTGGGTAATTCTGCTTTGTAAGTCCTTGTACATGTTTTGGGCAAAAGCAGTGAAGGAGTCAATCTTTTGATCAACATGCTGAGTCCTGATGAGGACCTGGTCAATCTTGAAATCAATACGCTGTAGTGCCTTATTCTGGACCGCAGCATTCTTGGTTTGCCAGTTCAAAACTTCTTCAGCTTGAGTGATCGGGGTTGTCTGACCTTCACTATCAACCTTAGTTGAGTGAATGAAAGGTCTGGTGGAGATTTTGGTCTGCTAGTCGGTCTGTTGTGCTAATGGAGGAAAATTTGCTTCATAAGAGGTAGGTGAAAATATCATGCAGGGTTGCATCAAAGGAAGTGAAGTCGGAGGAGAAGAAACTGGTTTGAGAGGGGGTAGTTTCTTTCCTTCCTTTCTGATGATCTCAAGGGCAAGCTCATAGATGGGAAGAGGCTTCTTCTGCTTGGTTTCCTCATGGATACCAATCCATGGGCTACTATCTGGATAGTCTCTTCTGAGAACTTGTTGTGACTTGCAAGAGGCTCTTCTTGTTTGTTTGGTGAGCTTCCTCCAATTTTTGTCAGACAGAGGATGGTCATATTCATTTTTCCAGTAATTGTCATGACAGTCACAATCTTCGTCGCATGCTCCAGAACCTGGGAGATCCCAGGGGCAGTGACCAACTATTTTCTGAGGATAGATGTAATGATTATCTGGTGTTACTGCTCCAATGGGATAGTCGTCTTGCTCCTTTTCTAATGGCTGGACCATCATGGTCTGGAATACAGGCAAGGATCCTGTAGAATGCCGTGGTGGCTGGAAGGAAGTCTGTACTGTTCCATCAGGATTCCTTCTGAAAGAAGATTATGTGATCTGGATTGGTTGAGATGTTGAATGGAGCCTTTCGTAGTTGGTTAACCAATCCTTTGAGATGAGTTGTTCAAGCTCATTTCTAGGCAGTTGCCTAGGTATCTGAACAATTGTTGGAGTGGTTTCAGTGTCTGCTAGCACAAGCAGAGCATCATTTGATACAGATGGCTGAGATAGATCTACTGCATGATCTTGCAGCCTGTAGATAATCTGGTGGTGTAACGTAGCCATCATGGAATATGTGACTTGGGCTGCACCCGTGAGTTGGATTTGGACTTTTAAAGCAGTGCTGAAATGTGGATCTCTAAGGAAAAGATTGTAGTTAGAGAAAAACGTCAATACCATACTTCCTGCATGCAAAGTGGTAAGACATGTCCCTATCACTGCATGTTCATACTGTAAAAACCTCGTATTGAGGAGTGATACTCTTGCTGTTATTGGAAATCCTCGTCGTCCATGTAGACTGAGGATAAGTCGAACAGCTCCAAAGTGAAGATGAGAAAATCCTTTTTATCTTCTGTTCCTTTTGATTGAATTCTAAAAAATTTTCTGATTTCGTTGCCGAATATTTTATTTCACGTGGGAATAATATGAAAGACAAATTAAATAAAAAAGTAATTATATTTTAAAGAAAAGAACTTTTTTTTTTTGGTAAAAAAATTTTAATACATGGAAAAAACTTCTTTCGTGGGTCCCGCAATTGATCAACAATCAACGCGGGATTAAATGATGCAAGAGCCACGGCATTGTTTAAGGGGCTTTTAACGCATGGTTATGCGTAACTGGGTAAATTAACAATGCTCTCCTGCTTGTGGGTCTACGACAAAGTCGTGAATTTTATTTTATTTTCTGTGGTGCTCTATATTATAATTGGAAAACCTCTTGTCCCAAATCTTTAAATTATTTTTTTCCTTTTTTTATATGTAAAAAGGAATATATTATAAATTAATAAAAAAAAATCATGAAATGGATTTTCTTTTTTCTTTCTTCAGTTAATTTAAAATTTTCTATACGATGATGCATACGAAAAAAAAAAATCTAAGGCGGTAAAAATATGCAAATAGATAATGACTTAGTCAATCATTACACTCGAGCATGAAAGATTAAAATTTTGTTATTTTTTTTAACTATGTCTATACACAAAATGATTATTAAATGGAAAATTCCATTGCTTAATTTCGAAGTCAATTAATTTTATAATTTTCACCTGATGATCATGAACATAAACGAACGACGTCACGATCTAAGACCACCTAAACGACCAATGGTCTCGAAACCGCAGGATTCGAACCCACCGAGATGATTAAATACGCGTGAGAAATAGCATTACTGCATTAGCATGATCGAGAGACAACAAGCGCATCGCAAGCGGCACAATGTGTGCCGAGCAAAAGACACCACCTTATAATCCCCTCACCGTTTCATTCTCTTCAAAAATTCTCATTCTTAACTAAAAATCTTTTATTAATCAGTTGTTAGCTACAGCCCACTCTATTAAACATACACTCTTAGCTCTCTCCACGTCTTGTCTGTCCTCTTGTACATTCACTTCCCCAGCATCCCCCTTCCTCTCAGCGGATTGTTGTTTTGGCAAAAAATCGAAGAAACAGATGTAAATTAGGATTTGTGCGGGTATTTGTTTGGTGCCGGCGTTGTTAGTGATCGATTGTGGAAATGCCGCTGTCAAGGTATCAGATAAGAAATGAGTACGGTTTGGCCGATCCGGAGCTATATGGAGCCACCGATAAAGATGATCCGGAGGCTCTTTTGGAAGGCGTTGCCATGGCTGGCCTCGTTGGCGTCTTGCGCCAGCTCGGTGACCTTGCGGAGTCAGTCTTTCCCTCTCTCTTCATTTCCTTTCTATTTTATAGATTTGGCTTGGTTTGAGAATGAATTTTGGTTGTTTAGTGAAATGATAGTTCAATAGGGCTGCGCTTTGAGTTTTTTTAACTTTGTTTGGAGTGTTAGTTTGGATTGTATGTTTGTATTTTCTTTAAGTGTGGATTGCATGCTTCTTAAAATTTGTTTTCTATTTTGTTTTTAAATTTATTTGTTGCTAAAATAATGACAGATGATGAAGTGTGCGCTGCTTTAGGAATGTGTTTGGATTCTAATACTGCTGGTTTATGAGTTTCAATTTGGCCTTTCTTCCGCTCTCAATTTAGTAAATAAATTGGGTGTCAATTGTGCAATTCGGTTTAACTCCATTTCTGATCTCTCTCTCTCTCTCTCTCTCTCTCTCTCTCTCTCTCTCTCTCTCTCTCTCTTTGGAATTTGAATTTGTACATTTATGCTCAGATAGCTTCTTAATCTCCTTAACTCATTTATCAAAATTTAGAAAAGCTTTTAGATAATTGAAGTTTGAGTTGGTCAATTGTGTTATAGAGACGATTTTAAGTTAAAAAAATGGTGTTTGTGGTGGGTTGCGGCAGGTTGGTTTGCTTACTGAAATTTTGTGATGAAATTTTCATCTAGTTCTTCTTAATCGGAGGAGCATGGTATGAATATAGTTTTCAGATCAAAATTTTGTTGTTTCTGCAAATTGGATTTTACGTTTCAATTTGTAGTATGGAAATTTTATGTGTGTGTGTGTCACTTCTTCTATGCTTCTTGAAATGATAGTTGATATTTGTTGCTTCTTGTCTGAATCTTGTTGCATTTGAAACTCATTTCAAGTTTTGTATAATATCATGATGTTAGATGGATGCAAATTAGAAAAAAAAAAATTCAAGCATTAGTTTTGTGGATGATATAGTTCTGATAGATGAGACGCGAGAAGCAGTATATGGAATGTTAGAACTTTGGAGAAGTACTCTACAGCCAAAGGGTTGTAAGTTAAATAGAATGAAAATAGAATACATGCACGTTGCCAAGTTCAGTAAAGGCCGTATTGGTGACAGGAAAGGAGTTAGTTTAGATGAAGTGGTATTGCCTCAAAGTAATCACTTTAAATATATCGGCTCAATCCTTCAAGGAAATGGGGGATGTGAGGAGGATGTTAGTCATAGTATTAAAGTCAGATGGTTGAAGTGGAGACGTGCCACAGGATTTTTATGTGATTGCAAGATTTTCAATAAGTTGAAATGAAAATTTTACTATATGGTAGGGAGTGTTGGGCAATGAAGGAGTTGTATGTGTCTAAGATAAAAGTTGCGGAGATGAGAATGTTAAGGTGGATGAGTGGTCATGCTAAACTAGATAAAGTCCGTAATGAGATTATTTGAGAAAAGATAGGAGTGGTGTTAATTGAGGATAAGTTGAGAGAAGGGAGATTGAGGTGGTTTGGTCATGTGAAGCGTAGATATACGGAGGTTTCAATTAGACAAGTAAAGCACATTGGGTTAGAGGATAGAAAGAAACGAAATGGTAGACCTAAACTGACTTGGAAGAGAGTGTTACAACATGGCCTAGAAGCATTACACATTTCCGAGGATTTAACCTAAAATCGTTTAAAGTGGAGAAAGAGAATACATATAGCCAACCCCAATAAATTTTTGGGATAAAGGTTTAGTTGAGTTGAGTTGAGTTGAGTTAAGTTTTGGTTAGATTTTATCAATTATACAATAAACTAGGTTTGTCTAATATTGAGCCATCTATTAAAGAGTCTCATTCACACTACACTTGGCATTTTATGAAATTGATTTTTTTGTTCTCCTCCATGGCTTAACACATGTTCACAATGTCCTGGAAATTGATCCTCTGCTATTCATTATTAGGAATTTAGAATTGGATTTTAATTGCTTTTTCTTGTGGTTGTTACAGGTTTGCTGCTGAGGTATTTCACGATTTGCATGAAGAAGTAATGGCAACTGCTGCTAGAGGCCATGGCCTAGTGGCTCGTGTTCAGCAGCTTGAGGCTGAATTTCCTTTAGTTGAGAAGGCATTTCTCTCTCAAACTGATCATTCACCATTCTTTACTAATGCAGGTTAGAAAACTGTTGTCTGCATGTCTATTTTTGTATGAAGTGCTGGCTTTCTGTTGCTGGTTCATAGGGTTAATTGGAGTGAGTGAAGTTTACATAGAGGAAATTTACTAACATTTGTTTGAGCACAAGGGATTTGAACCCTTTTTGTTTTTGTGCTTGTGCTAACTTGAAATTATAAGCGTTGAAAAAAATTTGCCACAGTATACCAAGTTTGGGTGCTAGTGACCCTAAGAGGTCATTTATTTGTTTCAGAGAACTGAAGATGTTGGAACCGGTGTTTTCTCTTTGTTACTTTACATGTTATGTTAAGTTTTACCAGTTAGATAGGAAAGATATATTTTATTTTTTTGTATAAATTGTAATATCAAGTTATTTGTTTTATGATAGAAGTACAATTTAGATATAAATTGTAATATCAAGTTATTTGTTTTATGATAGAAGTACAATTTAGACAGTATAGGAGTGATTGGACAATGTCCATGTGATTATTTTCATAGTTGTTGGTCTGTTTGTTCAAGACAATAGCACATGCTACTTAGTTCATGTAGATAATCCGTTGCAGTCACATGCTACTTAGTTCATGTAGATAATCCGTTGCAGTTATCTGTTTTGCTCATGTGCATGCAAATGAAAGTTTTGTGTGTTTTCTAATGGAAGTCCTGTTTTATTGTTTAACTGTATCAACACATTATGAGATCATTTCATCTTTTTTTTTTTTAAACAAGTTTTATAGGTTTTATAATACATCTTTTTGTGTATGGATGATTTTGATTTCTGGAAATGTTAGGGTTCTTATGTCCAAATGAACATTTAAATTGACAAATTAAACATCATAGTTATTGAAATGCATAACATTTTTTTTTTGTAGGTGTTGACTGGCATCCTAATTTGCGCATGGAACAGAATCTGACCACTTGTGGAGACTTACCTCGTTTTGTAATGGATTCTTATGAAGAATGCCGGGGTCCGCCACAGTTATTCCTTCTGGACAAGTACAAGTGTTATATATATATTTTTTCTGATTTCAGAGTTGAGTTAGGAGGAATTCACTGTAGTCAAGGCTAATAAGTTATTCTTCTCTGGATTCTGATAGGTTTGATGTTGCTGGGGCTGGAGCATGTTTGAAGCGTTACACCGATCCATCATTCTTTAAAGTTGAAACAACATCCTCTGGAATAACGGCAGTAGATGTTCAGAGAGAGAAGAAAATTCGAAAGGTGAAGGTATGTAGTGAAAAGTCCAAATATAAACCATGGAAATATAGGCCTTCTCTAAGGTTTTTATTTGAGCAAATGGCTTCTTTCTACATATCTGTGAAATTGGTTAGCTTGATTCGGACGAAGAGAATCTACAGAGAGTGAATTTTGTGGAAGTGGTGATTGTAATCAGTTGCAGCCATGTTTATACTTTTAATGATAATCTTATATTGCATTAGATAGCTGTCTTTTAACTTGATTCTAGTGGAAAAACTTGAGCTTATGATAGAAATACTACATGGTCTTCCTCCTGATCATTTTTTTCCTTCCTTTGGGATGAAATTACAATCTGACTGACACTCAAGTATAACTTATGTTCATGCATTATATTCTACTTTTGTTTTAATTTTTGTTATTCTTTATGTCTATCAGTCTATCTCTTAAGGCTGTATCACAGAAACCCTAGAACAAAATAGTAGAAGAAAAGAAATAGAAGATAGAGAGAGAATTAGAGAAAGGCAGAGAAAGAGAAAGAAAATTAGAGAAGAATAGAGAAACAGAGTCTTCATTGTTATTGAATTCTGGAATGAGGAATCAGGTTCTTTTCCTTCATTTTATACTTGGTCTGTCACAGACACACACAATTGACTTTAGCAGATTCTATAACAACTTCCTTTCTTCCCTCCAAAACTAACAACTTACTAATTCTTTCCCTTCAAAACTCCCTCTCTGATTCACCAACTTGCTGCACACACACTTTACTTCAGTCAACCAGTCAACATTTCCCCTATACGTGACAATAACTCCCCATTTAGCACATTCTTGTCCCCAAGAATGTGAGAACTCGAGAAATTGGGCCTGCATAAAGCTTCTATCCTCCTAGGTTTCAGGTGATTCCTCCTCTTCAGCTGAGAGTATGGACTCTTAATTGGCAAAGAGTTAACTTTCTTCCTTTTTCTTCTCTAAATTTCCCATGCTTGGTCCTTCAAGATCACAATACCATTTTGATTTCTTAACTTTCTTCCTTTTCTTTTTTGATATATCCCATTCATCTTTCGTGAGAATTATAGGATTACAACATCTGAACTCACCATTTTGGCTCTCAAAAATATAATACTGTCACTTGCTTACAATACCCACACTTTTTGCAACTCCTTTATTTTTCTTTTTGTCAAGAACATCCCCAATTTGTCGCAGAAACCCTAGAACAGAACAGTAGAAGAATAGAAATAGAAGATAGAGAAAAAAGAATTAGAGAAAGGCAGAGAAAGAGAGAGAAAATTAGAGAAGAATAGAGGGCAATAATCTTGATTGTTAATGAATTCTGTGATGAGGAAATACAGGTTCTCTTCCTTCATTTTATACTCAGTCTACTCTTGGTAACTGTCACAGACACACATAACTGACTATAACAGATTCTATAACAGCTATATAACTACTTCCTTTCTTCCCTCCAAAACTAGCAACTTACTAACTGATTCTATAACTCCAAAACTTCCTCTCTGATTGACCAACTCATTGCACACTGACTCTACTTCAGTCAACCAGTCAACATTTCCCCTATACGTGACAGTCTGCCTTAACATTTAAAGAACTCCTAGGCTATTTAAAACTTCGATGCTACAGGTGAACTTTGCTTCGAGGATATATTTTAGTATTTGTGATTGTCAACATACTCCATTAAAAGTTATGTTTTAAATTTATGGAGTCCTTGAGAAAGGCTTTTATGTGCATTTTACCTGTAAACATATTATAGATAATCCAGTCTCTGTGTGGGTGTTGATAGAAAAAGTGAGAGCAGGAGGCTTGATACTTCTGAAATTTGAATTTCCATTTTCATAAACAGAATTAGGACTCAAGAGTGCTATGGGATTTCAATTTTTGGGATGGCTTGAAACTCATCCTTCAGCTATTCATGAAGAAAGGGAGAATATTTTTAAGGCTGTCTATTTTCAGCTAGCTATGCTATGCTGGTCAGAATTTAGGCATGAACTCATGCTTATTTCTAATGCTGTATGGTCAAACTTGTGTCCTAATAATGCTTGACATGTAATTTGGTCCTTAATCTCTGACAGAAGAAAGGATCGCGCTGGAGGAATGGAGAAACCCCAGAAGTGCGAACATCACATGCCAAGTGAGGCTCTTACCCCTATATTTGTGCATTAAATCATTTTTTTCTTAAGTTGTCAAGTACTGCAGTGGTCGATTGGTGACATAATCTACTGTCAAATAGTGCAGATTGCATCAATTATTTTTGGAGGAGCACGTCGAGAATGGTCACTCTGACCCTGCACGTCTTGTGAAATTGAAGAGAAGGCAACTAAATGGATTTCCATTTGATCTGAAACCTGGAAAAAGTTACATGGAGAAATTCCTGGGGACTCCTTCACCAGAACATAAAGTAGTTCATGAGGTTCCTGATAATCCACCACGATTGGAATTGATGTTGGATAATTCTAATGGATCTGGGCTTGAAATAGTTGAGATAAGTATTGTAGGTCATGTAAAAAAGTCATCACAAGGAAGGGAAAGCATGTGTTCATCTCCTATTGCACAGGAAGTTACAGGAAAACCTTACAGACATGAGTTGAATGAGGAGGCTATTAATAGAGAAATTGTGAACGTCCCTGACCCAATTGCCGGTGGTGAGGTAGATGAATCTCCTTATGTTGTTCATAAGATGGCTATTGAAAGTGAATTAACAGTTGATCAAGATGGCAAAACAGAGGCAAGTCTTGATGGATACCATTCTGATGACTTGATGAGTGAGGTGGATAACTACATGGATGCTTTTACTACCATGGAGTCAGAAATGGAAACAGATAATGAGTACAAATCGAAAAATGAGCAGGGTTTCTTCAAGGTTGGAAAACGTGGGACAGATTCTGATGCAAATGAGGAACATCTAGATGTACAAGCTAACTTTTCTGATTCTCAATTATTTAGAAACTTCTCTGTGTCTGATGATGGGAGAGGTTCATTTATGAAAGGGCAATCTGGTTTTTTATACTCTGATTCTGTTAGTAATTTTGCTGAGAATACACCATCTGACAGTGAAGGGGTAGTGAAAATGTTCCCTTTATCTGAAAGTTGTGCAGCAGTGATTGTGGATTCACAATTGGACCCTCCCTCTGTTCATGTGGAGACACAAGGGACTCCGTCCAGTGAGCTTGTAATGGTAATTGAAAAGTGCACTGAGGAAGACACAATCCCTAATTCAGGAGAAGCAACTGGTAGTTCGTATCTACCAGATTCAAAAACTTTGCTTCCACCTTCAGTTCCTGTTGCAAATTCAATTGTAATAGAAACTGAATCAAATGAAATATCCTCTGACTGTAAACTTGGTGTTAAGTCACCAAATACTGACCAATCTGGGACAGATTTGCCTGATTTTCCAATAGTTAAATCTGATGTTTCTTCACAGACGGTGCATGATAATTTACTTGCATTTTCTTCTGAAGGTTGTCTTATGAGAGAGTTTTATTATGAAGATCCCAATATATGTGTACATACTTCAGATATGCCACATCTGGAAAAGAACGACTCTGATGGCTCTGTGAAAGAAGTGCTTCAAACAGATTATGCAAATGGAATTTGTGATGCAAATTTGGTTGAAAGGAAAATTGACTCTCCACATTCAGTTATTTCACCATCAATGGAGCAGTTCCCTTGCTCAACTTCACCAGAAGTTGATGCGGATTTAGGTGTCACACGAGCTTCTGAAAGTTCAGATGTTGTAAACCCTGTCCACATGAATTCTGAAGTTGATGATGTCATTGCAGGAGTTAACTCAGAAAATTTACTGGGCATCATAGAATCTCCAGAGGTTGATAGTATTACTGAGCAACAATGCTCAGATATAACAGTTGATGTCTCACAGGTTGAACATGACTCAATTGAAGTAGGAGTAACATATTCTGAAAAGATGAGTCCTGAAGAAACTTCTGGAGCTGATGGTGGTGAGGAATTAGTTGGATGTGTGAGCAAGTTGGGTGTAGTGGGAGAAGATTCTGCCTCGTTCGAACATCCAGCCAATTATTCAGATAAACTAATTCTTAATGAGCATGTAAACTTAGAAGAAGTGGGTGCATTTCCTGTTAGTGTTACTGTTGCCACTGGTGCTAATGATGGTGTTAATGATGCTAGTTGCCTCTATTCAGAGTTGGTTTGTTCTTCATCCAGCAATCTTACAGATATTGAAGGTTCTCATATTGCAAATGGGGGTCCACATCAGAACTTGGACTTTGATGAGGGTGTTTTTGCAGAATATTATCCTGAATCAGAGGAACAAAAGGAAGTAAACAAAATGGATGTTGGTCCTACAGATATGGACTCAAATCCACATGAATCAGTCTCTGATAACCATTCCAATCTAGAAGTGCTTGAACATGTTCATGAGTCAGTTGTTGCTTATCAAACTCAACTCTGCTCATATGTTAGTGATGTCAGCATTGTAAAATCTTCAGCTCTAAGCAACCAGGATTTGGAATCAAAACAACATGCTGACTTGGGGCATGCTGTTGATATTAATGAAGATGCTGTGTGTTCACCTACCTGTTATATCTCAGAGGTGAGAACTATAGAACACTTGGAGGAGTTGCCAGGTGATCAAATTTCAGTGGAATCTGTGTGTGCAGTCATGGATGAAGCAAAGTTTGAGTTGTTGGATCTTCAGAGTACACCTCCTTGTCGTCTTGCAGAGACTGGAGTTGCTTCAGAGCAGTCACTGGAATTGCAATCTGATCAACTTGACGGGGGATGCTGGCAACCAGATGAAGCAAGTCCGAAGTCATCAGATCTGCAGCCTGAACAGATAAAGACTGCAAGCGACATAGGTAAAAAAAGATGCCTTGATGTTTCTTCCAAACAAGATGCTCCTCCAAGCCAAGAACTCCAAATGCAACCAGCAGGTGAAGAGCTTAATGAAACTATGTTGTCAAGTAATCCATTTGATTCTGTCTTTCCTAGCTTTGGTGTACTCCCTGAGAATTTGGGGGAGATGCCGCCTTGGCCACCCCTACCTCCTATGCAATGGAGGTTAGGCAAGGTTCAACCTGCTCCACTAGCTTTACTTAGAGGATGGATTGATAATGGTGAGGGCACATTGGCGCCAATACAGCCATTTACAGCTGATGAGAAATCTCCAATTGATATCCTATCATCCGGGAGAGAGATTATGCAGCCTTCAAACCCATTTTTGTCTTTTAATTGTGCTGATATTCAGAAGCCACAACAATCGTATGCAGAGTTAGTGGAAAATTCCTTGCAGCCAAGTCCACTCTCATTGGAGATGCCAGCTGTTACTAGCAATGCAAACAGTCAAGAGGGTTCTCATGCATTAGAGGGAGTACATTCCTGGAAACCATTCTTGACTTCACCAGAAATAACTAATGACAGGCCCGAGGATGGTTTGATTGCATCAGGAGGAACACAAATAGGGTCTTTTCAAGACCTATTATCACCGTTAGCAACTATAGAGCACATACCCTCTGAACATGATCCTGTGCCCTTACATGGCCTGGAAACCAAGCTCTTAAATCAAGTGATGTCTGAATCGATTTTAGAGGCAAAGGAACCTGAACACAGTTTGCAAAATTCAGAAGAAGAAGAAAGGGATTCTCTTGATGAATCTGTGTCACTACCAACTATGCTAGATGACCACCGTCAGCATGATCCAGTAACCTTGCATGGAGAAACAACATGGGCTCCAAGTACATTAGCTTTGCCACCAATCTATGAAGTTGGAAAACCAAATGGTAGCAAGCCTCCTCGTCCTCGGAATCCTCTCATTGATGCTGTTGCTGCACATGACAAAAGCAAGGTAATGGTGATTTGTTGAGTCTTATTTAAATGTCTTTGCTGATGTTATGTCTGCAACGTTCTTGTATTCTGATATTTGGAACCTTTTGCAGTTGAGAAAGGTAACTGAACGAGTTCGCCCTCAGATTGGACCAAAAATAGATGAAAGAGATTCACTGCTACAACAAATACGAACAAAGGTTAGACCACTTATTTATATGTCGCTATGATGCTACCAATATTTGGGCATCACATCCTTGTTGCATTTAGGACTGATTTTTCAACCTTTTCCCCTGCAGTCCTTTAACTTGAAACCTACAGCTGTGACAAGGCCTAGTATTCAGGGTATTCAGGGTCCAAAAACTAATTTGAAGGTTGCTGCCATATTGGAGAAAGCAAATGCAATTCGCCAGGTCTCTCTTTCTCTCTGTGTGTGTGTGTGTGTGTGTGTGTGTGTGTGTGTGTACTTATGTGTGCAGGTAATTACAACATATAATATTTAATTTTTTTTTTTGAAATAGGCATTTGCTGGAAGTGATGAAGAGAATGATTCAGACAGCTGGAGTGACTCTTGAGAAAAACTTCCTTGCATGCAGCATTTCACCATGGTGGTTAATGCCTTTAATGCTTTGTCTACACATGTACTCTTCTTTAAAGTGAATAGAAATCTCTGCTGTTTGGGTATTCTTTTTCCTCCCTACAGTCTACGCTATAAATTTATGTATAATCTCTGTTTTCTACTTGTCTTCCTTGTCACACGCAGTTGTTGAAGATGCAGTGGTCGGTTTGCTGCCCCTGCTTTACTCGGGATCCCATTCCAGGGCGAAATGCTTATTTACATGAATGGCTTACCGTGCAAGCGCTCATCCAATCTAAATGTATGTATCATTGTATTGATATCTCTGTAGGTGTAAATTGTGTTGGGGCGGCATAAATTTTGAGGTGTAGCGCACTTCTGATGAAATTTTGTAGTCTGTATGTAGTGATTTCGTGATATACACCTCTGCCCCATTTAGAATGTTGTTTCTGGTTTATGGATTGTATCAGATTTACATGATTCTTTAGAGTTACTGCAGTAACTTTTGTATTTAATTGAATCTTGAAAATTAGAATTTTACAGAATTGAATTGGTCAGTTCTCATGTTTGGTTCAATTTTTTTTTTAACTTGAAAAAATGTTCATTTTAAAAGAAATTGTAATGATATGGAATTCTTTTATTGTAAATAATTTATTTCGTAAAAAAGCCATTGCAAATTTAAATCTATCCGAGCATGTTTGTGTTTGTCGCGGTGAATTTTTCCCTTGTGTGCAATTGGAAGCGATCTTTCTTATTAGAAGCTTGATGGAGAAATATAGCGATATGAAGAAAGATCTACACATGGTTTTTATTGATTTGGAGAAGGCTTATGATAGTGTTCCAAGAGAGGTCTTATGGAATGTGTTAGAACAAAAGAGGGTATCTATTAGGTAGATACAAGTATTGAAAGATATGTATGAAGGAGTAACTACTATTGTGAGCACAGTGGGAGGGGACACAAGAGATTTTCCGATCTCAATTGGATTACACCAAGGATCAGCCATAAGCACTTAACTTTTTACATTAGTTTTAGATGAACTGACGAAACATATACAAGAGAGTATTCCTTGGTGCATGATGTTTGCGGATGATATTGTTCTGATAGATGAGACACGAAAAAGAGTCAATAGAAAGCTAGAACTTTGGAGAAGTACTCTAGAGTCAAAGGGTTTTAAGTTAAGTAGAACAAAGATAGAATACATGCATTGCAAGTTCAGTGAAGGCCAAACTGGTGATAGGGAAGGAGTTAGTTTGAATGGAGTGATACTGCCTCAAAGTAACCACTTTAAATATCTAGGCTTAGTCCTTCAAGTAGACGGGGGATGTGAGGAGGATGTTAGTTATAGGATTAAAGCTGGATGGTTGAAGTGGAGACATGCCACGGGGGTTTTATGTGATCGTAAGATTCCCAATAAATTGAAAGGAAAATTTTACTGTACAGCCATACGACCGGCTATATTATATGGTAGTGAGTGTTGGGCACTGAAAGAGTCGTATGCATCTAAGATAAGAGTTGCAGAGATGAGAATGTTAAGGTGGA
The DNA here is from genome assembly GCF_030052815.1 of Hevea brasiliensis. Taxonomy (NCBI): domain Eukaryota; kingdom Viridiplantae; phylum Streptophyta; class Magnoliopsida; order Malpighiales; family Euphorbiaceae; genus Hevea; species Hevea brasiliensis. Next base: position 338,809 of record NC_079497.1, on the reverse strand, counting down.
TGAGTGACCATACTAGATTAGATAAAGTCCGTAATGAGAGTATTAGAGAAAATGTAGGAGTTGTGCCAATTGAAGATAAGTTGAGAGAAGGGAGATTGAGGTGGTTTGGTTGTGTGAAGCATAGACATACAGAGGCTCCAATTAGAAAAGTAAAGCACATTAGGTTAGAGGATAGAAAGAAAAAAAATGGTAGACCTAAATTGACTTGGAGGAGAGTAGTACAACATGACCTAGAAGCATTATACATTTCTGAGGATTTAACCCAAAATCGTTCAGAGTGGAGAAAGTAAATCCATATGTTATGAAAAGTCAATCACTATGTTATGGAAAGTCAATCACTATATTATAGAAAGTCAATCACTATATTATTTTTCTGTATATTTTGTATTCCTATTTAGGATTTCTTATTTAGGATTTCTTCATAATTAGTAGAACACAATTATAGGAATCAATTGTATATATATACCCATGTACAGATTAATTGTAATCAATAAGAATCATCTCTTTCTACATGGTATTAGAGCAGGTCATCAATCTAGGGTGACTATTTGTTCTCACTACCCAGCTCAGGAGAGACCTTGGTCGCCGACCGGCCATTTCAACCCCGATCAACATTGCCGGCGTCGTCTCAACCCCCTCATTCCACCACCGTGTCTTTGTTGCACGATCCAAGATAACTATTAAAGGACTTACGAGGTTTGGCTCTCGGATCCTATTTCGTATTTGCTTGATTTGTGATTTTGGGTTATTTTGTCGCTATAAGCACTTTGGATTAGCGTTTGGTTAGTTTTCTTTGTCTCAACAAATGGCGGATAATAAGAATATTATTTCGATGTGATTAGGTGATGACTAAGATCACGAACACAAACTTAATGGTTCGAATTACCTGGAGTGGAGTAAGACTGTTAGGGTCTATTTGCGTAGCATTGATAAGGATGATCACCTTACTAAAGATCTATCCACTGATGATACACAACAAACTTGGCTAAGGGAGGATGCTCGATTGTTTTTGCAGCTTCGGAACTCGATTCATAGTGAGGTAATTAGTTTAATTAATCACTGTGAATTTGTTAAGGAATTGATGGATTACTTAGATTTTCTATATTCAGTAAAGGAATATCTCCGTATTTATGATGTTTGTAAGGCATTCTACCGTCTTTGAGAAAGAGGATAAGTCTCTCATGGCTTATTTTATGGATTTTAAGCGGATATATGAGGAACTTAATGTATTGTTGCCTTTATTCTGATGTGAAAGTTCAAAGAGGCCCAACGGAGCAATCGTCATTATGAGTTTTCTTGCGTGCCTTCCTTGAGTATGAGATCGCTAAATCTCGATTCTCTCCAAGATCGAGATTTCCTCTTTGCATGAAACGTTCACACGGGTCCTTCGTGCAGAGTACTCAATCTTCACAACTCATCAGAGTGCTCTTATTAGCCGTAATCCAAATGGACAACAGGGTAATAGAAGAGGAAGTAGAGGAGGAATTACAGCAATGTAGTAATCAGCGTAATGGAGAGGCTAGTTCTAATCAGACTCAAGAGGAGTCATTTGTTATTATTGCCATGAGCACTGCCATACAAAATATAATTGTCCGCAACTTGGAGAAAAATCAGCGATTACAGATGGCAAATATGGCAGCAGAGAATTCTACAGTATCTTCCTCTGAGAAAACTATTTTGGTATCTGCAGAGGATTTTGCACAATTTTCCCAGTATCAGGCATCTCTAAAGCCTACCAGTTCCCCTGTCACTGCGATCGCTGAGTCAGGTAAATCTACTACATGCCTTGTGTCTTCTTCATCCAAATGGGTTATTGATTCGCAGTGCGATGGATCACATGACAGGTAATTCTAGTCTTCTATCTGCTTTTCAGTCTAATCTCACTTCCTCTACTGTTACTTTAGCTGATGGTTCTACTTCTTGTGTCATGGGTTCTGGAACTGCGAATCCGACTTCGTCAATTTCTTTGTCTTCTGTTTTGTGTCTACTAAAATTCTCTTTTAATCTACTTTCTGTTAGTAAACTCACTCGTACCTTAAATTGTTCTGTTTCCTTTTTTCCTGACCAGTGTTTGTTTCAGGATCTTACGAAGAAGCAGATTATTGGTAGAGGAGGCGAGTCAGGTGGTCTCTACATTCTGGAAAATCATGTACCGCGGTTGCTTGTTTGCTCCAGTACCTTAACACCTCTTGAAGCTCATTGTAGATTGGGTCATCCTTCTTTTTCTACCATGAAGAAGCTGTGTCCTCAATTTCAGTTTTTATCAGTACTAGAATGTGAGTCGTGTCAGTTTGCAAAACATCATCGTTTGCCTTCTGTGTCTAGAGTCAATAAACGGGCTTCATCTCCTTTTGAGGTAGTTCATTCTGATGTTTGGGGTCCTTGTTCTGTTACATCTAAAACTGAATTTCGTTATTTTGTTACTTTTGTTGATGATTACTCTCGTGTTACCTGGTTATATTTAATGAAAAATCGTTTTGAGTTGTTTTCTATTTTTTGTGCCTTTTGTAATGAAATCAAAACTCAATTTAATATTTCTGTGCGCATATTAAGAAGTGACAATGCCAAAGAATACTTTTCAAAGACAATTTCACCTTATATGACACAAAATGGCATTCTTCATCGATCTTCTGTGTGGATACCCCATCCCAAAATGGCGTGGCCGAAAGAAAAAATCGTCATCTTCTTGAGGTAACTCGTGCTCTTCTTTTTTAGATGAAAGTACCTAAACACTTTTGGGCGGATGCAGTTTCCACTGCATGTTTTTTGATCAATTGTATGCCGTCTTACATCGCCCTTAATGGGGATATTCCTTATACTACTTTGTTTCCTACAAAATCTTTGTTCCCTATTGAACCCCGTATTTTTGGTTGTACTGTTTTGTGCGTGATGTTCGTCCACAGTTACTAAATTGGATCCAAAATCTCTCAAATGTGTCTTCCTTGGTTACTCCGGCTCCAAAAAGGGTACCGTTGTTTCTCTCCTACTCTTAATCGTTATCTTGTTTCGCAGATGTCACATTTTTGAGTCCACTCCATTTTTTCCTCCATCATCCGTGTATGAGAGTCGGGGGAGGAGGATGATCTCTTAATATATCTTGTCCAACCAATGTCTAGTACTCTCCCACACTGTTCCTACATTTCTAGACCTACTCGACCTCCCGTTGTTCATGTTTATTCCAGGAGATTGGCGATTCCCGACTCAGATCCTCCACCACTACTTCGTTGGGAGATCCTGCACCTCATCGATCATGATTACGATCTAGACTTACCTATTGCTCTTCGTAAAGGTAAACGTTCATGTACTTACCCTATCTCTTCTTTTGTTTCTTATAATCAATTGTCTTCTTGTTCTCGGTGTTTTGTTACTTCTTTAGACTCACATTATCCCTAATATCATTAATGAGGCAATTGTCTCATCTGGGCCGGTGTGATGCTATGAAAGAGGAAATGGAGGCTTTAGATGATAATGGTAAAAGGGAAATATTGCCTTTACCCAATTGTAAGAAAGCTATTGGTTGTAAATGGGTATATCTGATAAAGGTAAATCTGATGGTTACGTGGCTAGGTTAAAAGCACGCCTTGTAGCAAAGGATATGCTCGGACATATGGGGTTGATTACTCGATACTTTTTCTCCTGTAGCTAAACTTACTTCTATTCGCTTGTTTATCTCTTTAGCACTACATATGATTGGCCCTGCATCAATTGGATATCAAGAATGCTTTCCTTCATGGTGATCTTCGGGAGGAGGTGTATATGGAGCAACCACAGGTTTGTTGCTCGGGGAGTTGGGTAAAGTTTGTAGGCTTCAAAGTCTCTTTATGGCTTGAAACAAAGTCCTAGGGCATGGTTTGGGAGATTCGGTGAAGCGATGCAGAGTTTGGTATGCAAAAGAGTAAGTGTGATCACTCGATTTTATAGGCAATCGAGGCTGGTCTAATTCTCTTGGTAGTCTATGTGGATGACATTGTCATCACCGGGAGTGACTCTGCAGTATTTCATCTCTTAAAACCTTCCTCCAAACTCGGTTTGGACCAAAGACTTGGGATTGTTAAAGTATTTCTTGGGTATCGAAGTTATGAGAAGTAAGAAGGGTATTTTTGTCTCAAAAAAATATGTCCTCGATCTATTGACAGAGACAGGAAAATTAGGTGCTAAGCCTTGTAGCGCACCAATGACTCCAACTTTACAAGCTGTTAGCGAGGATAGTGAGTTGTTTGAAGATCCAGAGAGATACAGAGATTGGTAGGAAAATTGAACTACCTTACGGTCACTCGTCCCGACATTGCTTATGCCGTTAGTGTGGTAAGTCGGTTTATGTCTTCCCCAAGCTGTTGCTCATTGGGAAGCCTTGGAACAAATCTTGTGTTATCCAAGGGCGCTCCAGAAGAGGTTTGCTATATGGTAATCATGGGCATTTGAATGTTGAATGTTTTTCGATGCCGACTGGTTGAATCTAAGGTTGACAGAGGTCAACCATCGGATATTGCGTTTTTATTGGAGGAAATTTGGTGTCTTAGAGAAGCAAGAAGCGAGTGTAGTTTCTCGATCTAGTCTTTGAATCCGAATACAGAGCCATGGCACAATCGGTATGTGAGGTAATGTGGATACTTCAATTACTAGATGAGACAGTTTTAAGACCTCCTCGCTCGTGAAATTGTGGTGTGATAATCAAGCTGCTCTTTATATTGCTTCTAATCCGGTGTTTCATGAGCGAACCAAACATATTGAGATTGATTGTCACTTTATTCGTGAAAAGATTCAACGACAGATCATCTCAACAGGACACATCAAAACTGGAGAGCAGTTAGGAGATATTTTCACAAAAGCTCTGAATGGAGCTAGGATTGACTACATTTGTAACAAGTTGGGCATGATTAACATCTATGCTCCAACTTGAGGGGGAGTGTTATGGAAAGTCAATCACTATGTTATAGAAAGTCAATCACTATATTATTTTTCTGTATATTTTGTATTCTTATTTAGGATTTCTTATTTAGGATTTCTTCCTAATTAGTAGAACACAATTATAGGAATCAATTGTATATATATACCCATGTACAGATTAATTGTAATCAATAAGAATCATCTCTTTCTACATAGCCGACCCCAAATTTTTGGGATAAAGGCTTAGTTGAGTTGAGTTGAGTTTTATTAATTAACGCCCCAAATCTCTAATAATTTATAATTTTATTATAATTTATAAATTATAATTTTATTTGATCGTTATTAAATAAGTAAAAATGTTTAGTTAAAATTTAATTTTTAAAACTTTTGTATTTATAAATTAAAATTCGATTGGTAGTTGTTATTTAATGAAAAGTAGATATAAGTTAATTTAATAATTTCTTATCATACAATTTTACACTTAAATATATGTTTAACGTAAGTGAATTTCTAAATTTTAATTTTTTTAAAAAAAAAAGAAATATATGTTTATAGTTGACATTAATATAAAAAATATAAATATATAATTAATAATTAATATTCTTTTTGTCTACTTTTATTTATCATTTTTTAGAAATTATTTTATTTATAAATATTTGTCGTTTTGAAAATATTAAAAAATATCATTTTTTTTAATTTTATCTTTATATTTACTTGTACAATTTCTTAAAATTCATCATAGTAATTCTCTCTTAATTAATTTAGATAAAAAATAATTTAATTAAATTAAAAAATATTTTACTATAATTTTAATGATTTAATTACTTCTTTAATCATCATGAAAAATGATGGTAGAGAATAATTAAAAAATAATAATTTTACTTAAAAGTTTCTTTATAGCTTATATTTTTCTAATTATAAAGTAGACTGCTTGGAAGAATGAACCATTTATGTTTCTGTTGAATTATTCTATGCTGTAACAAATTGAGGCCTAGATATTATCGAGCCTTGAAAGGCCGCAAAACAAATGAAAAAATTGCAACTACTTTTATGTTACACTATTACAAACATATATAATTCAACATTGTTTCCTCTATCCTAAATGCTGGTTGTGGAGTTAGTGGGGTTTTTTTTTTTTTTTTTCAACATAGGAAAGAGTCAAGAAATGAGTCATCCTTTGGTTCTTCCTTGGCTCCCGAGTATGCACCCTCTGTGATGTATTGTGTTTGATTCATGTATGAGCCCGTTGGCTTTCCAAATCCTGAGAAGCCAATGCCCCCTGTACCCTGCAACATTTCCAGGGTGAATGGTGCTTGACCTGCTGATGTTGGTAATCTTGTGCTGTTTAGCGAGCTTGGATAATTTGCGTTTGTTGTGACAGAGGGCCTTATAGGGATAGGCATATTGCTGCTGTTAGCATTGGATGGAGGTCTATTGGATGCATAGCCGCTGCTACGTGCAGCTGGAACATCGTGGTTGTGCTTCCCTTCGTAAGTGGTGATCACCGCCCTTGTATCATGCGATGCTCGTTCCACATGTTTCCGCACAGGACAACCAATAGACGTGCACTTGTAGTAGCTCCTGCAGATTGAAAAACCATTTGCTAACGTATAAGAAACCAAGTGGATAACGATTCATAAACAGGGGACGGAGCAAATTCATCTATAGTTTACCTTGGATTGGGATTTCCCTTGACTACTTTTTGTCCATATTTCCTCCATCTATACCCATCATCGAGTATGTCAATATCACTTGTTGTCTGAACCACAATTCTGGGTTCTCTAACGGTCCTGCTCCCAGCAGCCAAAATACCTTCATTTTCATTCTTTCCTTTGCTGCAAAAGCACGAAAAAGTATTATTAAACCTATTATCCAATTACAGGATCACAAGTAAAAATAATCACAATATAAATATTTTCTCAGCTTACAATCGCTTGGCTTCGGGTTCATTTTCATCATCATCTCCTCCTGAATTGCTAATGGGCGAACTTTGGTCAAATTCATCGTCTCCAATCGAAATTGAAGAATCCTCCTGTACGGTGACAGATTCCAATGGAGAAACCGATTGATCCGAGATTTCTGAGCTGACTCCGGCAGAAGGTGGCATCGATTGAGAGGTTGATCTTGTAGACTGAGGTTTGGGATGGTTGTGACTTCCCTTATAGACTATTTCAGTAATTTGTCCATCCAAAGATCTCTCTACCTTTTTCTTGGTTGGGCAATTCGGATAGGTGCACTTGTAATAACTACGTGGGTTCTCACTTCCTTTAACCTGTTTCTGTCCATACTTCCTCCAGTTGTATCCATCATCTGACCTTCTTTGCTCCCTCATATATGGAGGTGGTTGATTATTGTAGTGATTATAACTGGGTTGAGAAGCAGCATTACATTGTATGCTTGATTGGAATGCAGCCATTTCTGAGGAGTAACTCTGCATTGACCTAAATTCTGATTTTACTACTCCCTTCTCTGATGAGAAACCTGTTTGCTTTGTGGGTTTGTTAAAATTCCATGTTTCTTGTTGCCTTTTGATTGATTGCTCCTGTCAAGTAATAAAGCAATGGCATGAATAATAGACATCAGATATTGCTGTTTTCTCAAGTTTCCACTGAATATTAATTATATACGAGTTGAATGCTGGATTTTTTTTATTTATTTTTTTAGGAAGTTCGTCTGCTTTTCTATTCTTGTCTTTTTCTACTTCTATAATTTTTTTTGGATGCTAAAGATTAAAATATTTATGAAAACTTATTTGCCAGGCCAACCAGACAAATATGAATGAAACAGAGATTTGTCCCCAATGATAAGCGGACAAGTGTACTTCTAATTCAGTTGACATGCAATGGTTTATATTCTACAAATGCTTCATTACTTCTAATTAGATTACAACAAAAGATTTTTTAAAGATTTTTGGTAAGAAAATTGTTTAAAATGGCCTTAGAATTTCATATAAAAACGGAGAGATGCTGTTGAGTCATACCACTGAGACGAGGCTCGAAGAAGATTGAAAGATGGATGACGATGTAGGAGGTGTTGTTTGGGTTTGAAAAGAGAAATCAGAGAAACTTTTGCCATCCCCTCTAACACCTCGCTGATTGTCACTGGAATTATTCCTCCAGTTGAAGGTTTGACCAGCAAAAGCCCCGGTGGTTGGAGATAGAAGAACCTGAACAAACACGGCATAGCAAGATATTAGTAAATAGAAGCAGGGGCCACCTGTTTGCATCCACCCAGAAACGAAAACGTGATGCAACTTACATTAGAGGTGGAAAAAAGTACAGGTGAGTCCAAGAGCTCATTAGGGCTTAAACCAGGAGGAATGGCCAAATAGGAAGAAGGGGAAACAGGAGGAGGAGAAAGAGGCAAAGAAGGAGGTGGAAACGACTTGAATTGTGGGATTTCAATATCAATTCTATCAGTTCCATGGTCATAAAGTCCCCAGCTGATACTGTCCATGTCTTTGGTATGAGTAGGAAGAAGATTGGTGAAAGAGGAAGAAGTAAAAGAAGAAGTCATGAGCAGTTGGGTCGAGAAAGAGAAGCTGGGTTGAGAATTTATAGGAGCATTTAAGCTAGAAGAAGAAGAAGCGTTGAAGAGAATAGGGAGACTGGGGTATTAGAGAACGTTAAGAGGCGTATAGAGAGGGTAAGGGGTAGATGGGCAATGGGTTCATGAGACTTGGTGAGGTTTTGCATAAGGTCCCTCTCCGTGCTTCTTCTGAGAAGCCAAAAGCAAGTTTGACCGTGGAAAAATATTCGGGTCAAAGCTTGTGGGTTTGACCGGACTTGCCCCGTGGTGGAAATTGGCGGCTTAATAACCAGAACTCAGCTTCTGCAATCTCCTAGACTGGAGGCTCCAAGGTTAGCCACCTGTACTCAGACCGTGAGTCGTTTATTTTTTTCCCGTGAGTAAATCGATCTTAACAATTATCCATGCGGTTGGAGGGATAAATATTTTTTTAAAAATAATTTTAATTAATATTCAAATTTAAAATTTTATAATTTTAAAAATATTTTAACATTATTAAATTAATATTTATTAGTAATAAAGTAAAATTTTAACCTCTAAAATGTTAGATAAAAAAAATTCTAAACTCTTGTCAATAACATTAAAGTAAATTGAAACTCAATTAATAATAATAATAATAATAATAATAATAATAATAATAATTAAATTAATCCATTAGAATCAAAACATACTCAGAAAACTAATAAAAAAAAATTTATACTTCAGTTTCTTCAGTATATGTAGCATAGAATATACCCATTTTTATCAGTGAATAGATGAGTCATCAAACTGTATGACTTGATGGCTATGATGAAGCATTTTGAGCTTATTTAATTAAGTCGTGAGGATTAAAAACTGACAGTGAATTGACTAATAATTAATCATCAACGATTAATTATTCACAATTAATTATAATGTTTAAGAGTTCATTTTAATATTTTTTTATTTTGTTTTCATTGATGTTGAAATTTCAAAGTGTGCAATTTTAAAAATAGTTCTAATGTCATATATTAAACATTGATTTTATATAGATATTTTTTAACGTAAAGAATTTAGCGTTTAGTTTTAAAGTTAGTTTGTTTTCTTATGTTTCAAATATATTGAGAGGTTAATTATAATTATTAATCTCTAGTAAAGAAAAATTAAAATGAAAAATTTTATTTCAAATATCTATTTATTTATATTAAAGCTAAAATAAAAGAAAGGTGACCTTCTCTTTATTTAGTATTTTTTATTTATTTTTTTAATTTGAGTTTTTTTTTATATTTTGATTGGACTAATAAATATATTATTTAAATTCAAATATTAATATTTTTATATAATTATTAATCATGAAATTGAAAATATAATTATATTAATTATATTCATTGCATATTATTTTTTTTATTTTGTGGTTTTGAATATTTAAAATTTTAATTATTACAATGAGACAGTGTCATATGAATTTTGCTTTGCAATAATCACTTCTAGCTCTAAAATTGAATTTAGAAATAATTAAATTTTATAAAAATCATATTGATTATTGAAATTTCCATAAATCGTGAGTTTTATTATTGAGTTAGTGAGGTTAAAAAATTTTATTTTATTTAATTTAAAAAAAAGAAAATATTATATATAATAATAAATTATTTATTGAAAGAAAAAATAATAATGAATAAAAATTTTCAATATATAACAACAGTTGAATCAACATCAATTTTATAAACAAACAAAGTAAATGCACTGATTTTTATATATTGTATGTCAATTTTGAATGCACTAAATTTTTATATATTGTATGTCAATTTTTAAAATAATAAGTATAATAATTATTAATCTAAATACTAATTATATAAGAACAATAATTATCAAAATAATAAATCTAAATTTATTAAATATATAATAATATTTAAAAGTTTTAATGGAATAATAAATTGTTTTAGTATATTATACGAGTGATTAACCAAAATATATATATATATATATATATATATATATATATATATATATATATATATATATATAATTTTTAGTGGGTCAATTGACCTTACTCAAGAAGAAGTGGCTCCACCTATGGTTACCTTTACTATTCTTAAAATTTGTTTATAATTTTCTTTTGATTTTGATTTAATCTTAAGCATAAATTTTCACATAAATTCATGAAATTAATTAAAATTTTTTAGGAAAAATATCAAACCTATTTATGCAAAAAATAGAAAAACATTATTAAAATGCTATCTAATTATAAAATAATAAATATTTAATATGACCCTACTTATAATTATAATTAAACAACTAAAATTCAATAAATACATATAGGACTAATTTAATCAGGAATATATAGAAGTGTGTGAAAATTCTTTTAAGTAGTTCTAATTATCTTTTTCTTTCCTAATTGCAATTTTTTGTATTATTATAGATAATAAACAATTCCATTATAATTGCACTCTTTTTGCCAGCAAAGAATTCTTTTTGACATAATACATAAATTAACTATTGAATCATTTGGAAAACGTATAATACACCCTTAGTTTTTTTATTTGTGTATTATAACTTTGATTTGTTATTTTGACCTATTGCATTATTTATTTATTTATTTTTACTTTTATAATTAATAAGTACAATTCTCCCAACTCAATAATAAAATTATTGAATTCCTAAAAAAAATTGAATAAATAATTAATTTTAATATATTATAAATTAAAAAAATAATTATTTCGATCAATAAATTTAAAATTATGTCTATTAATTAAAAAATTAATTAAATTAAAATAAAAAGTGTAATAGGTCAAAATAAAAAAAATAATGTGATAAATAATGAAATTAAAATAAAAGATCAGAGTGCATTAGACTTATCCTAAACATTTTAAGAATTATTTTATATATTTTTAATCATCCATTTAATAATTATAAGTAATTTAAAAAATTTTAGATAATAAATAAAAAAGACAAAGAGTATCCTTAATTATATTTCTTTAAGAAATAAAGAGAGAAAGTATAAAAAAAAATTCATGTGATTTGACTAGTTTTAGATATGATAATGTGATATTAATTTGGTAATAAATTTGTTAATAACGTGATTAAATTTTTTAATGTATTGCCCTGGAAATTTTTTAAAAATTTAATAAATTGTATAAATAATTATTCTAATATTATTTTATTTCTTTTAAACATATTTTATAAAAATTAATTTAAAACACTTCAATTTTAAATTAAATGACTATTTTCTAAAGTTAAATTTTATATTCATAATTATTATTATTGTAATGCTTATGTAGCTATTTTTCTAAAAAGAATAAATGTTAGATGTTGTGAATTAGATTATTATTAGTGTTGTTTTATTTAAAATATTGTTTAAAGGAAATTTAAATAGGATGGACTTGATTGTAAAACCATGAAAAGTTCAGGGATTAGAAGATAATTAAAAGTTAAAAAAAAAGAGATCAGATTTTTTTTTGAAACCTAGCTAACCCTTTTCCGCCCGCCCCCCCTCCCCCCCCTCTTCTTTTCATGCCTTTTCTCCCCACTTTCCTTCTCTCCCTTTTCTTTCCTTTTTCGGCGACCACCCTCCCACCTAATGGAGACCGGCGAGACCTAGGCGACACAACACCGTTCGGCGACATAGCAGGAGCAAGGTTGGCAGCGGGAGGTGGTGTTTTTGGCAATTTCGAGAAGAGAGAGAGAGAGAGAGAGAGAGAGAGAGAGAGAGAGAGAGGAGAGAGAAGCTTTGGCATTCTTTTTTCGACGATCTGCACATCGAACGGCAGATCTAAAACTGGTGTTCGACTCCCCTCCCTCCAAGCTTTCTTTTCCGACCAACCATGCCCAGAATGGTGGTATTTTTTATAAGGTGGAATAGAAAGAAAACAATGGGTTTTTTGCTATTTTCCTGATGATCCGGCCATCGAATCGGCAATCCAAAACCATCGATGAACTTAACGCATCGAGACCTTCGAGATGGGACCAATCCCACTATGATTGAACATTGTTTGGAAAAGGCGATCATCAGACGGTTTAGATCACTCGGTGAGATTTTTTAGTTTTTCGATACCCGTAAATTTAATATAATTATATGATAATTATTAACAATTTATGACTTTTTTTAGGTGCGATCGGATAAGTAATGACTCATCGGACTCATTATCGAGTTTTCGGCCCGATCTAGGTATCTAGCTGGCTATCCCAAAAAGGAGTCATGCTTACAGTTAATATTAAGGTTTTCAGACGTGTTGGACACGTTACAGGTAGCAGAATTTGCAAAAATAGTTTCGAACACAAATTGTATAGTTTTTACCTTAGCTAAGCTAGCTGATTAATCTGTAAAATATTCTTAACTTAGTAAAATAACTTTAATTAGTATAAGGACGATGTAGAGGACTTCTATGAATATTTTTATCATTTTTGAAGTAGTAAAAATAATTATTTAGACTGCAGAAGAGCTAGAGACCTGAGCTTTTGGATGATTGAAATTAGATTAGGTTTCTTGTAGGCCATGGATGGATATTATAATTATTATTGTTGGCCTGAGGCCCTGTGTGTTATGTTTTCTTACAGGGAGGTTAACTCCAGTTATAAGAGAGACTCTGCCGAAATTTCAATAAGACTTTAGGAATTATTGTTGCTTCTTTATTTAAATTAATTGGTTAATTCTATCAGTAAATTGATAGAGGTCATTGTGTCGGTATAGGTGATTGGTGCTGGATTGCCTTTCTTCTCTTCAGCCGGACCAGCTGCAATCGGGTCGATCAGTCTGTGAGTTGGATATTGATTATTTTATAATTTTAATATTAATTATATATCTGGCATGCTCATGCATTTTATAAATATTAATTATGTACATAAATAGTTAATATATTAAGGGTATTTTTGTTGTTGCATATTTAATTATTATTATTATTTGTGATTGCTACCCTAAGGATAATTTAGAGTTCAGTGTGGTATTTATATATGGTATATATGGATATGGATTGGACGGGTAGTTGCGGCTTGAGCTAGTCTTGCTGGAACCCGGTCTTTATAGATATAAAAAGTCAGAGTTAGGCATGAATTTGAGTTGATCTTGCTAGCTCTCGCACTTAGATTTAAGTGATCTGGCTTGAGTTGAGCTCGCTGACAGGATTTGGATTGAAAAAGTTATATAGGGGATCAACTTCTATATTTATGTATTGATGTGATACACTGGGTGCGTGAATAATTTCAAATTAGCTTCTCATGCGAATATTGGGTGAATTATTTGTTATATGTGTTGAATGTGCATCTCATAGTAGGATTACACTAGTTGTAGGCAATTATAAAAATCACATCTATAATAAATATCTAAACTCTCTAAGTCAAACGTTAATTCCTGTTTAAATATTTTTTCTAGGTTGCAAGGGGAGTAAGTTTATTTTTTGGTCTAACCTGCATTTTTCTCCGCAGTTGTAGTACTTTTTAGTTAGTAGTTTCTATAATTTTTATTTATTTATCTATTTATTTAACTATTAGAACTTCGTTGTGGTACCAATGTATTTATGTATTATATTAATTAATGAAGATTAAGTGGTTTGTGCATGATGTGTAACGCCCTCACTTTAGGTAGTCCGCACATTTTACTGTTCTGGCGATTAATGTCTGTCCGGACAGTTAGAGTGTCTAGAACTACACTCAAACTAGAGTGAGGAGGCATAAATTGACTGAATAAAGATAAAGAAAAATTAAGGAAAAAAATTTTAGCAATTAAATACAATGAAGTTAAATGAGCCGGTGCCCTAGTGATGGGTGACCCAACGGGAAGTTGCTGTCTTCATAGCTAGTAGCCCTAAACCCGAGGAAAATTCCGTGAAATAATTTTTGAGACTCCAGAGAAGAGTCATTGAGGTTTCGATGGCATTAGAATGCTAAGAAAATTCTTAGAAAATTTTATCAATCAGTACAGACAATTATAATTTAATAAGTCCAATAAATGACATTTTGGTCATTTCAACCCCAGAGTTGAATTTTGACCTAAATGTCAATTAAAATGAGAAAGATTAAAATATATAAAATAAATTTTAAATTTTAAATTTTAAATTATGTTAGGGAAAGGAGGAAAGAAGGAAAAGAAAAAGAAATTAACTTATTATATAAATATGACATAGGGATTGTAACATCCCAAAATTTTAAATTTTATGAGCATTTTTGGTATTTTAATTTTATTAAATTTTTGGAAATTTTTTTATGAGATTTTTCGGATTTTAAAAAAATCGGGTTCTATTTTCTGAAAATATAAACTTTAATGATTTTTAAAAATTAATTTAAAGACCACGTGGAAAAACTAAAAATATATTTGGAGTCTACGTATTTTTCTGAGTTTTCTGGAATTTTTTCAGAATTTTTGGACCTCGTTTTCGGTCCCGAGGCAGAGAAAAAAATTCAAAATTTTGTATTCTGAATCGAACCGGCCGAATCGAACCGGCCGAATCGAACCGAACCGGATCGGACCGGTCGAATCGAACCGGTCTTCTTCTCTTTTTCTTCCTCCTGCGCGCGACGTTCCCTCTTCCTTTTCTCTCTCTTTTCTCTCTCCTCCCTCCTGCCAGCTGACCCTCCCCTGCCACCCAGTACAGCGCGCCACTGCCACCCGGCCCGGCCGGCGCGCCGAGCAATGAAAATCGCCGCGAATCCCCTCCTCGCAAGCGTTCTCCGGCCAAAATCCGGCCGATCCGGCCACCAATTGGACCGGGTCTTATGTCTAAAATCATCTACTCGACGAGAGCTTTCCATAGACACCAAGAACGCCGAAATCCATCCAGCGGTTTGTCCGATTTTTGCTCGGGAAGATTTTAGCCCATTTCGACTTTTGGGCTAGATTTCTCGAAAACCGTGAATCCCACGAGAAAACCGAGGGTACCAGCACGCTCCACTCGTCGAGAGCTTCACGGCGACATAAATTTCAAATTTTTCCAACACCGTTTTTCAGTGGGTCCCACGGAACTTCGCAGTGTTTTTCCGAGCCTTTAATGAGCTTAGAAAATTCTGAAAAATTTATGTACTAACCCCCGTGTTATGGGCTTCGTGTAGGTATCCTCGATTCGCGGAAATTCGACAGTTGATCGGGTCTGCGAAATTCCGGCCAGACAGACCCGTTACCGGAAAAGTCTCCGAATTGGACCGAGGTTTTGGCTAGCCCCCATTGTCGACGCGTCGAGCGTTCGAAGTCGGAATCGGCAAAGGTAAACCCGTACCTTGCTTTTTCATAATTTTCTAGTGCTTAAATAGGATTAAAAATCCATAAAATATTCGTGGTAGCTTAGAAAATTATGATTCTTCTTGCAATAGCTTAGTAATATTGCTAAGGACCGCGGGGCAAAGTTTTAGAATTTTCAGAGCTGATTTGGGCAGTTTTTGCAAAAATGGTCAATTATAGGGACTAAATTGAAATTTTACATATTGTGAAGGATGATTGATTTGATGGGCCCAGGAGGCGCTGTGTGATGTGATTGAGTTGTGAATATATGGATTGTGAGTATAGAAGTGTATTTTGAGCCCTTTTGCAGGTTGGGTAGGTCCTAGGTATAGGGGAGACTCTGCCGAATTTTCGGCACGACTTAGGACGTATTGGTCTTTTTCTTTGTTTGTATTGAGTCAGATTGTATTAAATAATTGTAATATAATTGTCAGGTGAGCCGGGACAGCCTTCTTCCTCCGCCCAGCTGCCACAGTGATTGTCGTCAAGTCTGTGAGTAAAATATTAATTTTAATTGTAATTTCGATATTATTATATGTTCAAGCATGCCCATGCATCACTTATATGCATATATTTATGTAGTTAAACTCTAGGCACGATTTATGTTGCATTCATAACTGTTAAAGTGCCATGAATGTTGTTGCGGTAATTTGGAGCAGTGTGCGTGCGTTGGCGTGCGTGTGATGTGGTATGGACTATGGATAGGACGGGTAGTCACGGCTTGAGTTCTTCGCTGGGACCCGATCCTTCGAGGGGTAGTCACGGCTTGACTTCTTCGCTGGGACCCTCGATTTGGTTATTAAGTGGAAGTCCGAGTTGAGTTCTTCGCTGGCACCGGGTTGGATTTAAGAGAGCTGTATAGGGGATCAGCTCCCATATATTATGATTGATGTTACAGGGTGCGTGAGTGCTCCAAATTTACCTTTTTGATGTTATGATGTGAAAATGTTGTTGATGTTGCATTTCACTCTACAGGGTGCATTAGTTTTAGATAGTTATAGAGATTATGGTTAAAATTGATATTTTACTCTCTGAGTCGAACGCTCACTCCTGTTCAAAAATTTTTACAGGCCACAGGAGGATATTTTTTGAGGTTAACCTGCTTTCTCCCTCGCAGGTCAATTACTAATGTTTGTATAAACTAGTTAAATCTTAGAATTTCCGCATGTGTTAGAAATGTTTATTTGATTTGGGTCTGTAAACTAAATTATTATTTTGGGACCTGTAAACTTAATATGCTATGCATGTTTGATGGATTGGATGAGGGAGCTGAGCTCCCATTTATTTTTATGTTGATGAGTATGTGGAGGGTGAGCTGAGCTCCCCAATGGATTGTTTATTGTGTTTACAGGTCGGGTGAGTCAAAAACTCCCCGTTGGAAAGTCCATTTTATGGCCGGACTCTATCCGTTTGTTTTCTTGAATTTGGGCCCAAATGGGCCTTAGAGTTGGGTTAATGAACAGTTAGGCTTACTACGGGCCTCGAGGGCTTTAGGCTGGCCCAGGTCCTAGTGCCGGTCCGGCCCATAGGTTGGATCGTGACAAATGTGGTATCAGAGCTTAGGCTCCAAATTCTTAGGGAATGTTTGTCTAAAGTATTGGGAAGAGTTTACTAGGAGTCACATGCGGAAAATAGGGTCCATATTCGTCTTGCATTGTCTTCTTTGCTTCTAGTCTCTGCTTCATATATTGTGTGTAAATATGAGTCTATAGAGCTGTGTAATGTGTAGTTTTGAATTTTGTGGGCTAATGCTGCTGAATTTCAGGAAAATGCGTAGAAGCAGGAGAGCTACCATAAATTTCAAATTTTTCCGACACCGTTTTTCGGTGGGTCCCACGGAACTTCGCAGTATTTTTCCGAGCCTTTAATGAGCTTAGAAAATTCTGAAAAATTTATGTACTAACCCCCGTGTTATGGGCTTCGTATAGGTATCCTCGATTCGCGGAAATTCGATAGTTGATCGGGTCTGCGAAATTCCGGCCAGACAGACCCGTTACCGGAAAAGTCTCCGAATTGGACCGAGGATTTGGCTAGCCCCCCATTGTCAGATGTCCCGAGCGCGTTCCCGAAGTCGGAATCGGCAAAGGTAAACCCGAACCTTGCTTTTTCATAATTTTCTAGTGCTTAAATAGGATTAAAAATCCATAAAATATTCGTGGTAGCTTAGAAAATTATGATTCTTCTTGCAATAGCTTAGTAATATTGCTAAGGACCGCGGGGCAAAGTTTTAGAATTTTTAGAGCTGATTTGGGCAGTTTTTGCAAAAATGGTCAATTATATGGACTAAATTGAAATTTTACATATTGTGAAGGATGATTGATTTGATGGGCCCAGGAGGGGCTGTGTGATGTGATTGAGTTGTGAATATATGGATTGTGAGTATAGAAGTGTATTTTGAGCCCTTTTGCAGGTTGGGTAGGTCCTAGGTATAGGGGAGACTCTGCCGAATTTTCGGCACGACTTAGGACGTATTGGTCTTTTTCTTTGTTTGTATTGAGTCAGATTGTATTAAATAATTGTAATATAATTGTAAGGTGAGCCGGATGACCTTCTTCCTCCGCCCAGCTGCCACAGTGATTGTCGTCAAGTCTGTGAGTAAAATATTAATTTTAATTGTAATTTCGATATTATTATATGTTCAAGCATGCCCATGCATCACTTATATACATATATTTATGTAGTTAAACTCTAGGCATGATTTATGTTGCATTCATAACTGTTAAAGTGCCATGAATGTTGTTGCGGTAATTTGGAGCAGTGTGCGTGCGTTGGCGTGCGTGTGATGTGGTATGGACTATGGATAGGATGGGTAGTCACGGCTTGAGTTCTTCGCTGGGACCCGATCCTTCGAGGGGTAGTCACGGCTTGAGTTCTTCGCTGGGACCCTCGATTTGGTTATTAAGTGGAAGTCCGAGTTGAGTTCTTCGCTGGCACCAGGTTGGATTTAAGAGAGCTGTATAGGGGATCAGCTCCCATATATTATGATTGATGTTACAGGGTGCGTGAGTGCTCCAAATTTACCTTTTTGATGTTATGATGTGAAAATGTTGTTGATGTTGCATTTCACTCTACAGGGTGCATTAGTTTTAGATAGTTATAGAGATTATGGTTAAAATTGATATTTTACTCTCTGAGTTGAACGCTCACTCCTGTTCAAAAATTTTTACAGGCCACAGGAGGATATTTTTGGAGGTTAACCTGCTTTCTCCCTCGCAGGTCAATTACTAATGTTTGTATAAACTAGTTAAATCTTAGAATCTCCGCATGTGTTAGAAATGTTTATTTGATTTAGGTCTGTAAACTAAATTATTATTTTGGGACCTGTAAACTTAATATGCTATGCATGTTTGATGGATTGGATGAGGGAGCTGAGCTCCCATTTATTTTTATGTTGATGAGTATGTGGAGGGTGAGCTGAGCTCCCCAATGGATTGTTTATTGTGTTTACAGGTCGGGTGAGTCAAAAACTCCCCGTTGGAAAGTCCATTTTATGGCCGAACTCTATCCGTTTGTTTTCTTGAATTTGGGCCCAAATGGGCCTTAGAGTTGGGTTAATGAACAGTTAGGCTTACTACGGGCCTCGGGGTCTTTAGGCTGGCCCAGATCCTAGTGCCGGTCCAGCCCATAGGTTGGGTCGTGACAAATGTGGTATCAGAGCTTAGGCTCCAAATTCTTAGGGAATGTTTGTCTAAAGTATTGGGAAGAGTTTACTAGGAGTCACATGCGGAAAATAGGGTCCACATTCGTCTTGCATTGTCTTCTTTGCTTCTAGTCTCTGCTTCATATATTGTGTGTAAATATGAGTCTATAGAGCTGTGTAATGTGTAGTTTTGAATTTTATGGGCTAATGCTGCTGAATTTCAGGAAAATGCGTAGAAGCAGGAGAGCTGCCACTGCACCAGAACCAGATGTGCCTGACGAGGTGTAGGCACAGGATGAGGCGCCTGCCCCGAGGAGGCGGGGTAGGAGGCCTAGAGCTGCTCAAGTAGAAGAGCAGCTACCACCAGTTCAGGATCAGTCTTTTGTGGCACAGGGTCCCATGGACCCCATGGCAGCTACTCTAGCTGGGTTGCAGAGAACCATCGATATGATGGCGCAGTATATGGTCCACCCTCCTGGCAGCGATCCACGCACCAAGAGAGGAATCTTACAAACAAATCATAAATTTCAAGAAGTTGGTGCCTGGTACTTATGATGTGTCAGACGATGCATATCGGTTTTGGATTCTCGCAGATGAGCAGAGCAGTCTGATTGGTGATAGAAGGCGATAGCGTGTATCTGACAAAGATGTCATGGGGCCTATGCCTAGACAATGGATGAATGACTACGTGTTACCCCAGATGGAGGGTTTGACATGGGCTCAGTTTGTGGAACTTTTTATCAATCGGTTTGTGCCAGAAAGCTTCAGAGATCAGAAGCAGTGGGCCTTTGAGGCCTTAAGACAGAATGGCAGGTCTGTAGATGAATATGCTCTGAAATTTACGGAATTGAGCAGATATGCCCCTACAGCAGTAGCTACAGAAACTATGAAAGTGAAGAGGTTCCTAAAGGGGCTTGACAGGAGGTATGCAAACCTGGCCATGATGTCTGATCAGTCTTTTGACGTGGTGGTTGATCGAGCCAGACAGATTGAGATTAGCTATGCTGGGGATGACAGCGGGAGAGCAAAGAAAAACAGAGCAGAGGGTTCCTCAGGTGTCCCTTCCATGGGTACTCCGGACAGTGGTGGCCAGAGTAATTACAGAGGAAAGAGTAGGAACAAGAGAAGTGGTTTTAGACACAAACCACGAGGATTCAAACCAGGGTACGGATCCAGCAGTGGTCACGATTCAGTCTGCAGCGATTAAGTGCAGTTCAGGATCCTCCTTGGCACCTTGTGCACAGTGTGGAAGAGGACAATCAGGACCTTGTTTGATGGGATCAGGAGTATGCTTCAGGTGTGGCCAACCAGGTCACTTTGCTAGAGAATGCCCTGTTTTCAATGAGCCACAGATGGGGTCACAGGGTTCTGTTGCAAATGTTCCTCGCCAGATATATCCAGGTGCTTCCAACATGGCGGCGATCGATTCGATGGCCAGGGGCCGAGGACAAGGGGGACGTGGATTTGGAGGTAGATCAGGAGGTAGAAGTCAGTATCAGGGTTCTGCCACTCAGGGTAGGGGTCAAGCTCGGGTTTTCACCCTGACCCACCAGGATGCTCAAGCTTCAAATGCAGTTGTGGCAGGTATTCTTCTGGTCTGTTCCTATGAAGCTCGTGTTTTGATAGATCCGGGTGCTACGCACTCATTTGTCTCCCTTGTGTTTGCCATGAGGTTGGGTAGAAACCCTACAACCTTAGAATGTCCTTTGTCGGTAGCTACCCCGCTTAGTGACAACATAGATGTAGATATGATTTTTCCGGGTAGTCCAGTGATAGTGGATGGAAAGATCCTCCCAGCAGACTTGGTTCCTTTACCAGTAATGGATTTTGATGTAATTTTGGGGATGGATTGGTTGGCAACTCATTATGCCACCTTAGACTGCAGGAACAAAAAGGTGTATTTCCACATACCTGGTGTGGAAGAGTTTAGCTTTGATGGTGACAGGAGCGTGGCTCCATATAATTTGGTGTCAGCAATTAGTGCCAGAAAAATGTTGAGGCGTGGATGCCAAGGGTATTTGGCATTGGTGAGAGATACATCTGTAGAAGGTGTCAGCATGGAAAATGTTCCTGTTGTCAGAGAATTCATGGATGTCTTCCCTGAAGAGCTTCCAGGGTTGCCACCAGAAAGGGGAATAGAGTTCTGCATTGATGTTGTTCTGGGTACAAACCCCATATCAATGCCACCTTACAGGATGGCACCAGCAGAATTGAAAGAGCTAAAGGAGCAACTACAGGAGCTTTTGGACAAGGGTTTTGTACGTCCGAGCACTTCACCTTGGGGCGCTCCTGTTCTATTTGTGAGAAAGAAGGATGGGTCATTGAGGTTGTGTATCGACTACAGACAGTTGAACAAGGTGACGGTGAAAAACAAGTATCCACTTCCTCGGATCGACGATCTGTTTGATCAGCTCCAAGGGGCTAGATTCTTTTCCAAAATAGACATGCGATCAGGCTACCATCAGTTGAGAATCAGGAATGAGGACGTGTCCAAAACGGCATTCAGGACAAGATATGGTCATTATGAGTTCTTGGTGATGTCTTTTGGACTCACTAATGCACCAGCAGCCTTCATGGACTTGATGAACAGGGTGTTTAAGCCGTTTTTGGACCGTTTTGTCATCGTATTCATAGATGACATTTTGGTATACTCTCGGACCGAGGAAGAACACGTGTGGCACTTGAGGATGGTGTTGCAGACGTTGAGGGAGCACCAGCTATATGCCAAATTTTCAAAATGTGAATTTTGGCTAGAAAGCATCTCATTCTTGGGACACGTGGTTTCTAGTGACGGCATTCAAGTGGATCCCAAGAAAATTGAAGTCAGAATGGCGATTGGCTTAGGCCTACAACAGTCACAGAGGTGCGAAGTTTTCTGGGTTTAGCTGGCTACTATAGGCGTTTTGTACAAGATTTCTCCAGGATAGCGGCTCCCCTAACTAAGTTGACCAGGAAGAATGTTCCATTCATTTGGACAGATGACTGTGAGGTGAGCTTCCAGAAGCTCAAGGAGTGTCTAACCACTGCCCCTGTGTTGACACTACCTGTGAGTGGTGAAGGATACACTGTGTATTGTGATGCCTCCAGAGTTGGCCTAGGGTATGTTTTGATACAGGATGGAAAGGTAGTGGCTTATGCTTCAAGGCAGCTGAAGAGGCATGAGCAGAACTACCCCACCCATGATTTGGAAATGGTGGCTGTAGTCTTTGCACTTAAAATCTGGAGACACTACCGGTATGGTGAAGTGTGCGAGATATACACCGACCACAAGAGTTTAAAGTACATCTTCCAACAGAGGGATTTAAACTTGAGACAGAGAAGATGGATGGAGCTTCTGAAAGACTATGATTGCACCATCCAGTACCACCCTGGGAAAGCCAATGTTGTAGCAGATGCTTTGAGCAGAAAATCTTCTGGCAGTTTGGCGCACATTTCAGTAGAGAAGAGACCATTGATTCAGGAGGTACATAAGTTGATGGATCAAGGTTTAATCCTAGATCTTTCAGATGAGGGGGTATTGTTGGCTCACTTTTCAGTGAGGCCAGACTTGAGGGACAGAATTAGAGTTTCCAAGCACAGAGACCAACAATTGATGAAGATCATAGAAAGAGTACAGCAAGGTGAAGGTGGTGAGTTTGGATTTGCCAATGATGGCGCCCTAGTGCAAGGTTCTAGGATATGTGTGCCCGATGTGGACAACCTCAGGAATGAAATCATGCAAGAGGCACACTATACACTGTACAGTGTCTACCCAGGTTCCACCAAGATGTACCATGATGTGAAAGATAGCTATTGGTGGAATGGCATGAAGAGAGACATAGCAGACTTTGTGTCCAAGTGCTTGACTTGTCAGAAGGTGAAGTTTGAACACCAGAGACCGTCAGGGAAGCTGCAAGAGCTCCCTATCCCAGAATGGAAGTGGGAAATGATCACTATGGATTTTGTGACTGGGTTGCCTCGTACCACGCGAGGATATGATTCGATATGGGTAATTGTAGACCGTTTGACCAAATCAGCTCACTTCTTACCTGTGAAGACTACATATTCTGTGGCACAGTATGCCCGGCTCTACATTCGAGAAATAGTCAGATTGCATGGAGTTCTGGCTTCCATAATATCTGACAGAGGGCCCCAGTTCACTTCTCGATTTTGGAGAAAGTTGCAGGAGGCACTTGGCACACAGTTGAACTTCAGTACGGCTTTCCACCCTCAGACAGACGGATAGTCCGAAAGGACAATCCAAACACTGGAAGACATGCTTCGCATGAGTGTCTTGGATTTTGGAGGTCAATGGGATGAGCAGCTAGCTTTGGTGGAGTTTGCCTACAACAACAGTTATTACTCCAGCATAGGGATGGCACCCTATGAGGCATTATATGGAAGAAAGTGTAGGTCTCCTCTGTGTTGGATAGAAATGGGGGAAGCGAAGGTGCATGATGTAGACCTGGTGCAGTACACTTCAGAGATGGTTCCCTTAATCGAGGAATGACCAAACTTGACTTTAAGATGGCGGAAGAGTTATCACGGACCCAGACGGAGGATGTGGAGTTTGCGATGGGCGACTATGTATTCTGAAGGTTTCTCCAATGAAGGAGTCATGAGATTTGGAAAGAAGGGCAAGTTGGCACCTCGGTATATTGGACCTTTTGAGGTTCTTGATAGAGTTGGAGCGATTGCCTCTGGGTTGGAGCTACCACCCAACCTTTTTCACGTTCATCCCGTGTTTCACATCTCCATGCTCAGGAAATACATTCCCGATCCTTCTCATGTACTGCAGCCGGATGTGATAGAGCTAAAAGAGAATTTGACATTTGAGGAGCAACCTGTAGCCATAGTGGACTACCAAGGGAGACAGCTGAGATCAAAACAGATTCCTATGGTTAAGGTTTTGTGGAGGAGTCAGTCAGTGGAAGAGTGCACCTGGGAGTCAGAACGGGACATGCGTAGCAAGTACCCTTATTTGTTCAATGTATAGTCATGTGCTTTATTCTGCCTTGTGTAAAAATTCGAGTACGAATTTTCTGTAAGGGGGGAAGAATGTAACACCCCAAAATTTTAAATTTTATGAGCATTTTTGGTATTTTAATTTTATTAAATTTTTGGAAATTTTTTTATGAGATTTTTCGGATTTTAAAAAAATCAGGTTCGATTTTCCGAAAATATAAACTTTAATGATTTTTAAAAATTAATTTAAAGACCACGTGGCAAAACTAAAAATATATTTGGAGTCTACGTATTTTTCTGAGTTTTCTGAAATTTTTTCGGTATTTTTGGACCTCGTTTTCGGTCCCGAGGCAGAATAAAAAATTCAAAATTTTGTATTCTGAATCGAATCGGCCGAATCGAACCGGACCGGATCGGACCGGTCGAATCGGACCGGTCTTCTTCTCTTTTTCTTCCTCCCGCGCGCGACGTTCCCTCTTCCTTTTCTCTCTCTTTTCTCTCTCCTCCCTCCCCTGCCGCAGGCCAGCCACCTCCCCCTGCCACCCAGTAGGCCGTGCCACCTGCCACCCGGTAGCCGTGGCGAGCAGCCGCGCGCGAATCCCCTCCCTCGCGCGCTCTGCGTTTCGGCTTCTCCGGCCAAAATTCGGCCACCAATTGGACCGAGTCTTGTGTCTAAAATCATCTACTCGACGAGAGCTTTCCATAGACACCAAGAACGCCAAAATCCATCAAGCGGTTTGTCCGATTTTTGCTCGGGAAGATTTTAGCCCATTTCGACTTTTGGGCTAGATTTCTCGAAAACCGTGAATCCCACGAGAAAACCGAGGGTACCAGCACACTCCACTCGTCGAGAGCTTCGCGGCGACATAAATTTCAAATTTTTTCGACACCGTTTTTCGGTGGGTCCCACGGAACTTCGCAGTGTTTTTCCGAGCCTTTAATGAGCTTAGAAAATTCTGAAAAATTTATGTACTAACCCCCATGTTATGGGCTTCGTGTAGGTATCCTCGATTCGCGGAAATTCGACAGTTGACTGGGTCTGCGAAATTCCGGCCAGACAGACCCGTTACCGGAAAAGTCTCCGAATTGGACTGAGGTTTTGGCTAGCCCCCCATTGTCAGACGTCCCGAGCGCGTTCCCGAAGTCGGAATCGGCAAAGGTAAACTCGAACCTTACTTTTTCATAATTTTCTAGTGCTTAAATAGGATTAAAAATCCATAAAATATTTGTGGTAGCTTAGAAAATTATGATTCTTCTTGCAATAGCTTAGTAATATTGCTAAGGACCGCGGGGCAAAGTTTTAGAATTTTTAGAGCTGATTTGGGCAGTTTTTGCAAAAATGGTCAATTATAGGGACTAAATTGAAATTTTACATATTGTGAAGGATGATTGATTTGATGGGCCCAGGAGAGGCTGTGTGATGTGATTGAGTTGTGAATATATGGATTGTGAGTATAGAAGTGTATTTTGAGCCCTTTTGCAGGTTGGGTAGGTCCTAGGTATAGGGGAGACTTTGCCGGATTTTCGGTACGACTTAGGACGTATTGGTCTTTTTCTTTGTTTGTATTGAGTCAGATTGTATTAAATAATTGTAATATAATTGTCAGGTGAGCCGGGACAGCCTTCTTCCTCCGCCCAGCCGCCACAGTGATTGTCGTCAAGTCTGTGAGTAAAATATTAATTTTAATTGTAATTTCGATATTATTATATGTTCAAGCATGCCCATGCATCACTTATATGCATATATTTATGTAGTTAAACTCTAGGCACGATTTATGTTGCATTCATAACTGTTAAAGTGCCATGAATGTTGTTGCGGTAATTTGGAGCAGTGTGCGTGCGTTGGTGTGCGTGTGATGTGGTATGGACTATGGATAGGACGGGTAGTCACGGCTTGAGTTCTTCGCTGGGACCCGATCCTTCGAGGGGTAGTCACGGCTTGAGTTCTTCGCTGGGACCCTCGATTTGGTTATTAAGTGGAAGTCCGAGCTGAGTTCTTGGCACCAAAGTTGGATTTAAGAGAGCTGTATAGGGGATCAGCTCCCATATATTATGATTGATGTTACAGGGTGCGTGAGTGCTCCAAATTTACCTTTTTGATATTATGATGTGAAAATGTTGTTGATGTTGCATTTCACTCTACAGGGTGCATTAGTTTTAGATAGTTATAGAGATTATGGTTAAAATTGATATTTTACTCTCTGAGTCGAACGCTCACTCCTGTTCAAAAATTTTTACAGGCCACAGGAGGATATTTTTTGAGGTTAACCTGCTTTCTCCCTTGCAGGTCAATTATTAATGTTTGTATAAACTGGTTAAATCTTAGAATTTCCGCATGTGTTAGAAATGTTTATTTGATTTGGGTCTGTAAACTAAATTATTATTTTGGGACCTATAAACTTAATATGCTATGCATGTTTGATGGATTGGATGAGGGAGCTGAGCTCCCATTTATTTTTATGTTGATGAGTATGTGGAGGGTGAGCTGAGCTCCCCAATGGATTATTTATTGTGTTTACAGGTCGGGTGAGTCAAAAACTCCCCGTTGGAAAGTCTATTTTATGGCCGGACTCTGTCCGTTTGTTTTCTTGAATTTGGACCCAAATGGGCCTTAGAGTTGGGTTAATGAACAGTTAGGCTTAGTACGGGCCTCAGGGGCTTTAGGCTGGCCCAGGTCCTAGTGCCGGTCCGGCCCATAGGTTGGGTCGTGACAGGGATGAGGTCATTAAAGTTTATAGTAATTAAAATCTATACATAACTTTATGGATAAATATACTTGCATAAGGCAAGTTTGACCAAATCAATAGCGATTTCTTTATTCTCCTTCCTCATATGCGGTCCACTATAGCCAAGAAACTTTTTCCATTTTCTTTTTTTTAAAGGCTTGATTTTCCTAAGCTTTCTCTCTCCAAAACCCTAGTTCACCTTCACAAAAGTTCATCCCCACACCTTGAAGAGTTTACTAGTAGCAAAAAGAAGTAAGAAATTTGAAGTTTTGAGAGCTTGGAATTGGACACAAGCAAGGTTAGTGCTAGTATCTTTTCTTTCTCTCTTTATTTTATGTTAAGACCTCAATTAGAGTTGGAAATTGCAAAGAAATGAAATAAAATGTCCATGTATCAATATCATGAATTTTTGGCAACCCTATGAAGAGAGTGAAATTGATGGTTTTGATGATTTTTGATGAATTAAATTGGTTTGTTAGTGTTATTGAGGTGGTTGTTTATGATAGACATCAAATTATATAGAAATTCCATGAGTTGTGAAATTTTGAGTTAGGGTTTTGAATTAATTTGGGTACTTTTGTGTTATGGCTTGAGATTGATCTTGTTGAGACTATTTGTTGCCTATTAGAAGTGCCATGTATATCAATTGAAGTAATGGAGTTGGAGGAAATTGAATATTGGGAGTGCATATTTCTTGCAGGAAATTCGGACCTATGAGTCCAGTGAGGTTTTTGAACCATAACTAGATATGTGTTGCTCCAATTAGTATGAGACCAATTGGAGGTGAAACAAGACTCAAAATACCCCATTTTTCATGAAGAAATCATGTCCAAATTCGGTCCAAATCTTGATCAATTTACTGTCCCAATCCGGATATCCATACACTAAACCCAGAAAAATGACCAAATAAATAGTACATGTTCATTTGGCCATAACTCCCTCTAGAAAGGTCCAAATGACCTAAATTTTATACAATTGGAAAGCTTAGACATAGGACTACAACTTTCATTAAGAACACAAAGCCTAGAAATGCCTCTAACCAAATGAAATTGCTAGCCCAATTGAGGTTACCAAACTGACCAGAATCCATTATGCCCAGAATTTTCTTGACATAAGCCTACCCGACCAGTTTTGGTAAAATGGCCATAACTTGGTCTATAAAAACCCAAATCCAATGAAACCAGTGGCAAAATTTCCACAAGACATAGATCTACAACATTGATGATTTAACAAAACTCAGAAACTAAGGAAACTAGGTCAATTTACTAGGTTAATTTAGTATATGAATTCTAGAAATTACCTAAGTGACCATTTGACCCCAGAACACTCATTTAGTCATATCTACCACTAGAAAACCCCAATTAGGATGAGTCATACTGACCTGAAACTCTAAGAAACAGGGATCCAACTTTGTTTTAGACATTATCTTCAAATTATAAACACAAGGACCCTAAAAGTTGAGTCAAAGGTACTGACCTGAACTTGGACCCTGAAGACACAGGGTACCAGAGTCTAGGCCAGTGATTTGGTCATAATTAATTCTACAAAATTTGAAAAATTATAATTTAAATTTTTGAGTGACCATAAGACATAGGGTAATAATTTCTATGAAGAATACTAGGCCTAATTTTGGTTGGAACATATTCAATTAATTAGGTAAAGTATAACTCTAAAATCTACCTATTTAAGGAACCAGAATTAGGAAATGAACTAGTTATGATTATTTGATCATAACTTGATTTTTAAAACTTCAAATGACATGATTCAAAAAGGAAAAAAAAAAGACAAGATATAGAGGGACAACTTCCATGAAGGAAGTATAGCCAAACAGTGGCCACATCTTGACCAATTGGACCAATTGGTTAGATGAATTGAAGACACTAAATCTGGACCTTGAGAAAGGTCCATAAAATAACTGAGTATATAAGATAAAATGAATTAGAATGAATTGTTAAACATAAAAATAACATGAATTAATGAAATTATAAATACTTAATAATATTCGTCTGCCCAAAGTACATCTAGACTCATTTATATAGCTTGGATAAATTAGTATATCAATTAGGGACTACAGATTATAGTACTGCCCACATGGATAATTATTGACAGATAATATATGTCTAAGATGATTGTTCTACTGGCTTTATGCCTAACCAATGGCTATAGTACCAATTTTTATTTTTACTGGCTTATGCTTGCTTGCTGGCCTTATGCCTGACATGACCGTTATATACTCGGTAGACATATGAATGTCTAACTAGTATACTCCCGTGTATCCAGTTTTTATAGTTTGTCATAGGTTACTTGGGCACAGTTATGAAAAATAAAATTTTAAATTCAAACTAGTACATGAGAGAACTATTAATATAAATTATATAAGACCGAATATAAATTACATGAATAAAAAGATACTGATTAATTTAATTACTTTCAAAGTTTGATAAACAAGTAAAAAGACTGTAAATTCATATAATTGTATGTTACTTTATAACGTTATACTTAAAATAATTATTTTAAATTGTTTAGTTATTTTTTCTTATTTATGCACCACTAAGCGTTATGCTTAGCGCGTTGGTTTTTCCATCGCGTAGGTACAAGAGACCCACAGCAGTAGTAGTAAAGCCTAGACAAGACTTGAGCAGATCTGCTACAATGTAAATTGTCACCTCATCAGTCATTTTGGTAGGGCTCATGTATTGTTAGATTTTGCATTTTGGTATTGTATGTAAGTAAACACTGTAAATCATTTTGGATTGTATATAAATTGTAAATTATTGTGTATTAAGTTTATATGAATGAAACGAAATAGGTTTTCTAAAAAAAAAAATTTATGAGCAATGGTATGATATGATGTATGAGAAATTGCCATGAGATGATGTATGAACTGGATATAAATTGTTTTTAACAGGTAAATAAGGAAACCCACCACACACTAACAAAATAGAGGAGATTCTATCTGGATCTCCATAAAAATGAAAAAAAAACAATAAATTTTTTTTTTTACATATAAGATAATATAATTAAATAGATAATTAAATTAACATTGTACACGACAAAACAGTACAAGGTGCTCCGGCAACGAATGTAGCACGCCTTGCTCGGCTACACTGTAGGCAGGTGAGGGGTGTTGCATGATGGGTATCAGGATTGAGCTGGGCTCCCCTAATTTTGATTTTTCTAATAGTTATCGGGTTGGGTTGGCCTAAATAAAATTATAATATTTTATTTTATTTTATTTACATGTTGGGCCTTGATCTTGATCCTGGTTATGAGTCTAGAAATAGTGAGGCTTACTATGGGCCTTGGAAGCTTTATGCTGACCGAGGTTCTAATGTCAGTTCAAACTAGTAGAATCAGATCATGATAATTAATAAAAAACTTTAAATGTCACAATGTTGTTAATGGCTATTGAACATGATAAATAAAAAAATAATATCATATCAACAGTTATTAACATTATTTTTATTCACTCTTTGTTAATGAATTTAACTATTTAATTTATTGATTTATCAAAATTCAAATTATAAAATATTGATTTGTCATAAAAATTAAAATCACAAGTTAATTTTACTGCATTTTAACTAAATAAAATTTTCATGAAATAAAATAATTTTTTAATCATCAATTCATAAAATATATTGTTGGCTCACAAACTCAAAATGGGCAAATGATTTTGATGATATCAAAATTCGAATGGAATCAACTAATCTTATTTTAAAGTGATGTGAAAAGAAATGTGAAGTATTATGCTATATATATAGAAAGAGATTTGTCAAGGCTAATACAAGAAGAATCAAAGTAAAGAAAAGATAAGAACATTGCTTATCAAAGACTTATGAAGACTCTATGTATGTATAGAGTTGGTGTTTGAGTGATTAGGTTGATTGTAAAAAGGTTAAAGGGAGTTGTACCAATTAATTCTATTTTCATCCCTTGGTTTTGAAATCTAAAATTTTAGAAAATACTTTTGCTATGATTTTGAAAATCCTAAAAGGCCTGATCAGTTTTTCAAAATCTGGTACTTATTTTCAAAGTTAATCAGTCTTAGAGGGTTATCAAGTCTGCTAACTGGTTTGCTACTAGTATACAGTTTTGTAAGACACTTTGCTAACTTGATTAGTTTGCTAATCATAGTCAAGTTTGCTAATATATTTGCTACTAGTACACAAAATTTTCACTAGTTTGCTAAGTGTCTATAGTCACAGAAAAAAACCAAATAATGACTATTTTCTTGAAAAACATGTCTCTAATGTTCTAATGAATCTCCCAACAGTTTGAAATGCTTTTGAACTTATAAATACTTCATTTTTATACATTCTCACACTTAATGAAGACTAGAGATTGATTTACATTCTTTGAAGTCATTATTGCTTTCAATTTAAGTGTTTTAACTTTTATTTGAGCTACATTAGCATATCAACTCTCTCTCATCTTTATAGTTTCTGTTGTATTGTGTGGGATTGAGCGAAAAACAATCTTTAGTATCATTTATTGAGAGTAGTTCAAGCACCTTGTAAAGCTTGAAGTGAGTTAAGTATTTAGGATAACACTTGTAAAGGTTTGCAAGCATTTTGAAGACTTGTGGATGTAAAAGGCTTTTTCTTACCAATTAAAATGAGGTTATAGTGGAGTAAAAACCCCTTGAGATAGTGAATGTAGGCTAGTTAAACTGAAACACTATAAAAGTCATTATGTTCAATTCTCTCAACCTTTAACTCTTTACTTTGTATTATTTATTTTGCTTTATTGAGAATCTTAAGTTGAATGACATATTTGATGTATTAATAGAATTGATTGAGTAATATATTGAATTATTGAGAATATTGAGATTGTTGATGAGTTGAGATTGCTTAATGATACATTTAGATATTCTTTGAGCACATTCAAACTATATGTAACATCCTGTGAGGAAAGGGGAAATAATCTACGGCTGGAGGCGGGACCTCGCTTGAGACCTTGACCAAATGGGGGGCAAGAATGAACCAAATCATACATTGAAATGGGAGAATCTAATCACTAGATGTGCCTTTAGGTGGAATGGCCTGGAGAGTTGGAAGAACTTCGGGGTTAAGCGTACTCGCTTGAGAGAAATCCTAGGATGGGTGACCTCCTAGGAAGTTCTCCATTCCACCTATAGGATAAAACCGTGAGGCTCAGGATGGGGTGAGCCAAAGCGGACAATTCCTCTAGTGGTTGGAGCAGAAGTGTTACAGATGATAGTATCAGAATCGGACCCCTTCCAGTAGACGTGTGGTTCGGGGACAAACCAGGTGGAAGCTGGCGGGCCTATAACATCTAGTTCGGCAAGGGGAAATAATCTATGGCTAGAGGCAGGGCCTCGTTTGAGACCTTGACCAAATGGGAGGCAGGAATGAACCAAATCATACATTGAAATGGGAGAAACTAATCACTAGAGACGCCTTTTGGTGAAATGGCCTAGAGATTTGGAAGAACTCTAAGATTAAGCGTGCTCGCTAGGATGAGTGACCTCCTGGGAAGTTTCCCATTCCACTTATGGGACAAAACTGTGAGGCTCAAGATGGGGTAGGCCAAAGCGGACAATTGTTTAGTGGTTAGAGCAAGGCGTTACAGATGGTATCAGAGTAAAGTAGGGACGGCGATACGTAACGCTTACGATTCCTGGGAACTCTCACGCGTGAACTGTGAGGAAGCATGGCTCTCCTCCCAGGGGCTTGCAGGGACAGCGATACGTAACACCTGCAAGTGCTCTTATAGGTACCCTCTTTTGCCACCAAAGATAGTGAAAGATGGTATCAGAGCCGGACCCCCTCCAGTAGATGTGTGGTTCAGGGATGAACCAGGTGAAAGCTGGTGGGCCTGTAATATCCCGTGCGGAAAGGGAAGGTCTCGATTGGAGTGGTCCTCTGGGAGGGCAAGGCTCACTGATGCCCTTTTCCAAATGAGGGGCAAGAATGAACCAAATCATACATTAAAATGGGAGAAATTAATCACTAGAAGCGCCTTTTGATGGAATGGCCTGGAGAGTTAAAAGAACTTCAAGGTTAAGTGTACTTGCTTGAGAGAAATCCTAGGATAGGTGACCTCCTGGAAAGTTCTCCATTCCATCTATAGGACAAAACCGTGAGACTCAGGATGGAGTGAGCCAAAGCGAACAATTTCTCTAGTGGCTAGAGCAGGAGCATTATAGATAATGGTATCAAAGCCGGACCCCTTCCAGTAGATATGTGGTTCAGGGATGAACAACATCCCGTTCGGCAAGGGGAAATAATCTATAGCTGGAGGCAGGGCCTCGCTTGAGACCTTGACCAAATTGGAGGCAGGAATGAACCGAATTATACATTGAAATGGGGGAAACTAATAACTAGAGGCGCCTTTTGGTGGAATGGCCTAGAGAGTTGGAAGAACTCTGAGATTAAGCATGCTCGCTAGGATGAGTGACCTCTTGGGAAGTTCTCCATTCCACCTATGGGACAAAATCATGAGGCTCAGGATGGAGTGGGCCAAAGCAGACAATTCTCTAGTGGTTGGAGCAGGGCGTTACAGATGGTATTAGAGCAAAGTAGGGATGGTGATACGTAAAGCCTACGATTCCTGGAAACTCTCACGCGTGAACTGTGGCGAAGCATGGCTCTCCGCCTAGGGCCTTGCAGTGACGGCGATATGTAACGCCTGTAAGTGCTCTTATAGGTACCCTTCTTTGCTACAAAAGACAATGAAAGATGGTATCAGAGCCGGACCCCCTCCAGTAGATGTGTGGTTCAGGGACAAACCAGGTGGAAGCTGGTGGGCCTGTAATATCCCGTGCGGAAAGGGAAGGTCTCAGCTGGAGCGGTCCTCTGGGAGGGCAAGGCTCACTGATGCCCTTATCCAAATGGGGGGCAGGAATGAACCGAATCATACATTGAAATGAAGGAAACTAATCACTAGAGGCATTTTTTGGTGGAATAGCCTGGAGAGTTAGAAGAACTCTAGGGTTAAGTGTGCTCGCTTAAGAGAAATCCTAGGATGGGTGACCTCCTAGAAAGTTCTCTATTCCACCTATGGGACAAAATCGTGAGGCTCAGGATGGGTTGAGTCAAAGCAGACAATTCTTCTAGTGGTTGGAGCAGGGGATTTGCAAATGGTATTAGAGCTGGACCCCTTCCAGTAGATGTATGCTTCAGGGACGAACCGGGTAGAAGCTGGTGGGCCTGTAACATCCCATGCCACAATGGGAAATAATTTATGACTGAAGGTGGGACCTCGCTTGAGACCTTGACCAAATGGGAGGCAGGAATGAACCAAATCATACATTAAAATGGGGAAAACTAATCACTAGAGGTGCCTTTTGATGAAATGGCCTGGAGAGTTGGAAGAACTCCGAGGTTAAGCATGCTCGTTTGA
Organism: Hevea brasiliensis; assembly: GCF_030052815.1. Lineage (NCBI taxonomy): Eukaryota > Viridiplantae > Streptophyta > Magnoliopsida > Malpighiales > Euphorbiaceae > Hevea > Hevea brasiliensis. The sequence goes on along the minus strand of NC_079497.1, from coordinate 304,557 downwards.
GAGAAATTCTAGGATGGGTGACCTCCTGGGAAGTTCTCCATTCTACCTATGGGACAAAACCGTGAGGTTCAGGAAGGGGTGGGCCAAAGCGGATAATTCCTCTAGTGGTTGGAGACGGGGCATTACACTATACTTGTGTAGGTTGCCTTAGAAATTGCCTAAAGCCTTGGTTGTGCTCTTTGATTGAAAATATTGAGTTGCTTAGTGTTGATTAAGTGTGTTGTTATATTAAGCATATTTGTTATAGTTTATTGATTTGCTTGGCAGATATATCTGTAATACCAGTCATTTTTCAATGTCGGAATATCTGTCCTTAATAGAATATTTCGGTAATATGTGTGATGTGTTCAAATATATTTAATAACGAAAAATGTTTTAAAAGTTTTATTTCTTAAAAGTGGTTGTTTTAGGTAGAAGGAACTTCGACAGCCAAAAAATAGACTTTCGGCAGCGGAAGTTCTTTTTATGGTTCGGATGCCCATTTGGGCAAAACAAACTCTGGCAATAAAAAATATGGATTTTGGTAGCCAAAAGTCCTCTGATTATCAAGGGTATAAAAGGGACTATAGCTCGTTTTCTGCTCAAAATACTTGGTTTTCCTTTTTTTTTTTTCTCTCTCTCTCTCTCTCAACTTTGAGGCATACAAAGAGATCTTTGAAGATATTTCCTTGAGTTTTATAAGATCTAAAGGTGGATTCTTCCATTTAAAAGTATGGAAGAGTAGATTCAAGCTTTCAAATTATGGTTCTCTCACCTTCAAGCTCTAAGAAAAGAGGTAACCTGCTTTTCTTCTTGATCTAATGGGCAGATCTAAGAAAGTTGATGAGGAATTAGATTTCTATAACTTTAATTTCATGAAAAGATATTTTAAGTTAAGTTTTTTGGGAAATTGATTTCTGAATAAATCTCATGTTTGGTTATTAGAATAGTTATGTTTAAGTATTATGGGCCTTAAATGGCTAGTTTCCCTCAATGGATTTAAAGAAATCCATGTATATACTATGCTGGGTTTGGGGAAAACTTATGATTTATGTTTTTGATGAATGTATGTGAGTTTTGAGCATGTTTTCAAATTATTCTAGACCTCATAGATGTGTATATCTGATGGGATTGTGTTTGGAACCTTGAAATGAGTTTGGGTCTTAATGGGAGAAGGAATCAATAGGTTTTCGACTTGGAAATTCTAGGAATTCTCAGGTTCAACTACCGAAAGCTAGAGGTTTGGTAGCCGAAGCATGCAATTTCTCAAAAAATCTAAAAAATTTCTAGATTCGACAGTCAAAGTCAGCACTGAACAAAAGTGTTGTTCGAAGCTTAAGAATTCAATTTCTAGTTTGAAAAGTCAAAGTGAGTTTTGCCTGACTTTTTCTCCCTTCTTTTTTAAGGTTCTAAAACATGATTTTATGGTTTCTAAGGGCCTAGAATAGAATGTTCATGATATATATAGATTCTTAAAACCTTGTATAACACTCTAAGATCCGATATTATAAGATCAAGCTTATTTCATATGAAGAAATTTTATTTTATTTTTTTTTGTATTTTAACAAGTTAATTCTTACATAAAAAAAGTTTAAAATTTTATTAAGTTTAAATAAAAATTTATTATGCGTCAAATTAAGTATTCAGTTTGTGAAATACGATACATATATACATACTAATCAAGTATTCACCATACATAAATGATTTTTTTTTTGTGAAAAATAATATTATATATTAATTTCATACTTAAGATAATTACGAATTGACTTCAAACTGATTTGGATTGAAATTAATAGTTTCATTTTTTACTCGAAAAATCCAAACCAAACAAGAAAGGGTCAATTCTCTCCAGTTTTAATTTAATTTCAATTTAAGGATAATTTTTAATTCGATTCTTGTTTGTTGAGATAGACTTTCCAACCCATTTTGGCTTTCATGTTTTTTTAAAGTAAAGAAATAATTGTCATTCATTTATAAATGCTCAATACAGCCGCCTCTACAATAAAATCCCTCTCTTATATCTAAAATATCAAAATGAAAACGTTTTGACTTGCATGTTACACCCTACACAAGACAGGTGTCTTGCCTCGATGCTATCCAATAAATTAAAAGGATAACAAGATTTTTCTTCTCTGATATACTGCAATTGAAAAGCGCTAAAAAATGATCGTTACATCAAATCCAAATCTTGAAAAAGCAAATCAAATCCACCCGGAATTTCAACATTCATGGACTTGGCATTCTTCAGTCCTAGCAGTGATGGGACCTAGCTTTGCTGGCATTAGAAACTTTACCTCCCATTCAATTACACTTTAAGGACTCCTCTTTTTTTAAAAAACGAACCGTGAAACTATTTATGGAACCAAATCTTCCAACTGTAATTTCCAGCACTTGGGATCCAATTCAGCCTGTCAACATCAAAAAATAGCACTGTTATGGTTAAACCACCCGAATTACTTTGTTAAGGTTACTCCATAACTATAATCATTCATCTTCATTTTGTAGTTTCAATTACAAAGCAAGCTGCATATGTACGCACATTTCACAAATTTACTCTTGGGATCTTTATTAAGATTAAGAAAGCAAGGAAGTCCACCAAGACTATTTCGACACCAACAAGCAAAATCTACAATTGTCGCTTTGGCAGGTAAATTCGATTAAATTAGGCCAATGATATTGCTTAAAAAACAAAACAAACAGCATGCCAGTGCATCATGGGTTAAACAGACATACCTGAAATTTTTTCTCTCTCCATTCAAACACACAACCACGTGCTTCCAAATGCTCAAAAAGTGGCTGGGGAAGCAGTGATTTAAAAGCTGCATGGAGCTTCACTTTTGTTAGTCCTCCACATGCCAACAAGGCAGCTGCCAATCCGCGTGGAGTCAAGCCCTCCAAGTGCAAGACAGTCATGTTTTGTAGGCAGCTGATGCTGGCAAGGGACAAAAGCCCCACATCTGTGATGGAGCTATATGATAAACTAATCTGCATTTAAAAGAATGAACCATAATGGTAGATATTAGCCCTTGTTCTAACTGTGATAAGTTGGTAAACAAATGACAGAAGGGGAGTACCTGTCTAAGATTTTGCGAAAAGTGAGCAAGTGGAAGCATCCCAGTATCATCAAAATTTTGACACTTCTTTATGTCTAACTTAGTGAGTTGCTTACACGTGACCAGAGGACATCCTCGACTTTCAAAGGTGTTTAACCTCATGCATTTTGACAGTGATATCAAAGAACTATCCGTAATATCTCTACAGTAGGACATATTAATCATCTGCAGGTCATGGCAACCTGAAGCAATTGCTAAAATTCTTGAATCTGTTATTTCAGAAGACCTGAACAAGCCACCACAGTCCACTCAAATGTGAATATCTCACTATTTCACTTAAATCCATGCACAAAAAATAAGAAAACAAAAAAATCATGGCTCACGCAAAGTTATTCTATTTATAAATGTTAAAGGCCACATTGCTAAACTGAACTAAGATAAATCCCCACGAAAACATAGATTGACCTAAGAGAATAAAAATAGTAAACAAAGTTAAAAAATGTTAATTGATACCTGTACAAGTCAAGCTCAGTAAGTTTTGAGCAGTGCGTGCCAAGATAAGCAAGTCCCTCGTCACTTATGTTTAGGCAAATTCCTAATTTCAAGCTGGATAGATTTGAACATCTAGAAATTGACTTCAAACCTGCAAAGAGAGTTGAAATTAGTATGCCCTTAAGGAAATTAGTCCTCTTTTATGCTACAGTAGAGTGATGGAAAAACCTTTATCATCTATCTCATTATCTGTTAAATCAAGTTCCAAACTGGCACCGCTGTCCAATCAATGTAAATGCTTCTCTAGAAACTAAAGTACATGATTCCATTCTGAGAGAAGTGAGTTTTGTGCGTGAACTTGTAATGTGGGCAACAGAAACATCAGTTATTTTTTGACAGCATGTGATATCTAGCTTCCTTAATTCTCTGTGCTTTCTTACAACAGAGGCAAGACCTTCATCTGTCACTCCCAAACACTTAGGCTCAGCTCCCTAAGCGATGTAAGAAAATTTCCAAGGGCCTTCAATCCAGCAGAGGTAACTGGACAACCATCTACTTTGACAGATTGCAATACTGAAAGATTTTTCAGACTATTAGCAAGCGCTAGAGTGACCTGAACAAATGCAATCACCATCATGCTGTTAAGTAATGTAATCAAAGAAATAAACTGTTGAAATAGATAAAAAGGATCAAGCAAGTAAAAACCATACAGGAGAGCCATATGCCAAAGTCGGTAGCTCTAAAACTCCAGCACCACTGATCAGGGAAGACAAACCAACATGACCAATGTTCTGACAACTTGACAAATCAAGCGTCTGTCAAAAGGGGAAAAAAATCATCAGATAAAACCTCAGGAACAAATTAAACTAAACTTTAAATCAGATGAAATAGAATTTACCTAGGACTAATGTTGGTCGAATGCTTACATAAAATGTATCTTATAATAGTATATATTAAAAAAAAATATTAATCATCATATAAATTATACCACAATATTTGTCACATCTATTTACATTATAAGTTCAACCATTAGTAAGATACTTTATCATATTGCAGGGCATATGAAGGCACTAAAAAAAGAAATATAGGATCGGATTAGAATAAATTTATTCAAATTTCAGTCAAAACCGAATTATTATGGACCACAAAATGAACCAGGTAGCCAAAAGTAGTAGCATATTTAGAAGTCAATCTCAGAAATAACATCACAATCTAATCAATTCATCAATTATCACAGATTTTGAAACAAGAAAGAGACATAGAAAAATATATTTTAAACCAATTAATCCCTAATCAATATACCTTCAGTGACTTACAACCGTGTTTGAGGGCTGTAAGGCTATCATCGTCAATACCAAAGCATCCTTCCAGAACCAAATCTTCAAGATTTTGGAGTTTCAGAATGGAAGGTAAACACTTATTTGTGATCTGGCAGCAAGGAAAACACTTATGTAATTTCAGTTTGAAATTTTCTATGAGACAAGCAAATTTGCAGACATACATTTAGCGCCACGCTGCCCGGCATAGAAGGAAACAACCAACAAAAATATGTCAAAATTAGGAGATGCAGCCATCAAAATTTACAAGCCGTAAATTGTCACAAGGAAAAAGAAAAAAAAAAACTGAACTTTATAATATGAAAATAAAAAAAGGAATAGAAAAACCCAAATTGACATACGGAAACCATCAAATTAACTCATGTTTGATTCAAGATTAGACAAATGCAAAAACCAAATTTATAGAGATCACAACTTACAAGAGAAAGGTAAATTCTAATAAGAGTAATTCTTACCGGCAAATAAGAGAGATCCAAACTCCGAATCTCCTTATACTTGACAGCAATCAAGTCAACTCCCAAATCAGTAACACCTAAACATCATTTCAAGCTAATCAATCTTAGCTTCTTGCACCTAACAACAACACACCCAATACCCATATCCGTAATCAACTTGCACCTCCCCAACCAAAGCCTCTCCAGATTCTTGGCCTCTGCCACCGCCGCAGCCGCCGCATCTCTCAGCTCCGTCGCGTTCGACAAGTCAATGTCAACCAAATTCTTGCAATTCAAAGCTAAACTCATCAATCCATTATAGGAAAAGAACCTGGAGCGCGAAAGATCAATAGACCTCAGCGAATCCTTGCAGATATTCGAGATGACCGTTAGAGAATTATCGTTTATTCGAGGACAGAAGGAGAGATCGAGGTGGGAGACATGTGGGTATCGGTTGAGGATTCTTGGCAGGTGTTCTTGGCGCAGAGGCTTGAAAGTTTTGCGGTGCTTATCTTCTAGACTGTAAAGTGATTTGCAACCGTCTAACATGCTTTTCAACCTTTCCATGCTCATTTTTCACTCCAAAAAAATAAATAAATAAATAAATAAAATTTAAAAAATATATATTATTTTTAAATAATTAAAAATAAATTTAAATATTTGAGTAATAAGAATTTATTTCATTTAACAGAGCACTTAACTATTAATTATGAGTTATATTTATAATAATTCATAATTAGAGATTAAGAAAATTTTCAACTTTAATAATTAGAAAAATGAACTTAGAGCATATTGACATTATGATCGGTAATACCAATTTTTAAACAAAATGCTTTGTATTAAAAGTTAATTTTTAGAAAATTCACATTTAAAATCTCGCAAATAGTATTGAAAATATAGTTAGTGAAATGATAAAAAGGTAAGGAAATTGAGGTGGTGATGGTGGTCGTGGTACTTGGTGTGTACTGGAGCATAAATGTATTAAAGTAAGGGACGCGTGGCTTAGAGGAATGGGAAATGAAAAAGACAAGAAAGGAAGAGAGAAAAGCAAAGATTTTTTCACTTTTTCTATGGTAATGTATTGTTTGATTTTTGGAAAGATTAAATAAGCCCAAAGTAAATTTAAAATTAAATAAATTTTTATATTTTTTAATTAAAATGAAATAAGTTTTTATATTATAAAATATTATTATAATTAAAATTTTTAAAAAATAATATTTTATTAAATAATAACTTTTTAACTTTAATTATAATTATTTATTTAATTCAAAATTTAATTTTAAAATTATTTAATCTCGATTAAAAATATAGAAACTTATTTAATATTTTACCTTTAATTTTTCTGACTCTTCCCATCAGATTTTTATTCCCTTCCTTCACCTGGTAAACGTGCTCTCCAGTCTCTTCTCTCTTCAGTCTTCATTTCTCTCTTCTGTTCTCACGTTTTGGCTTTGCTTCTAGAGAATTTTGAAGAATAAAAATTATGAAACACTTGTCATTATATCCTTGTAAAAGGATTACAAACGCAAGGATATTAAAAAAAAAAATCTTCAAACATTTTCTTATAAACCCATCTTGAATACTAAGTATATCTTGTTAATTAACTTTATGCCAATAACTTCTCATTTTTATTTAAAATTGATTGTGAATCTCACTTTTTTTTTATCTTAATTTCCAAGTGACTGAATTTTGATAATAAATATTCATTACTTTATGTAATTTTTTTTTTTTAAATGAGATTTAGGATTTCCTCCGAATTATTTATACAATGATAATTAAAAATGTTTTCAAATAGTTATAGATTCACATTAACTCACATTACGAGTCATCAGATACTAGGGTTTTATGTATAAACGGAAGTGAAGTCAGAAATTGAAAAAGAAAAAAAAAACAACAAATGAAATAGAGAGAAAATGTAAAGGGAGAAAACAGTTTTTTTTTTCTATTTAATGTTTGGATGAGAATGAAAAAAAAGGTAAAAAAAATTAGTTTTGAAAAGGAATAAATTGTATTTTACTCTTATAAATTTTATTTTGAAAAGGGTCATTAAAAAAGCAAAACAATAATTTTATATATTTTGATAAAGTAAAAATATTGATAAAATACTTTTTTGGTTTCTTTCCTCTTATTTTTCGCCCATTCTAAACATTTTAATGTTATAGTGCAAGGTTTAATTTAGTAGAGTATGATCTCTTTTGGTGTAAAAAGAAAGGTCATTTGAGTTTTGACTTTTGTGTATAATTTTTTTTCAGAAAAAAAAAAGAAAATAAGTCCAGAAAAATGAGGATTAATTTTTTTTTTTTTATCAATCATCACTCAATTTTAAAGTTTGTTACACTTTTATCTCTCATTTTCATTTTATTACCATAAAAATCTCTCAATTTAAAAAGTATTACATAAAAATCGCTCAATTTAAAAAATATTACTTAAAAGTCTCTTATGTCAGATTTTATTATATTTTTTATTAATTTAATATATGATAGCATCACACTATAAAATGAAAATGCCGTGTTTATTTGGCATTATTATTAGAATTATTATTGAGAAACTCGTTTTCTTAAATACATTAATTATAAAATATTAAAAATTGATTTAAAAATAAATTTGACATGTTCTAACATAAGAATACCCAAATAGCTAAATAATTTTTTTCTAATAATATTTAAAATGATTGTTTTTTTCTAAAAAACTACTTTTTTTGCTCTTGAAACTCAATGCCAAATAGGTTAAAGAGCTTTTCTACTAAAAAAAAAATATAAGATAAGTATGTTAGATAGGTTTTTCTGATTTTAAAGCTGAAATTTTTTTTATGGAACAATTTATTATACTAAATATGTAATAACCCGAATTTTTAAAATATAAATTTTATATTTTTATATGGTATTTAAATATTATCCCAACATTATTTTGTTATTTTAATAAATTTTATAAGATTATTATGAAGTTAGATTTAATCTTTTGGATAATTGAATTTAAATTATAGTTTTATGTTTTGATATTTTTAAATTTGGTATAATGACTACTATTATTATCATTAATGCTATTATGTTTAATTAAATTATTAAGGCCCTGTTTGGCATTGAGTTTCAGAACCTGAAATTGCTTATCTGAATAAAAGTACCATTTTAGATGCTGTTGAGAAAAACAGTTTGGAAAAAACTGTTTTGTTATTTTAGTGTTCTTATGACTAAAACTGATTAAATTTAATTTTTAATTATTTTTTAACACTCTCTAACTAGTATATTTAAAAAAGTAATTTTTTCAACAGCAGCAGTTTCAACAGCAATGCCAAACAGGCCCTAAGTAAGAGTTATTCTAAATATTAATAATAATTAAATATTATTTTAAATTGGAGTTTAATAAAGTTATTTTAATAAAATATTATGTATTTTAAAAGTTAAGAATTATTGTATTATATTTATATATATAGAGAGAGAGAGAGAACGAAGAGAGAGAAAGAGGAGAGAGAAAGTGAAGACAACTACTTTCTGGCCGTTTTTTAAGCCATCTGACCGTCGGATCGGAAATCCGAGACTACCAACGCACTCCATTCGATGAGAGTTTCGCGACAATATAAATTTCAAAATTTTTTGATACCGTTTTTTGGTGGATCTCATGGAACTTCGCAGTATTTTTTCAGGCATTAAATGAGTTTAATAAATTTCGTAAAAATTATATACTAACCCCCGTGTTATGGGCTTTGCGTAGGTACACTCATTTCGAGGAAATTCGATAGTTGCTCGGGTCTGTAATTTCAGGCCGGATAGGCAGGCTATCAGGAAAGCTTCAGAATCAGGTTGAAATTATAGGCTACCTTATCATTTTCAAACGTCCTAGACGCGTCCCAAGGGTCGAAATTGGCATAGGTAAACCCGAACCCTCATTTTCTTAATTATCTAGGCTTGATTTTGATGAAAAATCTATAAAATATTCGTGGTAGGTTATAAAATTATAATTTCTTTTGTATTAGCTTAATAATATTGCTAAGGACCGCGGGGCAAAATTTTAGAATTTTTAGAGCTCATTTGGATAGTTTTTGCAAAAGGGTTAACTGTAGGGATTAAATGGTAATTTTTCAAATTATAGTTGTTAACTGTTTGGATGGGCCCAGGAGAGGCCATATGATGTGATTGAGATATGGTTGTGTGACTTGCGAATATAGAAGTGTATTTTGAGCCTTTTTGCAGGTTAGGTAGGTCCTAGGTATAGGAGAAACTCTGCCAGATTTTCGACACAACTTAGGATGTCTTTGATTCTTTTTAAGTTTGTATTGAGTCAATTATATTAAATAATTATAATGAAATTATCAGGTGAGCCGAGACTGTGACACCCCTTACCCGACTACAGTGTAACCGAGCAAGGCGTGCTACATTTGGTGCCGGAGCACTCTATCTTATTTTACTTTATTCCTTTAATAATTTGATCTTGTTATATTTTAATATCAATTATTTTTCTATGGAAAAACCAGCGGAGTTTCCCCTATTTTATTAAATATTGATGTGATGTACTATTCACCTATTTGAAATTTTCAATTATATTTTCAAATAAAGATCTCATCCCTGCTCATCATTTCTGATAGTGTCCATACATTTCGATTCTTATTCATTACCATGCATATTCATTCATGCTCATTTCATATATCAAAATTTTCAAATTTTCATTAATTACATAATTTATAATTTACATAATATACAAATTAATTATAATTCCATAATTTATATTTCAACATAATAACTAATTATAAATACATAAAATAACTTTTGTGAGCCCTATCTACATGCATTGTTGAGGAGATGACAACCTTATATACTTCTGACACTTCTGCAGATTCAGACTCCAAGATTCCAGTTTTATATCCACTAGGCTTTATCTTTAGTACCTGCGCGAAGGAAATAATCCATCGCGCTAAGCATTACTGCTTAGTGGTGCAATAATATAACAAGAAATAATGTATACAAATAAAGAAAGAATCAAGCATTCTAAATATTCAAGTATCAATTTGATTTAAAATGACATTTCTAGTATTAACTATCTTATATGCTAATTCGTTCCTCTTTGGAAGTACCGAGTTTATAGACTTACAGTAATAATATTTAATATACATTTTATTCTAGGAGTATTATATTTGAGGTCTCTCTACGATTCTGCAAATTGTATTTTTGTTATTTTCTATTGCTAATTTCTTTTTCACATTTTATTTAATACTTTCTAATGTTTTTATTTGCTAATATGCTTAAATAATTTCAATCACTTACACTGCTCAGGTAACTTATGACAGACTAACTAAACTGGATAACGAGTCGTTATCACTGGACACCGCGGTGCCTCGGGGCGTCATACCATGGGACGCGGAACATCAACCACGTATGCAGTCAGTATCGCTAAAAAGCCATTAAAACACATAATCGGGCATAAAGCCATGAGTACGGGCATAAAGCCATGAGTGCGGACATAAAGTCATGAATACAGGCATAAAGCCTTTCGCAGTACTGCTAAAACAATACCCTATTGGCATGCCAATCTATCCAATCTGACACACGTGTCTAGGCAATACATGGGCACATAGTACCATTAAATGTTCATAAGTTTCATTATTTCATTATAGGTTATAATTATAATTTCTAGCATTTTAATCTTTTTCATAATAGAAACATAAATCTCTAAGTCTAATATTTATATAATTTATACATTCATCGTAATTTATATATTCATTATGTTATCCATAAGGATCACAATTCAAAACAATGGTTCTCATACACCATTGTACTCAAAATATATTTTCTTGTCCTTTCTTCAATAATGGGAACTAAAGTCTTATTTATACATTCACTTATTCATTGCCCTATTTATATAAATTATTATTCATATTCTAAGTAGTCCATAAATATTTCATGGATTTCAAATTTAGCTAAATTTTTCTTAAATCCTAGTGTCACTCAACTTCACCATTCACCATTTTACCTACCACATTCTATATTAACAATTACAATGGTTCTTATAGTTTGTTTTTCTACTTCATATAATTTAGTAGTTACTATTCATTTGACCATTTCCATTTAAAGATTGACTTTTTGATTCATAATAGATTTGTTAAGCCTAAGTTCACCAATATACCACATTTTACATTTTATTTTTGTTGGCATTGATTTCCAATACCATTTCAAAGCTTATTTTATGTTATTCAAAATTTTTAGATTTCATACCTTAAGTTTACTGTTCCATTGGTCTAAGCTACAGTGAGAATTTGACAAACTTTTCTTCATCAAAATTGTTCCTTTATATGTCTTCTTTAATTACCTTTTTGAATTACTCCATTTGGAGTTTTCTAGCTCAAGTTATGGCCATTTTACCATAACTGACCAGATTGACCTGTATCCAGAATTTTTGGGCAATTTGGTTCTGCCAGATTTGGTGTCCTAAATTAGACTAGCAATTTGAATTGGTTATGTTCAGAATTTGAGTTTTTGTTCTTCATGAAAGTTGTTCTAAATTGTCTAAGCTTTCTATTGATATAAAATTCAAGTCAATTGGATATTTCTACTCTAAGTTATGGCTAAATGAACAAACAATGTTCATTTGGTTACTTTTACCAGGTCTAGAATTGGTTACCCCGATTTGGCTAATTTTTAGGTCATCCTAAGTTTATTTTCTGGGCAAGGTTTCTTCATCAAAGTTGTGCCATTATGTATCTAGTTTCATGTCCAATTGGTCTTGCACCAATTGAACCTACACAACTCAAGTTACAGCTGCCCAAACTTGCTGGACTCACATCTAGCCCTGCAGGTCACTCAAGGTAGCACCTCTAACCTTAATTCCCATGGCACAATTCACTTCATTTCCTACTCAAACACAACCAAATGGTCACTAATTGACCATTAGAACTTCCTTGCACCAATACATGAGCAAATCCTAAATTTGTTGCTCAAACCCTAACTCTCAATTCTAGGTTCACCCAACACTTATCAAATTAAGCAAACTAATCAATTTCTAATTTATGTTTACACATCAATCATCATTTCTAAGCCTTTCAAATCCATCAAAACTATCAAACTACCATTCACATAAAGCTGGCCAAAAATCCAATTCTTCATTCATGCATCATTTTATATCATTTTTCATGAATTTCACCTTCATTCAACTTAGTTTCAACATATGAAAAAGAAAAGAAGCAAAAGTGAGGCACTAACCTCTTTGAGCAGAATTTTTCCCAAGTTTAAACTTCACTTTTTCTTCTTCTAATTGCTGCCTAAGTCTTGCTCTAGTGGTAAAGGTTAATTTTAGTGAAGAGAGGGTGAGGTTTTATGGTGAAATCAAGTGGGAATTGAAGCTTTTGTTGAGCATCAATGGAGGTTAGGGAAGAGAGTGGGTCGGCTGACTATTTGAGGAAGAAGGAGCAGATTTCTCTTTTAAATTTTCTGCCCATTTTTTGTGTTTTAAGTGTATTTAGTGAATAGTGATTGGTGGAAGAGGTTTTTAATGACCTCATCTTATGTCATAATTAGCTTTTACTTCATTTTTATTTTCTTTTTCTTTCTTCTTCCTTTACTTATTTTTAATAAATTTTTCTTCAATAGTAATTCACATTTTATGTCATATAATTTATTTACTTAATTAGACAAGTTCGTCAAAAATTATCTCTGAAGGCGAAATGACTAAAATGCCCTTCGTTTTGCTTAACAGACTAAAATTATCTGTACCAATCTAAAAATTTTTTTAAGCATTTTCTTGGCATTCTAATATCATCGAAACCTCAATGACTCTTCTTTAGAGTCTCAAAAATTATTTCACGATTTTTTCCCTGGGTTTAGGGTTATTAGCTGCGAAGACTGTAACTTCCCACTGGGTTACCTATCGCTAGGGCACCGGCTCATTTAACTTGATTGTATTTTATTTCTAAAATTTTTCCTATATTTTTCTTGTTAATATTTGAGTTAATTATGGCTCCTCAATCTAGTCTAGATATTTTTTCAGACGTTCTAGCTGTCTGGACAGACACCGGTCATTGAAACAGTAGAATGTACGGACTTGCTAAAGTGAGGGTGTTACAGGGATAGCCTTCCTCCTCTGCCCAGCCGCCACAGTAACCTCGGTTCACGTAAGTGAGTAAAATATTGATTTTAATTATAATTTCAATATTACTATATATTCAGGCATGCCCATACATCACTTATAAATATATATTTATGTAGTTATATACTAGGCACTTTTTATATTGCATCTTTGTTTGATGAAATGCTATGGATGATATTTTATGGTAATTTGGAGTAATGTACGTGTGTTGGCATGCGTGTGGTGTCACAACCCAACCTATAGGCCAAACCGACACTAGGACCTGGGCCAGTCTAAAGCCCCCGAGACTCATCGTAAGCCTTACTGTTCTCAAACTCATGACCAGGCCCACAATTTATGCCCAATATGCATATAAAATAATTTAAATTACAAGAGAGTATTCCTTGGTGCATGATGTTTGCGGATGATATTGTTCTGATAGATGAGACACGAGAAGGAGTCAATAGGAAGCTAGAACTTTGGAGAAGTACTCTAGAGTCAAAGGGTTTTAAGTTAAGTAGAACGAAGATAGAATACATGCATTGCAAGTTCAGTGAAGGCCAAACTGGTGATAGGGAAGGAGTTAGTTTAAATGGAGTGGCACTGTCCCAAAGTAATCACTTTAAATATCTAGGCTCAGTCCTTCAAGTAGATGGGGGATGTGAGGAGGATGTTAGTCATAGGATTAAAGCCGGATGGTTGAAGTGGAGACGTGCCACGGGAGTTTTATGTGATCGTAAGATTCCCAATAAATTAAAAGGAAAATTTTATCTGACCATACGACCGGCTATGCTATATGGTAGTGAGTGTTGGGCACTGAAAGAGTCGTATGCATCTAAGATAAGAGTTGCAGTGATGAGAATGTTAAGGTGGATGAGTGGCCATACTAGACTAGATAAAGTCCGTAATGAAAGTATTAGAGAAAAGGTAGGAGTGGTGCCAATTGAAGATAAGTTGAGAGAAGGGAGATTGAGGTGGTTTGGTCATGTGAAGCGTAGACATACGGAGGCTCCAGTTAGACAAGTAGAGCACATTAGGCTAGAGGATAGAAAGAAAAAAAGGGGTAGACCTAAATTGACTTGGAGGAGAGTAGTACAGCATGACTTAGAAGCATTACACATTTCTGAGGATTTAACCCAAAATCGTTCAGAGTGGAAAAAGCGAATCCATATAGCCGACCCCAAATTTTTTGGATAAAGGCTTAGTTGAGTTGAGTTGAGTTGTATTATAATTTTATTTTGAGCCAACTTAACCTAATAATTATTCGAATCTAAATTAGGATAGCCCAGCTCAACCCTGTTACATTATTTACAAACTATTTAAAACTCATAAAAATTTTTTATTTATTAATGCAAAAACTTAAATTCATACAGTCCCTGACAGGATTAATGCTATTACTAGTACATGCGGAGTTCTAAATTATAAATTTAGATAATAATAATATAGTTAAGTAATTTTTCATAACCTGCGAGGAAAGGAACAGGCTATTTTAAAAAAGGTCTCCTCTTGTAGCCTAAAAAAAATAAAGTGAACAGGAGTGAGCGTTCAACTCAGGGAGTAAAATACCGATTTTAAGCACAATTTCTATAGCTATCTAAAGCTAATGTGTCCTAAAGAGTGGAATGCAACACTTTCATAATTTTCATACAAATCACATCATAGCAGCAAAAAAGTAATCTGGAGCACTCACACACCCAGTAAGGTTCAAACAGTACATATATGGGAGCTTATCTTTTATACAGCCCTCTTAATCCAACCTCTGCTAGCGAGTGTCTCTTAAGCCGGACTTTCGCTTAATAAACCAAATGTGGGGGCCAGCGAGTGTCTTTCAAGCCGTACCTATCCCGACTTATCCATAAAAGGACCGGATCCCAGCATGTGTCTCTCAAGCCGCGTCTACCCGTCCTGTCCATAACCCATATCACACACCACACGCATGCCAACGCATACACATTGCTTCAAATTACCATAAAACAACATCCATGAGCATTTCATCAATCAAAGATGCAACATATAATATGCATAACATTTAACTACATAAATATATTTATAGATGATGCATGAGCATACCTGAACATATAGTAATATTGAAATTATAATTAAAATTAATATTTTACTCACAGTACACCGAGGATTATTGTGGCTACTGGATGGAGGAAAATAGCTAACCTCGATTACCTAATTAATTATACTATAAATTTATTAGTACTAAGTCAAAATAAAACTCTAAAGAGACAACAGACAGCCTAATTTATGCTGAAAATTTGGTAGAATTTCTCTTATACCTGAAACCTACCCAACCTGCAAAAATGGTTCAAATAACACTTCTAAACTCAACTCATATCTCATCATCATTATATGGCCCCTCCTGGGCCCTCCAAACCAGGTAATACTCACAATATTAAAACTTACGTTTTAGTCCCTATAATTGACATTTTGTAAAAATTCACTCAAACAAGCTCTAAAAATTCTAAAATTTTGCTCCGCGATCCTTAGAAATATTATAAGGCTATTGCAAAAGGAATCAAAATTTTCTGATCATCCATGAATATTTTATGAATTTTATTCTAACCCAGTATAAGACAAAAATTGAGTAATGTAGAGTTTGGATTTACCTATGCCAAATTTGACACCTGAAACTCGTCCAGAACGTCTGAAAATGCTAGGATTGACTATAATATCCACTACGATCTGAGACGGGCCGCCGGGTAGTCGGATCTAGCTGAAAATGCGGTCCTGGCGCCGGCGAGCTATCCTCAATCCGATTGTACCTAAATTAATTCTAAATTTTATTAATAATTATCATAAAATTATTTTTTAATTTTGGGAATCGAAAAAGTTTAAAAATCTCATAAAGCAATCTAGACCGTCCGATTATTGCCTTTTTCAAACGATGTCCGATCGGAGCGGGACCGGTCTTATCTCAAAGATTTCACCATCCTGAGTCCATCGGTGGTCTTGAATTTTTGATTCGACGGTCGGATCGCAGGGAAAATGATCGAAAACCGATGAAACCCACATGATTTTTTCTCAACTTTTCCTCGCCGGATCGTCTCTCTGGGGCCACCATTGGAGGTGAGGCTAGTTGGGTCTTGAAGCTTGCTATGCCAGGAGTTGAACAAGCCCTCCCTTGTTAGAAACAACCATTGGACGACACCGAAAAAAGTCGAAAAGTAGCTGCCTCGCACATGCATCTGTCTCCCTCTCCTTCCTTTCTTGCTGCTATGGTGGTCCTTGCCGGCGTCCATGGTTGCTGGAGGGCAGCAGGTCAGTGCGAGGGGTTACTGGGGAAGGCGGCTGGAACCTTGGTCGGCGGCTGGAACCTTGGTTGGCCGGAGCAAAAAATGGGAGAGAAGATGAGGAACGGGAAAGAGAAAAGAAAGGTAGGGGGGTTGTTCCCGTTTCTGGTTCTTTCATTTTTCTTTTTTTTTTTTGTGATTGAGGAGACAACTGAAATTGCAGTTGCCATGTCACCCTCATAATATATATATATAAATCGGGGTAGGCACGACTCGAGATGATTTCACTGGCCCCTGCATTTGGTCTATTAAGTGAAAGTCCGGCTTGAGATGTACTTGCTGATAGAGGTTGGATTAAGATAGCTGTATAGGGGATCAGCTCCCATATATGTACTGTTTGCATATTATATGAGTGCGTGAATGCTCCAAATTACCTTTTTACCGTTAAAATGTGATTTGTATAAAAATTATGAAGGTGTTGCTTTCCACTCTTTAGGATGCATTAGCTTTAGATAGTTATAGAAATTATACTTAAAATCGATATTTTACTCTCTGAGTTGAATGCTCACTTCTGTTTACCTTATTTTTCCAGGATACAAGAGATTTCTTGTTGAGTTTTAACCTGCCTCTCTCATTCGCAGGCAATCTATTAATACCTGTTATGTTTTGTATAATTTTACTAACTTCTAGAACTCCGCATGTGTTATAAGCATTTTATTTGAATTGAGTCTGTAATATAATATCGTGTTGGATTTGTAAATTTATTAGATGTATTCATGATTAGATTAGATGAGGGAGCTGAGATTCCATTTGATTTTATGACATTATGAGTATGTGGAGGGTGAGCTTAGCTCCCCGAATTGTTATATATTGTGCTTACAGGTCGAACGAGTTAAAAACTTTCCATTGTATGGTCCATATTATGGCCGGACTCTGTCCGGTTGAATTCTTGAATTTGGACTTAAAATGGGCCTTAGGAATGGATTAAGGAATAGTTAGGCTTACTATGGGCCTAGGAGGCTTTAGACTGGCACAGATTCTAGTACCGATCCGGTCCATAGGTTGGGTCATGACAAAATATATCACATTTAGATATTTGGGTATGAAATCGTAAAGTTCAATTAGTATAAGTATTTTAAGTGATATAATGACCAAATCCTTAATCAAGTAAAAAATATAATTGTTGAACTTTTGAATATGATTAATAGACATGAGATAAATGTTACAAGAGAGAGACTAAAATGAATTTTATATGGTACTTTAGTTTCTTTAATTTCTTTTTATTTTATATCGTGGGATATGACGAGATTTTGGCATAATGAACATTTATGTAATTTTTTTTAAGTTTGAGGGACTTTGTAGTAACAAAATAAAGATGAGGGACGGAAGAGTAATAAACTCCAAAATTAAGGGACGACTAGAAAAAATTAACTAGAAAATTAGGGAGAATTTCCGGTATCCCTTATTTGGAAAGGAAAGGAAAGGGAAAATAGAGAGGAAGAGAAATAAGGGTTATTTTATCTTTAATTTAGAGAAAAAATAATAAAAAGTGAGAAATTTGTTCATTAAAATTTATGTAATTATATATATGTATATATTATATTTATTTAATTTTTTTGTTTATATCCTTATTAGGTAAATATAATTTATAAAGTGAGGGTAAAATAATAATATAATTTATAAAGTGAGTAGAATAATAATTTTAACTTTATTTATTTATTTTTTTAAATAAGAGAAAATAAATTTGTTTTTCTTTTCTCTAAATACATTAAAAAATAAAAAAGAAAAAATAAAAAAAATATGTTATGTTCTTTCCCTCCCATAAATTATCCAAACGGAGTGAATATATTTGATTGAAAAGATAACAAATAATAAAGGAAGAAGAAAGAGAAAATAATTAGAGCTTTCATTTGTGAGTGCACACGGCTCCCACTCGGGGTCGGGCCACTTAACGTCCTAACATCATGCAGTACGCGTTTGGTGAGGTGAAGCTAATATATATATATATACTCATTTTGATAAAAAGTACATTAAATGCAATTGGTTGCATTTTATTTTTTTAATAATTTCAATAAAAAAGCCAATGTCGTGATCGTTTGCCCAAATCACCATCATTGATAGAATAATAGAAAAATCAGTCTAATCCTTTTTTTTCCTTATAAAAATTATATTAAGAAAAATTCTATTATATTTAAGTAATTTATTTAATTAATTCTTATATTTAAAATAAAAAAATTTAAAATTTTAATTAAGAAAAATTTATTATAAAAAATAAAAATAAATAAAATTGTGTAAAGATTTATTTGAATTTTTTTATAAATGATTTACTTCAAATGAGAAAATATAATTGACAATTAAAATCATTTTAAAAAATATAAAATAATTAATTACAAAATCAAATAATAATTTTTAATGTTTTACTAATTTAAAATTTCAAGACCTTATTTTTTTTTTAAACCAGTGTTAGGTTTTTTAAAGGTAAAATTCAACAATTACAAGTTTAGATAACTTTTTTAATGCAATTTTTGTTAGATATTGTCGTTATGCCATTATTATTAATAATAAAAATGATTTTTTTTAAAGGTTTTTATTGACTTACTTATCCTAATGAATTTGAACATTCATTGGTAAATTTGTAATTTCTTATTAATAATGCTATTTTCTTATTAAGAGCAAAAATTTTATATTAAGACCTCTTTTATTTTATAAAAAATAATTTATATATGAAAAATATATTTTATTTAAAATAATTTTTATTATTTAATTATAATATTAAATTAATAATACATATTTATTTTATATATAAATAAGTGTTTTGATATTTTAATAATAATATTATTAAAATTTAAAAAATAAAGAATAACATTCTCTTTCCAAAATTTTTGTCATTGACATATTTTCTTAAGTGTTCCATTAGAAAATAAGAAAAAAAATGGAACAATCCCATTTAGGACAATATCAAAGCAAATCATGTAATTTCAATTCTATTAAATAGTACATACTTTCTTTGACATAGTCTTAAGAAATTCATAAATAAAAAATTTTTTGAGGATATTTTATTTTAAGTATTGAGAATACATAAAAAGGATTAAAAAAAAATTACTTAAGTTATTACTGCAACTCTCTACAATCAAAACCTGCCCAAGCCCAACAATTCTTTTGCTTGTCCGATAAAACACCAGCAACAATTGTACACAGTTAATTTTAGTAATTATCAGAGATCATCTTCACTATAAATTGAGTCAAACTCAGTTATAACATACAATATAATAATTATATTAGTTAGTAGTTTGGTTATACTTTGGCGTTATCCAATTATTATATTGATAAAAAATGGCTGCTAAACGAATTCATTAAAATGAAATGCTAAAGATTTGTTATATTGAAGAGATAGGGAGGAGAGCAGCCTTCCAAAAAAAAAAAGGCAGAGAAGATATACCTTTCAAAAGATGATGATACGAATTCATGAATAATTGACCAGTTAACTGCAGTTCCTATAGATACTGATACTCAAGGCACTGACACATTCATAAGAAATGCATTCCTCAAAATGCCCCCTAGATAAAGCTTACGGGCTTACCGGCCTATAGACACGGATCACTTTGAGTCCATTTGCAACTTAACAAGCAGGGAGACTCGTCATTTAAGATTATACATCACAGCCTTCGAAAAAATCATGGAAATGAAAATCCAATATTTAACCCACATAAATTTTCTTGAAAGTGCATTTAACAATTTATTTTCATGATAACAGCGTGAACACAAAAATACACCTGAGGGAAACTAAATCAAACAAGGGTTGGAAAAGGAAAAGGAAAAGGAAGGAATAGAGATTTTTACAATCACATAAAACCTGGGAATCAGACCTACAAAACAAAGAAAGAAAAGGTAACGAGAGTTCAGATAGAATGCAGTTATTCCCCTGTAGACACATGGACATAAGATAGAACTACACCAACTATATAGCATAGGTAACATTGCCACTCACCCATCTTTATAACATTTCATTTTGCCAACAGTTTGTTATGCTTCTTTTCTCAATAAAAAAAAAGAAAGATTGTTATGCTTCTTGACTACTGA
Organism: Hevea brasiliensis; assembly: GCF_030052815.1. Classification (NCBI taxonomy): domain Eukaryota; kingdom Viridiplantae; phylum Streptophyta; class Magnoliopsida; order Malpighiales; family Euphorbiaceae; genus Hevea; species Hevea brasiliensis. Next base: position 283,894 of record NC_079497.1, on the reverse strand, counting down.
ATTTTATGTTATCAATATATTCATGTAGAACTATAGAACACGGAAATACATCAGCAATTATCAGGCAATCAAGTGATGCTATAGCCTACAGTTATATATCAATGCTAATTTAATAATTTTGTTGTTTTAGAACCACAGAGCAGACACTGAATCTGCAGAGTAACTGAGGCATGCTGAATTATAGAAATGTATAATGAAATAGCTAAGGCATCATAGATTATTATAATAGAAGGAAGAAAGTAACAGAAACTAAAAGCACATGCAAAACAAGAATGCCAGAGTAAACAAAAGAAAACTTCTATATAACAGGTAATTGCTGCCCATACATAGGGAGAAAAGAATGATGAAAAGGGAGCTGAAAGCGCCAACGAAGAAAGTTTAAACAAAATTATACATATATCAGACAGCTCACATTAATTTTCATGTCACTTTAAGAAGGTTTTGGGAAAAATTGCCACTAGTTTCAACACTCTTTCTTCAGCCTTTTAAGTTAAATGGCATCATTAACCAAATATTCTATTGTTAGTCATTGTCTATGGAGCAAGCACAGTTTAAAAAGCAGGTAAACCTCCCCATCACACCTAAGGAGACGCATAATTCTGAGGAAAAGCTGGCAAAATCAATCAACATACATTTATTGAGCATTTCTAGCAATGGATTTGTAATTAGTGATGAATTCTGAGAAAACCTTTCTCCAGAAATCATACAAGGAACAAAAATGACAGCACGAGCTTAAAAATCTGCTACACTAAATGATTGACCAACAGCACGCCCCCAAAAAAGCAAATTAAGCATTAAAAGTCCAAGAAAAAGATAAATGCCAGCTCACATTTTAATGTTTTGGTCTTGAAACTAATTTGGTCTTTTTAAGAATCACCCTTCAATTCATCCGAGTCTGAATCACTTGCATTATAACCTGATAAAGAATCACCAACCAACAAATGCAAGCTAAGGCAATCATTATAATGTTAATGGTAGCAACTGATGATAAAGATGATAGAGACAGAAGTATACCTGGATGCTTATCACTGACTTTCCAAACTGAAGACCGAGTCCTTGATGCCCTTGTCATCCAAATTCTTCCCTACAATCCAAACAAATTATACCAATCTCATAAATAGCAAAAAAAAAAAAAAAAAAAAAAGAGACAAAGGGAATAAGAATTAAGAATATAGGAAAAGCATATGACAAGTATAGATGCCAACCAAAAGAAAAATACGGAAAGTATGATAACTATGACCCTACCGCTCCGATTCATTTCAAGCATACAACAATATTAATCTTCAATCCTCATTATCTGAAACCGCATAGAAACCAAACCCACAACTTAGCAAAGTGATAGCCACTTCTTTCGTTGCCTCTTTTCAAAATCCAATATCAAAAATCAAAGAACAAAAACCAACTATTAAAAAGCACAGAAAACACAAATAGTAACATACCAAAACCATCCAAAATC